>NC_092707.1:156575326-156905335 GCF_047496885.1 Scyliorhinus torazame | reverse complement strand
ACCCAGAATTAAACTATTTTGAAAGAATTAGATAGAGGTCAGGGTAAATCAAGGCTTTACAGACCTATAGTTTTAATTTTAAAAAATAGTTGAATTTATATAGTGCCTTTCAAGATATCCCAACACAATACTAATGAAGTACTTTTGAAGTGTTGTAATGTCCAAAACACAGCAGACAATCGATGCACAGCAAGCTCCCAGAAACAGCACCCTGTTAATGGCCACTACTTTAATGATGTTGGTTTGAGGAATGGGTCACCAGGACACAACTGGGAGAACTCTACTGCTCTTTTTCAAAATAGTGCCATTGGATCGTTTACACCATCTGAGGAACAGACGGGGCCTAGGTTCAATGTCTCACCCAAAAGACATTTTCCTGAATGAATACTCTTCTGAAAGAGTAGCAGTCACTCATTACTGGTGTATCTGAGACTTTGTGCGCAAGTCTCTCAGTGGAAGATAATCTTTTAAAAAATCACTTTGTAATTGTCTCTAAAAGGTCATAAGACAATTAATGCGGTGAATTGCTCCAAGTGAATTTCTAATAAGTAAATGCAGCAACATCCGCTCAAAGAAATCCCACCAGCAGGAATGTGCTGAATGACCTGTTAGTGTTTCCAGCGATGTTGATTGAGTAAAGAATTTAGACAAGGACACCAGGAAAATTCCCAGATCTTCAAGTAGACCCTATGGATCTAGTTTTTAAAACTTCATTCTTAGTGTATGGGTTGCACTGGCGAGGCTGCTTTTGTCGTGCATTCTTAGCTGAAAATGAAATGAAAATCGCTTATTGTCACAAGTAGGCTTCAAATGAAGTTACTGTGAAAAGCCCCTAGTCGCCACATTCCGGCGCCTGTTCGCGGAAGCTGGCCCAAGGAGACAGAGGAGGGCCTTCTTCCAGAACCACTGCAGGAAATGGATGTCTCGCTTCAGGTGGCAGTTAAGAGTCAACCAAATTGATGTGGGACTCGGGTTACATGTAGGCCTAGGTTGGTAAAGACAGGCAGTTTCTTTCCTCAAGGGACATTAGTGAACCAGTCCTGGATTTTCTTAGCTTCAAGGTCATTTTTACTGATGAGTTTATTTTTATTCCCACATGTTTTTAATTTGTTTTTTCACAGCCATCTCAGCTTCCAAAATAAGCAATAAAAAGTTTTGTCAAGAAAGCATTAGGGAAAGCATTAGATGAGGACATGTCCCAATGGCCCGTGGCTGTGGCAGAAGGGGTATTTCTGAAGGTGAAGTGACAGAAGGCCCAAGGAATTTCTCAGGAATTTTCCAGTGCCATTGATTAAATGTATGTTTAATGTGACTTCGGGATCTGCGTCAGCGTCACTGTGACAAAAATCACATGACTTTTCTCCTTGCTAATCCCTAAAACAGTTTGCCAAACTCTTCTATGAAGATAGTGCCCCTTTAATGAAAAAAGAGTTAAACGCATGGAAACATTCATGTTGCCGGTTATGTAATGTTCTTTAAGGAACATATGTAAATAATCATCTTGATACAAAACAAATATAAAAAGTTGAAATGATTGAAATCCAAAATAAATTACAGAAAAGAACAGGTCAATAAAATGGACTTAAGACACCTCAGGATGCTCCAAAGGGCTTATTTGCAGCCAATTAAGTACTTATTGATAAAAGCAAAATACTGAAATAAAAAGAAAGTGCTGGAGGTCAGGCAGCATCTATGGAAAGGGAAACAGAGTTAACGTTTCAAGTCCAATACTCACCCTTCTTTCTTTGGTAAGTCAGTACTTTTTGAAGTGTAGCCACTGATGTGATTTAGGAAACACATCAGCCAATTTTGTACAACAACGAGGTTCAGCAACTAAGTAAATCAGGGTTATTCAAAGTGCAGGTCGCGAACTGCAGGTGGGTGTCAGGCGGGTCGCAGAGCAATCGCTCGCCATTCCAATGGTGGTCCCGATCGCGGGAGAAGTGCCCAATACTCAGTAACTTATTTTTTTAGAAAATATTTTATTAAAGCATTTATAATTTTAACCATCAGGTATCAAAGGGAACAAAACAAGATAAACAACACATTCATCCAGTAACAAACCCCAGCCAAAATGGCTTACACAAACAGGATCTCTTACCACAGCCTCCCTTTCCACTGCTCTTCCTAACCCTACTCAACCCCCATGCCGCTTTTCTCGAATAAGTCAATGAATGGCTGCCATCTCCGGGCAAACCCCTGCAGCGATCGACTCAAGGCGAGCTTGACTTTCTCGAGTCTGAGAAACCCCGCCATGTCACTAACCCATATCCCCGATATCAGGGCTCCGAATACCTCCATCCTAGCAGCATCCGCCTGCGGGCCACCAGGGAGGCAAAGGTCAGAACATTGGCCTCTCTCACGTCCTGGATTCCCAGATCTTCTTTGGACACACCAAATATCGCCACCTCTGGACTTGGTACCTGATGCTCGATCAATGACTCCAGAAGTGAGATTGGATGACAATTGAAGGCTTTATTGGACTAGATGTTTCCCCCAGCAGCGCAGGTACAGAATGCAGCTGCTGGGGAGACACAGGCTCCCACATTCACCCCCTGTTAAAAAAAAAAAGTTCGACGGGGGTGGTGGTCTCGCGTCATACAGTGGTAGAGGTTATTGTGGTACCCATCGGTGGTACAGTGTTTTGCCTTATTACATGTCACAACTATTTACAGTATTCATTTTACATGTACATATCAGAATGAAGCAATTAGTCTATCGGGGGCCCTGGTCGTCCTCTGTGATCGTCGCAGTTTCGGCAGTGATGCAGGCATCCGTGACTCCGGGAGCGTGACTTTGGCTTCTTCGGTAGCTTCATCACCCCTGGGTGGGACCAGTGGAAGAACCGATCCACCTGGGAAGGGGGCAGCCGTGGGGTGCGCCGGTGGGAGGGAGGGTGGGGGCGGGGTGTGGGGAGGGATCCAGCGGGCGCCAGGTCCCGTAGGGAGACCGTATCCTGCCGGCCGTCGGGGTACGCCACGTAGGCGTACTGAGGGTTAGCGTGAAGGAGATGGACCCTCTCTACCAATGAGTCCGACTTGTGCGCCCGCACGTGTTTGCGGAGCAGAATATGTCCAGGAGCTGCCAGCCATGTTGGGAGCGAGGTCCCGGAGGAGGACGTCCTAGGGAAGACAAGGAGACGTTCATGAGGTGTTTCGTTTGTCGTGCTACACAGCAGTGAGCGGATGGAGTGAAGTGCAACAGGAAGGACCTCCTGCCAGCGGGAGACTGAGAGATTCCTGGACCGTAGGGCCAGTAGGACGGTCTTCCAGACCGTTCCGTTCTCCCTCTCTACCTGTCCGTTTCCCCAAGGGTTATAACTGGTCGTCCTGCTCGAGGCGATGCCCTTGCTGAGCAGGAATTGACGCAGTTCGTCACTCATGAAGGAGGAGCCCCTATCCTTGTGTATGTAGGCGGGGAAACCGAACAGGGTAAAGATACTGTGGAGGGCTTTTATGACTGTGGCTGCGGTCATGTCGGGGGACGAAGTCCAATCACTTGGAACCAGGTACATGGTCCGCCCCGAAAGGCGGGAAGCCCCTGGGGACTATAAGAATAGAGTCCAAGTTCAAATCGACCCCTCTCTCCATCCTCCCGCACCCTTCGAGACCCTTCGGCTGACCTTCTACAACAGCTGCGAGAACCGTAGGTCTTACTCCAACGCTCGCTACGAGATAGGCACTCCTGACTATCGACCTGTACCAGCTTTGAATCCCGCAGGCTCAGAACCCATACGAAAGGCCATTCGTTTCCCTGACCTGGTGGGCCATTTCCAAAGTTAAGTATTGGCCTGTTCGTTGCAGGAAGTAGCTTAGAAGTAGAATTAATGTATAAGTATTGATTACTGTATATAATAAATGAGCGTTGATTTAACTCTTACTAAGCGGTGTGTTGGATTACTGATCATTACTCGGACTTGAACCACGTGGCGGTATCAGAAAGATACCTGGCGACTCAAGAGCAAAGGTGATAGAACAGAGCAAATAAACTAAGGCTAAAACGAGCAACACTCCCTGGTCTTTACAACCACTACTTGAGCTCTCATGGGGCTGTTGCTAGCCTCGATAACACCTTCCTTCAGTAGCCGCTGGACTTCCGACCTAATGAAGGTCCGGTCCTGGGCACTGTACCGTCTGCTCCTGGTGGCGACGGGTTTGCAATCCGGGGTGAGGTTCGCAAAAAGGGAGGCGGGTCGACCTTGAGGGTCACGAGGCTGCAGACAGTGAGGGGGGTATTGGGCCGCCGAATTTAAAGGTTAAGCTCTGGAGGTTGCATTGGAAGTCCAATCCCAGGAGCGTGGCAGCGCAGAGGTGAGGGAGGACGTAGAGTTGGAAATTTTTTAATTCTCTTCCCTGGACCGTGAGGTTCGCTACGCAGAACCCCTTAATCTCTATAGAGTGAGACCCGGAGGCCAAGGAGATTCTTTGGTTAACTGGGTGTATGGAAAGAGAACAGTTGGGGTGTATGAAGCTCTCTGTGCTCCCGGAGTCGATCAGGCAGGATGTTTTGCGCCCGTTGATGAGCACGGTCGTCCTCGCGGTCGAGAGCATTCGGGGCAGAGACTGGTCCAGGGTCACCGAGGCGAGTCATGGTAAACGTTGAAGATTTTCCTCGGGCGGTGTGTGGTCACCCGAATCGGGGTCCTGTGACTCCAGTCAATATGGCGGCGCCCACGGGTCGCACATGGCTGGCGGTGGGCAAGATGGCAGCGCCCACGCATTGCACGTGGTCCCTGGGGAACAAGATGGCGGCGCCCGGGGCCCACACATGGCTCGGGAAAATGAAGATGCCGGCGCCCGTGGCCCGTGGAGAGAGTTGTGGTGGCGGCCCCGCTTCGCCCCCGGAGACAGCGGCGACCGCCCGGGCCTGGCATACCGCCACGAAATGGCCCTTTTTGCCACAACCTTTACAGGTGGAGGAGCGGGCCGGGCAGCGATGCCGGGGGTGCTTGGCTTGCCCGCAAAAATAACAGCGGGGCCCCCCGGGATTGCCTGGTAGCCGCGCGGCACAAGCTCGTGGGGAGATGGGAGATGCATCGGGGTCGGCTGCGGGTGGGTTCCACGCTTCCAAGGGGCTGCCGCACGGTCGGGGACGTACGCGCGGGCGTTTTGGGAGGCCACATCCAAAGAGCTAGCAAGGGTCCGTGCCTCCTTCAGGCCTAGTGTCTCTTTCTCCAGCAGCCGCTGACGGATTTGGGAGGACAGCATACCTGCAAAGAATGACTCCCGGAATAAAAGTTCTTTGTGGTCGCTGGCTAAAACTTACGGGCAGTCACAGTTCCTACCCAGTCACAGGAGCGCGCGGTAGAATTCATCCAGCGATTTCCCCGGGATTTGTAGCCTTGTCGCTAGCAGATGTCGGACATAAACCTGGTTTACTGGGCGAATGTAGTGTCCTTTCAACAGGGCCGTCGCGGCCTCGAAATCGTCCGCATCCTCGATGAGGGAGTAGATCTCTGGGTCACCCTCGAGTGGACAACTTGCGTTTCTGGTCCTCCGTGGGTGCAGTCGGGGCCATCCTGAGGTACCCTTTGTAGCACGCCAGCCAGTGTTTGAAGGTTGCCGCTGAGTTTGCCGTGTGGGGGCTGAGTTGCAGACACTCCGGCTTGATTCGGAGCTCCATCCTTTAAAATCTAGTCCAATAAATTGATGCTCGATCAATGACTCCAGAAGCGAGATTGGAAGACAATTGAAGGCTTTATTGGACTAGATGTTTCCCCAGCAGCGCAGGTACAGAATGCAGCTGCTAGGGTGACACAGACTCCGCCTTACTGGGCGGAACCAGCAGGCAGGCTTCACCAATGATCTTCCTGTCTCAGGTACCTCCCACACCAATGATCTTACAGCCTCAACCTAGGTACCGCAATACCCCTAATACCGACTACCACAGTACCACCCTCACCTTTAATACTTCTGACATGATGTCAACAAAACCCTGCTAGAAACCTTTCAGCCTCGGACATGCCCAGAACATGTGGACATGGTTCGCAGGTCACCCCGCGCAGCGCCCTCACTTATCCCCCACCCCCTCAAAGAACCTGCTCATCCGGGCCACCGAAATGTGCGCCCTATATGCACTATGAATTGTATCAGGGCTGAGCCTGGCACACAACAAGGATGCATTGACACGCCTCAGGGCCTCCTCCCATAATCCGGCCTCCAACCCCCACCCAGCTCTTCTTCCCACTTTCGTTTCACCTCCCCTATCAGGGCTCCCTCATACTCCATCAGTTCCTTGTAGATCTCTGAAACTTTCCCCTCCCCTACTCCTACTCTCGACACTACCTTATCCTGTATCCCCTGGGGTGGCAGGTGCGGGAAGGTTGAAACCTGCCTCCGCACAAATTCCCTCACCTGCAGAAACCAAAACCCATTCCCACCTGCCAGCTCAAACTCCTCCAAGCTCAGGATGCCCTCAATCACCCAAATCTCTCGATCCCCGCCTGCTGCCACCTCCAGAACCCCCCATCCAACCCCCCCGGAGCAAATCGGTGGTTACCACATATCGGTGCCCACACCGACGTCCCCTCTAACTCCATGAGCTGCCTCCACTGTCCCCACACCCTCACGGCTGCCACTACTACTGGCCTGTGGAGTACCTGGCCGGCGAGAATGGCAGAGGTGCCGTTAACAGTGCCCCTAAACTCATGCCCCTACATGAGGCCGCCTCCACCCGCTCCCAACCCGACCCCTTCCCCACTACCCACTTCCTGACCATCGCTATGCTTGCCGGCCGATAATAATTAAAAAGTTAGGAAGGGCCAGCACACCCCCCCCCCCCCCCCCGGCCTATCACGGTCCCCACTCCAGCAATACCTTCACCCGCGAGGTTTTACCTGCCCACACAAACCACATTCACTTTTTTAAAGAACGCCTTGGGGATAAAAATTGGGAGGCTCTGAAAGACGACCAGGAGCCTTGAGAGCACCGTCATCTTCACTGTCTACACCCTCCCCACCAATGACAGCGGGAGCGCATCGCACCTCCGAAAGTCCCCCCTCATCTGTTCTACCAACCGACCCAGATTCAGCTTGTACAGCTGCTCCCACTCCCGCGTCACCTGGATTCCCAAATACAGAAAGCTTCCCCCTACCACCTTGAACAGCATCTCCCCCAATCTCTTCTCCTGTCCCCTCACCTGAATCACAAAGACCTCGCTCATGCCTGTATTCAATTTATACCCCGAAAACCAACCAGATTCCTCTAATATCCCCATAATCTCTCCAATCCCCCCAGCGGGTCTGAAATATGCAGAAGCAGATCCTCCGTGTATAGTGAGACCTGTGCTCTTCCCCCCCCCCCCCCCCCCCCCCCCCCCGCCCCCCCGGTAGATCCCCTGCCAGAACCCCGACGTTCTCCGTGCCATCGCCAACAGCAGCTCTATAGCCGGGCAAACAGCAGCGGGGAAAGTGGGCACCCCTGCCTCGTCCTCCGGTGCAGCCTGAAATAGTCTGAACTCACCCAGTTCGTCCGCACACTCACCACCGGTGCCCAGTATAACAACCGGATACAGTCCACAAATCCCTGCCCAAACCCAAACCGCCCCAGGACTTCCAACAGATATTCCCACTCCAGCCGATCAAAGGTATTCTCTGCGTCTATGGCTACCACCACCTCTACCTCATGTCCCTCTGGAGGCATCATGATCACATTAAGTAACCTCCTGATGTTGGCCGCCAGATGCCTCCCCTTCACAAACCCCGTCTGGTCTTCCCCTATTACCCCTGGCACACAATCCTCTACTCTCGAGGCCAAGATCTTAGCCAATAGTTTGGCATCTACATTTAGCAGGGATATCGGTCTGTCTGACCCACATTGTTCCGGGTCCTTTTCCTGCTTCAAAATGAGGGAGATTGAAGCCTGCGACAAAGTCGGGGTGTGCACTCCCAGCTCCCTTGCCTTGTTAATAATAGTAATAGTTACTGTGAAAAGCCCCTAGTCGCCACATTCCAGCGCCTGTTCGGGTACACAGAGGGAGAATTCAGAATGTCCAAATTACCTAACAGCACGTCTTTTGGGATGTGTGGGAGGAAACCGGAGCACCCAGAGGAAACCCACAAAGACACGGGGAGAACGTGCAGATTCCGCACAGACAGTGACCCAAGCCGGGAATCGAACCTGGGACCCTGGAGCTGTGAAGCAACAGTGCTAACCACTGTGCTACTGTACCGCCAGCCCTTACCAGCAGCAGCCCCAATACCCCCGCAAATATCTTAAAAACTTCCACTGGGTGCCCACCCGGCCCCGGGGCCTTGCCCCATTGAATTGCCTCCACTTCTACCAGTCCAATTGGGGTCTCCAGGCCCTCCACCAACTCCTCATCTACCTTCGGGAACTCCAACCCCTCTAAAAAAAATGGCTCATCACCTCCACCGCCGCTGGGGGTTCCGACTCATACAACTTGCTCTGAAAGTCCTTAAAACTCCATTCACCCACATCGGGTCGAAGACCGCGTTCCCTCCTGCGACCTTCACTTTCCCGATCTCCCTCGCAGCCTCCTGCTTCCTCAATTGGTGCGCTAGCATCCTGCTCACCTTCTCCCCATACTCATACATCGCCCTTCTCAACTGCCCCACTGCCTTTCCCGTAGATAGAAGCCCAAACTCTATCTGCAGCCTCTGCCGCGCCTTTAGCAGCCCCACCTCTGGGGCATCTACATACCTCCTATCCAACTGCAGTATTTCCTTCACTAGCCTTTCTATCTCCGCCCATTCTGCCTTCTCCCTATGTGCCCGAATTGATATAAACTCCCCTCTGACCACTGCCTTCAATGCCTCCCATACCATACCCGCCGAGACCTTCACTGTATCATTAATCTCCACATAACCCCGGATGACCTTCCTCACCCGCTCACACAGCTGTTCCTCTGCCAGCAACCCAACGTCCAACCTCCATTGCGGGTGCTGCCCCTCCCCCTTTACTCACCCGCGGGTCCACCCAGTGCGGGGCATGGTCCGACACCACCATTGTCGACGACTTAACATCCACCACCCCCGCCAGCAACGTCTTATCGAACACAAAAAAGTCACATGGGAGAAGAATGAAAATTCCTTGCCCTTGGTCTATCAAATCTCCACAGGGAGCAGGGTGAGAAACTGAAGCGAGTGGAAGAGGCCTTGTCGCAACACAGTGATCAACTCACCTCGATGGATGAGGAGCTGCAGAGCGTGGTGGAGGCCAACAAGGGTC
Source organism: Scyliorhinus torazame (assembly GCF_047496885.1). NCBI lineage: Eukaryota > Metazoa > Chordata > Chondrichthyes > Carcharhiniformes > Scyliorhinidae > Scyliorhinus > Scyliorhinus torazame. The sequence goes on along the minus strand of NC_092707.1, from coordinate 156,896,147 downwards.
TGCGAGACAAAGTGGAGGACCTGGAAAACAGATCTAGGTGGCAAAATCTGAGGATATTAGTCCTGCCCGAGGGGGTGGAGGGCCCGAGGCCGACAGAGTATTTTGCCAAGATGTTGGCGAAGGGAGAGGATCGCTCCCGGTACGAACTTGATCGGGCTCACAGGGCATGGAGACCTAAACCAAAGGTGAATGAGCCGCCAAGAGCAGTGATTATTTGTTTTCATAGGTACTGCGTGAAGGAGAAGGTCCTACGTTGAGCAAAGCAGAAGCGGGAGGTGCAGTGGGCTGAAGTTGGTATGCGTATAATACCAGGACTTTACTGTGGAGTTGGCGAAGAGGCGGGCGGCCTTCGGCCGAGTGAAGACGGCGCTCTATATCAACAGTGTGCGGTTCAGCATAGTGTACCCAGCTAAATTAAAGGTGACCTGCAACTCCAAAGACTTTTACTTCGAGACGGTGGATGTGGCGGAGGCATTTGTGAAGGCAGAAGGACTCGGGCAGAAGTGAGAAATTGGACTGAGGATTAGTCTTGGACTGAGGGTAGGGGGGAAGAGAGGAGTATATGTAGCCCTATTTTTCATTGCATGTTTTTATATGTGCTAAATGAGTTGAAGTTGTCTATTTGGACAAGGTTAAGAGTTGGGATTTTCTTTTGCAGTGATGGTTCTTTGGGGTTTGTGTGTTTACACTACGTTTGTGTGTTGAAGGGGATTCCTTTGTTTTCCTGGGACTGAGCGGCGAGGAGGGGTTTGGATGGGAGTGAGACCTGGGCAGGGGCCTCCACACTAGCTAGCTCAAGCTGGCCAGTGAACCGGAGTGTGGTGGGGGTGGGGCTGCGGCCATCAGAGCCTGATAAAACCGGTTTTGATGGGCATAGGAGGTGGGAAAAGTCGGGGGAGGGAACCGATACGGGGGCAACATGGTGGCGCAGTGGGTTAGCCCTGTTGCCTCATGGCGCCGAGGTCCCAGGTTCGATCCCAGCTCTGGGTCACTGTCTGTGTGGAGTTTGCACATTCTCCCGTGTTTGCGTGGGTTTCACCCCCACAACCCAAAGATGTGCAGGCTAGGTGGATTGACCACGCTAATTTGCCCCTAAATTGGAAAATATAAATTGGGTACTCTAAATTTTTTTTTAAAAGATAGTTACGTGGAATGTGAGGGGTTTGTGAGAGAGAGGTTTTTCAGGGTCATCTCGGGGGTAGTGCTCATGAATTTGGAATCAGGGCCCCTAGAGACCTTTTTCGGGGGGTCGGACCGGCTCGGGCGGCAGGCGGGTGCGGGGAGCAAATGTTAGCCTTTGCCTCGCCGGAGGCGGGTCCTGTTGGGTGGAGGTCAGCTTCTCCATCCTGTGACATGGCGTGGAGGGGCCTACTTGAATTTCTTCGACTCTCGGGAAGGTGAGGTCTCAACTGAAGGGGATGAAGGAAGGGTTTCAAATTCATGAGGGCTGTTTATTATGCACTTCCGAGAATTGGTTGCCAATGAAAATTAGGGGGGATAAGAGGGAGTGGCGGTATTGTTGTCTTTGGTTACACTGTTGACAGATTGATTGTTAATTTGTGTTTTTTACCTGGAATGTACTGATGGATGTTTGGGTCTGTATATTGAGCGGGGTGCGGTTTGTGTGTGGGAGTTTGTTACTGTATTTGCTTTTGTTTGTTTTTCTTTGGTTGTTTATTGATGAAAATTTTGAAAACGAGGAGGATAAATTGATTTTTTTTAAAATTAAGAACTCGCTGATGGGAGTCTAGGTCGGGGATCCTCCCCAGCACCCGCTTCATAAATTTGACGTTGTCCCAGTTCGGGTCATAGATGTTCACTAATACCACCGGCATCCCCTCCAATTTCCCACTAACCATAACATACCTCCCACCCAGAGTCAGCTATTATACTTCCCACTTCAAACGCCACCCGCTTGTTGATCAAAACCGCCACCCCCTTCGTCTTAGAATCCAATCCCGAGTGAAATAATTGCTCTACTCATCCCTTCCTCAGTCTAGTCTGGTCCCCCACCTTCAGGTGAGTCTCCTGTAGCATAGCCACATCCGCCTTCATTCGCTTTAAGTGTGCGAACATACGGGGCCTCTTGACTGGCCCATTCAATGCTCGCACGTTCCACGTGAGCAGCCTGGTCAGGGGGCACCCCCCTCCCCCTGCCGATCAATCATAAACCCTCTTGGGTCAGCCGCTGGCCCGCGTCCCGCACCTCCTCAGGCCAGGCCTTGGGCTCTCACCGTCATCGATCCTCCTCCTACCACTTTTTAGAAGCCCTTCCCCTGTCAGCAGTTCATCCCCCCTCCCTCCCTTCCATCAAGCCCCCAGAACAACAATCCCGACCCCCATTCCCACACTAACCACCTGCTCACCCCCCACTGGGCTTCAGTGAACTACCCCACCCAGTTAGCCTCGTACCCCCCGCCCATGGCACCTAACATTCTACCCCTCACTGATTCCCCTCCACCCTGCCCAGCCATCCTGCTAGTGCACCCCAAGCCCAATCAAAGAGAACAACCCCCCCATCACCCACCAAAGAACAGAAACAAACCCAGAGCAAAACAATGGCCCCAAACACAGTATAACAATGTCCCAACCCAGCCCCAGAAACACAGCGCAAAAGCGTCTCCACCAAAGTTCAATGTCCTCTTTCTCCTGCCAGTCCATTGTCTCTGACAAACTCCATCGCGAGAGATGCAGTGGTATTTGTCAAGGTTCATCCCGAGCAGCTCTGTGACACAGGACTCTGTGCTCTACGGACTGTTTCCAGGGACACACACCGAGACAAACATCAACTGCTGCTGGAAGGTCATCAACTCGGTGAAAGACGCTCTTTGGTCTGCCCGAAACTTGCTGATCTTCCAGTGCAAAGAGCTGTCCTTGACCGAGTGTTGCAGACTGGCACATTCCAAGGTCCAGGACTACGTGCTGAGGGACGCACTCAAGCTTGGGGCAGCTGCCGCCAAGGCGCAATGGGGAAAGACCACTCTGTAAGGTCTTACCAGCAAATGTATACCGAGGGGCGGGTAACAGTGTAAACCCCCCTCGGTCTGGGTCATTAACACTCCAATGTATAAAAGAAACATGGCAATGTAAATGTTTAAGAAGGAATTGTAACGTAAAGAGCGATATGTGTGTAATGTTATCAAAATTGAATAGAAGAAAGTCAAGGGAATGTGTAACTCTGATGGAAATGTACAGTCAAGACAATTCAAAATGTTCTGTACTGTTTATGATAGATTTTATGAATAAAGTATATTTTTGGAAAAAAAAAGTTCCCCACAAACAAGGACCAGATGGAACAGCACTCATGGGGGTTCTCCCAGTGGATTGAGGCCACCAGCTGCATGCCCTTTGGAGAGGTGGACAGCTGCTGGTGCCACCTGGGCACTTCAGCAGTGCCACCTGGATGCCCAGATGACACTGCCAGGTTGATGGTGCCAAACTGGCAGGTTTGCTGCGTGTGATTGAGCCAGGAGTGCTGTGTGTGGGTGCTAGGGGGAGGGAGGGGGTTTGTGGGGGCGGGAGGACTGGGGACCCTTCCAAAGTGTGTTTGGGGGGGGGGTTCAGAGGTCACTTCTGTGGCCTGAGAGATCAGGATGCCATTTTTAAATGGTGTTCCAATCTCTTGCTACACTGGGACGTTCTGGCGAGCTGAGCTCCTCAGTGTACAAAACAGGCTACATGCAGCATCAGCCATGCGTTCCTCACTGAGACCCTTTATATAACACGAGTCGCATATATAGACATATGTTTCTTGGCGCTGTGAGCACCGGGAAACATGTGGCTAAACATGCTCGCTATGGGATTTTGTTCCCAATGAGTCGAATCGTGCCCAGAGATTCAAATAGGCAGTTTAGCGATTGGGCAGGATCTCACAACAGAATCTGCTGGAGAGTCAGGAGAGTCCAGGACAGAGCAGTACTAGTGATAGCTCTGTACAGAGCTCCAGGTCCTCTGGTTAACAACCTGCAAAGAAGAAACTTAGCTCTGGAACAAAGCAGTATAAAGATGACTTTTTGAGGTATGGTTTTGTCAATTGTGCCAATGCAAAATCCATGTGTGTTATATGCAGGGAAGTATTGGCAAATGCGAGAAGAAGTTTCAGATTTTGGAAGAGAAGTGGTGGGTGAAAAATTCCTCATTAGGTTGAGACCCCAGAGTCAGATATTAACTTAGAGCTGACTGCAAATTAAAAGACTATGCTGCTGGAGCTGACCTGTGATACCACATTAAAAATGCCAAAAGCCCATGAGGCTGTCAGCATTCTGGAGTAGCATCTCCCAGGAGTACCCCGTGCTGAGTAAAACAAGTATTTTGTTGCTATTGCCCTTCACGACGACCTACATGTGGAAGGTTGGATTTTCCTTTTGAATAAAGATGAAGATAGCACAAAGGAACTGGCTGAAGTCTGAACAGTTAAGTGCATTGCCCTCTCCTCCCTTGAACCTGATTCAAGTGAGATTGTGAGAACAAGCAGGTTCCCCTTTTGCGTTAAAGTTAAGCGAACGTGCCGTGGGCTGCAACGGTCAGCTGGTTGGCAAAAGTGGATCCCAGGAAATAAAGTTGAAAAATACTGAAGTAAACAACCAGGTTATCTTTTTTTTTAAAGAGATGTTGATTGAGTGTTAAGTATCAAACCGACCTCAAAGGAGAACACCTTGAATCTTCTTTTAAAAAGTGCCATGGGATCTTTTATATCCATCAGAGAGAGAAAGTGACTGCAAAAGGTTAATGTTTCATCTGAAAGGTGGTGTCCACAACAGTGTTCAGTGCGGTGCTGTGTACGAGAAAGCCAGTCTATATTTTTTTATTTGAGTCGCAAAAGGGAAAATTCATCCCCCTATGACCAGCATTGCCATAGCTGACAGAAATATCGGAAAAGGGGTTTCCAACATCCGCAGTATTTCACTTTTATTTTAGTGTTTAATTTACTGCCACTTCTCTTCCATGATGTGGAGATGCCAGCGTTTGACTGGGGTGAGCACAGTAAGAAGTCTTACAACACCAGGTTAAAGTCCAACAGGTTTGTTTCAAACACCAGCTTTCGGAGCACTGCTGAAGAAGTGAGGAAGGAACAGTGCTCCAAAAGCTAGTGTTTGAAACAAACCTGTTGGACTTTAACCTAGTATTGTAAGACTTCGTACTCTACTTCTCTTCCACGAATGCCTATTTAGAAAAAGTTCTGCTCTTCTCTTTGACAGCCCTGAAGGAGAGTCATATGGATTGGAAATGTCAACTCTCTCACTCCACAGATGCTGCCAGACCTGCTGGGTTTTTCCAGCAATATCAGTTTTAATATCAGATTTCCAGCATCCCACCTCGAGAGATTTTATGACTTGAAAGTTGCTGTCAGCTGTCTCCATGTAGCTGTAGGTTGTGAAACTGATTTACCAAATCCATCAGTGCTTTGTTCATATTTTTAAAACTTATTTTTGTTAACTGACACTAACTAGGTTTTGCCACAAGTAATTTACCAGAGTAGAAAATGAATACTGGGTCTTACATCTAGGGATTACAAAAGAACAAAGAAATGTACAGCACAGGAACAGGCCCTTCGGCCCTCCAAGCCCGTGCCGACCATGCTGCCCGACTAAACTACAATCTTCTACACTTCCTGGGTCCGTATCCCTCTATTCCCATCCTATTCATGTATTTGTCAAGACGCCCCTTAAATGTCACTATCGTCCCTGCTTCCACCACCTCCTCCGGTAGCGAGTTCCAGGCACCCACTACCCTCTGTGTAAAAAAACTTGCCTCGTACATCTACTCTAAACCTTGCCCCTCGCACCTTAAACCTATGCCCCTAGTAATTGACCCCTCTACCCTGGGGAAAGGCCTCTGACTATCCACTCTGTCTATGCCCCTCATAATTTTGTAGACCTCTATCAGGTCGCCCCTCAACCTCCGTCGTTACAGTGAGAACAAACCGAATTTATTCAACCGCTCCTCATAGCTAATGCCCTCCATACCAGGCAACATTCTGGTAATCTCTTCTGCACCCTCTCTAAAGCCTCCACATCCTTCTGGTAGTGTGGCGACCAGAATTGAACACTATACTCCAAGTGTGGCCTAACTAAGGTTCTATACAGCTGCAACATGACTTGCCAATTCTTATACTCAATGCCTCGGCCAATGAAGGCAAGCATGCTGTATGCCTTCTTGACTACCTTCTCCACCTGTGTTGCCCCTTTCAGTGACCTGTGGACCTGTACACCAAGATCCCTCTGACTGTCAATACTCTTGAGGGTTCTACCATTCACTATATATGCCCTACCTGCATTAGACCTTCCAAAATGCATTGCCTCACATTTGTCCGGATTAAACTCCATCTGCCATCTTTCCGCCCAAGTCTCCAAACAATCTAAATCCTGTTGTATCCTCTGACAGTCCTCATCGCTATCCGCAATTCCACCAACCTTTGTGTCGTTTGCAAACTTACTAATCAGACCAGTTACATTTTCCTCCAAATCATTTATATATACTACAAACAGCAAAGGTCCCAGCACTGATCCCTGCGGAACACCACTGGTCACAGCCCTCCAATTAGAAAAGCATCCTTTCATTGCTACTCTCTGCCTTCTATGACCTAGCCAGTTCTGTATCCACCTTGCCAGCTCACCCCTGATCCCGTGTGACATCACCTTTTGTACTAGTCTGCCATGAGGGACCTTGTCAAAGGCCTTACTGAAGTCCATATAGACAACATCCACTGCCCTACCTGCATCAATCATCTTTGTGACCTCCTTGAAATACTCTATCAAGTTAGTGAGACACGACCTCCCCTTCACAAAACCACGCTGCCTCTCACTAATACATCCATTTGCTTCCAAAGAGGAGTAGATCCTGTCTCGAAGAATTCTCTCCAGTAATTTCCCTACCACTGAAGTAAGGCTCACCGGACTGTAGTTTCCTGGATTATCCTTGCTACCCTTCTTAAACAGAGGAACAACATTGGCTATTCTCCAGTCCTCCAGGACATCACCTGAAGACAGTGAGGATCCAAAGATTTCTGTCAAGGCCTCAGCAATTTCCTCTCTAGCCTCCTTCAGTATTCTGGGGTAGATCCCATCAGGCCCTGGGGACTTATCTACCTTAATATTTTTTAAGACGCCCAACACCTCGTCTTTTTCGATCTCAATGTGACCCAGGCTATCTACACACCCTTCTCCAGACTCAACATCTACCAATTCCTTCTCTTTGGTGAATACTGATGCAAAGTATTCATTTAGTACCTCGCCCATTTCCTCTGGCTCCACACATAGATTCCCTTGCCTATCCTTCAGTGGGCCAACCCTTTCCCTGGCTACCCTCTTGCTTTTTATGTACGTGTAAAAAGCCTTGGGATTTTCCTTAGCACTATTTGCCAATGACTTTTCGTGACCCCTTCTAGCCCTCCTGACTCCTTGCTTAAGTTCCTTCCTACTTTCTTTATATTCCACACAGGCTTCGTCTGTTCCCAGCCTTTTAGCCCTGACAAATGCTTCCTTTTTCTTTTTGACGAGGCCTACAATATCTCTCGTTATCCAAGGTTCCCGAAAATTGCCGTATTTATCCTTCTTCCTCACAGGAACATACCGGTCCTGAATTCCTTTCAACTGACACTTGAAAGCCTCCCACATGTCAAATGTTGATTTGCCCTCAAACATCCGCTCCCAATCTAGGTTCTTCAGTTCCCACCTAATATTGTTATAATTAGCCTTCTCCCAATTTAGCACATTCACCCTAGGACCACTCTTATCCTTGTCCACCAGCACTTGAAAACTTACTGAATTGTGGTCACTGTTCCCGAAATGCTCCCCTACTGAAACTTCTTCCACCTGGCCGGGCTCATTCCCCAATACTAGGTCCAGTACCGCCCCTTCCCTAGTTGGACTGTCTACTTATTGTTTTAAGAAGCCCTCCTGGATGCTCCTTACAAACTCTGCCCCGTCTAAGCCCTTGGCACTAAGTGAGTCCCAGTCAATATTGGGGAAGCTGAAGTCTCCCATCACCACAACCCTGTTGTTTTTACTCTTTTCCAAAATCTGTCTACCTATCTGCTCCTCTATCTCCCGCTGGCTGTTGGGAGGCCTGTAGTAAACCCCCAACATTGTGACTGCACCCTTCTTATTCCTGATCTCTACCCATATCGCCTCCCTGCCCTCTGAGGTGTCCTCCCGTAGTATGGCTGTGATATCCTCCCTTTTAAAAAAATATATATTTTATTCAAGTTTTTTGGCCAAACATAACAATACGTAGTGTTTCTTTTACACAACAATAAAGCAATATAAATGACCGTGGCCAGTTTTAAACAAATAAATAAGTAATATATAAACAAAAACAAAAAACAAAACTAAATGGCAACTGCCTTGTCCAAAATAAATACTCTCCAAAAATACAATCCAACAATCCAATATACAATTACATATACCAAATACTTATATATATATATATATACAATAACATCCCTGAGAGTCCGTCCGATTCCTCCCCCCCGCCCTTCCCCCTCCTCCCCCCTGGGTTGCTGCTGTTGTCTACTTCTTTTCCATTCCCTCCATCTTTCTGTGAGGTAGTCGACGAACGGTTGCCACCGCCTGGTGAACCCCTGAACCGAACCCCTTAACACAAACTTAATCCGTTCTAACTTTACAAACCCTGCCATATCGTTTATCCAGGTCTCCACACCCGGGGGTTTGGCTTCCTTCCACATTAACAATATCCTGCGCCGGGCGACAAGGAACGCAAAGGCCAACACGTCAGCCTCTCTCGCCTCCTGCACTCCCGGCTCTTCTGCAACCCCAAATATAGCCAACCCCCAACTTGGTTCAACCTGGACCCCCACCACCTTCGAAAGCACCTTTGCCACCCCCACCCAGAACCCCTGTAGTGCCGGGCATGACCAGAACATGTGGGTGTGATTCGCTGGGCCTCTCGAGCATCTCGCACACCTATCCTCTACCCCAAAAAATTTACTAAGCCGTGCTCCAGTCATATGCGCCCTGTGTGGCACCTTAAATTGTATCAGGCTTAGCCTGGCACACGAGGACGATGAGTTTACCCTACGTAGGGCATCAGCCCACAGCCCCTCCTCAATCTCCTCCCCCAGTTCTTCCCATTTCCCTTTCAGCTCATCTACCATGATCTCCCCCTCGTCCCTCATCTCCCTGTATATGTCCGCCACCTTACCGTCCTACACCCATGTCTCTGAGATCACTCTATCCTGCACTTCCTGCGTCGGGAGCTGCGGGAATTCCCTCACCTGTTGCCTCGCAAAAGCCTTCAATTGCATATACCGAAATGCATTCCCTTGGGGCAACCCATATTTCTCCTTCAGCGCTCCCAGACTCGCAAACTTCCCATCTACAAATAGATCTCTTAGTTGTACTACCCCAGCTCTTTGCCATGTTCCAAATCCCCCATCCATTCTCCCCGGAACGAACCTATGATTGTTTCTTATCGGGGACCGCACCGAAGCTCCCGTCCCTCCCCTATGCCGTCTCCACTGCCCCCAAATTTTCAATGTAGCCACCACCACCGGGCTTGTGGTGTATTTCTTTGGTGAGAACGGCAACGGCGCCGTCACCATTGCTTGCAGGCTAGTCCCCCTGCAGGATGCCCTCTCCAATCTCTTCCACGCCGCTCCCTCCCCTTCTCCCATCCACTTACACACCATTGAAACATTGGCGGCCCAGTAGTACTCACTTAGGCTCGGTAGTGCCAGCCCCCCCCCTGTCCCTACTACGCTGCAAGAATCCCCGCCTCACTCTCGGGGTCTTCCCAGCCCACACAAAACTCATAATGCTCTTCTCAATTCTTTTGAAAAAAGCCTTCGTGATCACCACCGGGAGGCACTGGAACACAAAAAGGAATCTCGGGAGGACCACCATTTTAACCGCCTGCACCCTACCTGCCAATGACAGGGACACCATGTCCCATCTCTTGAAATCCTCCTCCATCTGTTCCACCAACCGTGTTAAATGAAGCCTATGTAATGTACCCCAATTCTTGGCTATCTGGATCCCCAGGTACCGGAAGTCCCTTGTTACCTTCCTCAACGGTAAATCCTCTATCTCTCTGCTCTGCTCCCCCGGATGCACCACAAATAACTCACTTTTCCCCAGGTTCAGTTTATACCCTGAAAAATCCCCAAACTCCCCAAGAATCCGCATTATCTCTGGCATCCCCTCCGCCGGGTCCGCCACATATAGCAACAAATCATCCGCATACAGAGATACCCGGTGTTCTTCTCCCCCCCTAAGTACTCCCCTCCACTTCCTGGAACCCCTCAGTGCTATGGCCAGGGGTTCAATTGCCAATGCAAACAATAACGGTGACAGAGGACATCCCTGCCTCGTCCCTCTATGGAGCCGAAAATAGTCAGACCCCCGTCCATTCGTGACCACGCTCGCCATCGGGGCCCTATACAGCAACTGTACCCACCTGATATACCCGTCCCCAAAGCCAAATCTCCTCAACACCTCCCACAAAAATACCACTCCACTCTATCAAATGCTTTCTCGGCATCCATCGCCACCACTATCTCCGCTTCCCCCTCTGGTGGGGGCATCTTCATTACCCCTAGCAGCCTCCGTATATTTGTATTTAGCTGTCTCCCCTTCACAAACCCAGTTTGGTCCTCATGGACCACCCCCGGGACACAATCCTCTATCCTCATTGCCATTACCTTGGCCAGAATCTTAGCATCCACATTCAGGAGGGAAATGGGCCTGTATGACCCGCATTGCAGCGGGTCTTTTTCCTTCTTTAGGAGGAGCGATATAGTTGCCTCTGACATAGTCGGGGGCAGCTGCCCCCTTTCCCTCGTCTCATTAAAGGTTCTCATCAGTAGCGGGGCCAGCAAGTCCAAATATTTCTTATAGAATTCAACTGGGAATCCTCCACCTTAGGAAATTCCAGCTGATCCAGAAAGCACATCATTCTCTCCTTCCCGTCCGGGGGCTGCGCTTCATATAATCTTTCATAAAATGCCTTGAACACTCCATTCACTCTCTCCCCTCCCCGCTCCATCTCTCCCTCCTCATCTCTCACCCCCCCTATCTCCGTCGCTGCTCCCCTTTTCCTCAGTTGGTGGGCCAACAACCTACTCGCCTTCTCCCCATATGCGTACTGTACACCCTGTGCCTTCCTCCATTGTGCCTCTGCATTACCCGTAGTCAACAAGTCAAATTCTACATGTAGCCTTTGCCTTTCCCTGTACAGTCCCTCCTACGGTGCCTCCGTGTATTGTCTGTCCACCCTCAGAAGTTCTTTCAACAACCGCTCCCTTTCCCTACCCTCCTGCTTTCCTTTATGTGCCCTAATAGATATCAGCTCCCCTCTAACCACTGCCTTCAATGCCTCCCAGACCACGCCCACCTGTACCTCCCCATTATCATTAAGTTCCAAGTACCTTTCAATACACCCCCTCACCCTTAAACACACCCCCTCATCTGCCAATAATCCCATGTCCATTCTCCAGGGTGGAAGCTGTTGTTTTTCTTCCCCTATCTCCAGGTCCACCCAGTGTGGAGCATGATCCGAGATGGCTATAGCCGTGTACTCCGTCCCCGTCACCTTTGGGATCAGTGCCCTTCCCAAAACAAAAAAATCTATTCGTGAAAATACTTTGTGTACATAGGAGAAAAACGAAAACTCCTTACTCCTAGGTCTACTAAATCTCCAGGGATCTACTCCTCCCATCTGCTCCATAAAATCCTTAAGCACCCTAGCTGCAGCCGGCCTCCTTCCGGTCCTGGACCTCGATCTGTCCAGCCCTGGGTCCAGCACCGTATTAAAGTCTCCACCCATTACCAACTTCCCCACTTCTAGGTCCGGGATTCGTCCTAACATACGCCTCATAAAATTGGCATCATCCCAGTTCGGGGCATACACGTTCACTAATACCACCGCCTCCCCTTGCAGTTTGCCACTCACCATCACGTATCTGCCCCCACTATCCGCCACTATAGTCTTTGCCTCAAACATTACCCGCTTCCCCACTAGTATGGCCACCCCCCTGTTTTTTGCATCTAGCCCCGAATGAAACACCTGCCCCACCCATCCTTTGCGAAGTCTAACCTGGTCTATCAGCTTCAGATGCGTCTCCTGAAGCATAACCACATCTGCCTTAAGTTTCTTTAGGTGTGCAAGTACCCGTGTCCTCTTAATCAGCCCGTTCAGCCCTCTCACATTCCACGTGATCAACCGGGTTGGGGGGCTCTTTACCCCCCCCCCTTGACGACTAGCCATTTCCTTTTTCAATCCAGCTCCTCACCCGGTTCCCACGTAGCTGTACCCCCCCAGGCGGCGCCCCCCCACCCCGACCCCCCCTCCCATACCAGCTCCCCCTTCTCCCCAGCAGCAGCAACCCAGTTAACCCCCCTCCCCCGCTAGATCCCAAGCTAGCGTAATTGCACCCCTCATGTTGCTCCCAGAAGTCAGCAAACTCTGGCCGACCTCGGCTTCCCCCCCTGACCTCGGCTCACACTGTGCGAGGCCCCCTCCTTCCTGCTTCCCTGTTCCCGCCATGATTACCATAGCGCGGGAACAAAGCCCGCGCTTCCCTTTTGGCCCCGCCCCCAATGGCCGGCGCCCTCAGCTCCTCATCCTCCCTCACACCCTCCCCCACGACATGGGGAAGAGAGAGAAGTTACAGGGTCGCAGGTTTAACAACTTGGGAAGTCCTCTCTTCCCCCTTTTCCCCCCTTCATCCCACAAATTCACCCCCCCCACTTTTGTCCCAAACGTTCTTTTTCTGGCCCGCTCACTCCAGCTTCTCCTCGACAATAAATGTCCACGCCTCATCTGCCGTTTCGAAGTAGTGGTGCTTCCCTTGGTGTGTGACCCACAGTCTTGCCGGTTGCAGCATTCCGAATTTGACCTTCCTTTTATGCAACACCGCCTTGGCCCGATTAAAGCTTGCCCTCCTTCTCGCCACCTCCGCACTCCAATCTTGATATACGCGGATCACCGCATTCTCCCACCTACTGCTCCGAGTTTTCTTTGCCCATCTGAGGACCATCTCTCTGTCCTTATATCGGAGAAATCTCACCACTATTGCTCGAGGAATTTCTCCAGCCCTCGGTCTTCGCGCCATAACCCGATAGGCTACCTCCACCTCCAGCGGACCCGTCGGGGCCTCCAATCCCATTAACGAGTGCAGCATCGTGCTCACATATGCCCCGACGTCCGCCCCTTCTGCACCTTCGGGAAGACCAAGAATCCTTAGGTTCTTCCTCCTCGCATTATTCTCCAGCACCTCCAGCCTTTCCACACATCTTTTGTGTTGTGCCTCGTGCAACTCTGTTTTCACCACCAGGCCCTGTATGTCGTCCTCATTCTCAGCAGCCTTTGCCTTCACGACCCGAAGCTCCTGTTCCTGGGTCTTTTGCTCCTCCTTTAGCCCCTCAATCGCTTGTAATATCGGGGCCAACAGCTCCTTCTTCATCTCCTTTTTGAGTTCATCTACGCAACGCCGCAGGAACTCTTGTTGGTCAGGGCCCCATATTAAACTGCCTCCTTCCGACGCCATCTTGCTTTGTGCCTGCCTTCCTGGCCGCTGCTCTAGAGGATCCACCGCAATCCGGCTACTTTCCTCTCTTTTTTCCATCCGTGTCCAGGGGGGATTCCCTTCTGGATTACCGCACAGTGTTATTTGCTGTTAAAATTGCCGATGCTGATCTAAATCCTGGAACGTTTAGCTGCCAATCCTGCCCTTCCCTCAACCAGGTCTCTGTAATGGCAACAACATCATAGTTCCAAGTACTAATCCAAGCTCTAAGTTCATCTGCCTTACCCGTAATACGTCTTGCATTAAAACATAAGCACTTCAGGCCACCAGACCCGCTGTGTTCAGCAACTTCTCCCTGTCTGCTCTGCCTCAGAGCCACACTGACCCTATTCCCTAGTTCTCCCTCAATGCTCTCACCTTCTGACCTATTGCTCCCGTGCCCACCCCCCTGCCATACTAGTTTTACTATATTCATGCTGTGTTCAGCTCCCTTTGAATTGTCCTACTTGCAACAAAATAATTCTGACTCTAATCTGTCAACATCAGGATTAAAGTGCAGTGTTGATTAAGTACAGGGGATGAGTTGATTCCAGGTGACAAGGGCTGCCTAAGACAATTGCCAAGTTTGTCAGACCTGCTATGGGGGGTTTAATCTCATAGCAGATGAGACAATCCATTCAAATCCCCTTTGACTTTAGTGGGACTGGAAGATCCTGTCAGCAGGAGGGGTCAGAAAATCCCACCCAATGAGTTTTGCTAAATGATGCATTTATTTCGCTAGCCAGGGCAGATTGATATAATATCAGTCTTCTACTGGCTTATGTCATAATATCCACTCAGGTATATAATGAGATGCAGACAGGCAGTCATTGACACACAGGGGGCGCGATTCTCTGACCCCCCCCCCCCACCGGGTCGGAGAATCGCCGGGGGCCGGGGTGAATCCCGCCCCCGCCGTGTCGCAAATTCTCTGCCACCGGAGATTCAGCGGGGGCGGGAATCGCACCGGTCGGCAGGAATCCCCCGGTGATTCTCCGGTCCGCGAAGGGCCGAAGTCCCGCCACTGTCAACCCACGCCAGCCGGCGTGGATTGAACCACCTTTGGGACGGCGGCGCGGCCGGGGTCCTGGGGGGGGCGCGGGGCAATCTGGCCCGGGGGGGTGCCCCCACAGTGGCCTGGCCCGCGATCAGGGCCCACTGATCCGCGGGCGGCCTGTGCCGTGGGGGCACTCGTTTCCTTCCGCCTTCGCTATGGTCTCCACCATGGCGGAGGCGGAAGAGACCCCCTCCACTGCGCATGTGCGGGGATGCCGTGAGCAGCCGCTGACGCTCCCGCGCATGCGCCGCCCCGCAAAGTCAGTTTCGCGCCAGCTGGCGGGGCGGAAATCAGTCCGGCTCGGGCCTAGCCCTTCAAGGTGAGGGCGCGGCCGCTCAAGATGCGGAGACTTCCGCACCTTTGGGGCGGCGCGATGCCGGACTGATTCACGCCATTTTTGGCGCCGGTCGGCGGATATCGCGCCGATATCGGAAAATCCCGCCCAGGATAACCAATGAACACACACGACACAGAACAACCAATTACCAGACACGACACCACCACTATCAAGCCCACAGGGCAGTAAGACTCTCTCTCACAGGACACAGCTATTAGAGTGCACAAGCCAGTGAGCACCATCTCCATGAGGTAGAGAGTTAGTCTGGTCAAGCCAGTAGGAGGTTATCAGTTAGACTAATAGAGTGTCAACCCACAGCAGATTATGTACAGCAATCAGCAAGTTCAATAACACAGTGTTGGACCATCTCCTGTGTCGGAAGCCTGTTTCTAGTTTCACTGCATCCAGTTGCAGTCAACGTTGAACCAACTCACTTAACACATCATGGTACCAGGGAGCTATTAATCCTAACGAACCTACCTCGAGTGAATCTGCAATGACCAGCAAGCAGCCATCCAGCGACATGGAAAAGATCCAGCCTCCTCCGCAACTCCGGATCTCCGGCAACCTCGGCACCAACTGGAAAGTCTTCAAACATAAGTTCCTCCTGTACATCGAGGCCTCCGACCTCGAGGCAGCATCGGATGCAAGAAAGATTGCGCTGTTCCTTTTGACTGCGGACCAGACCACCAGTCCCGCTGTTTGCAGCAACATCTCCCTGTCTGCTCTGCCTCAGAGCCATACTGTCCCTATTCCCTAGTTTTCCCTCAATGCTCTCACCTTCTGACCTATTGCTCCCGTGCCCACCCCCCCTGCCATACTAGTTTAAACCCTCCCGTGTGACACTAGCAAACCTCGTGGCCAGGATATTTATGCCTCTCCAGTTTAGATGCAACCCATCCTTATATAGGTCACACCTGCCCCGGAAGAGCTCCCAGTGGTCCAGATAACGGAAATCCTCCCTCCTACGATCAGATGCTGGTGCTTACGTCGGGAAGTTGCTGGAGAAACTGCTTGGGGAAGGTGCTTTTGACCGGCTGTTAGAGCTGGAAAAAGACAGAGCATGTGTGCCCTGTCCTTTTATATGGGTTGTGAAGTGCCCCCTTGTGGTAATGCCAGCTCTGGGTGTCTTGACTGCTCATTGGTTGTGTCCTATTCTAAGTATTCATTAGCTGCATGTTTGCATATCATGACATCTCCGGTGTTCCCTCTAGTGTTTACTTAGTTGTAGTGTATTTACATGAATCCATTGTGCATATACAGTGGTGCATATCACCACACTCATCAGAACTCAGCTTCATGGGTTGGTCAGGTGGTTCACATGGAGGATTCCCACATAGGAAAGACAGCATTCCACAGCCAGCTGAGCACAGGAACCCGCACCACAGGACATCCCAAACTTAGATAAAAAGACAATCTGAAAGCCAGCCTCAGAGCATCCCAATACATGGGAAATAATAATCTTGGATAGGCCCAAATTAAGAAGTCTCCTGGCATCAGGCAATTTGGACACTTTAACATTTTTTTGAAATTTGGGGGCAATTTAGCATGGCCAATCCAACTACCCTGCACATCTTTGGATTTGTGGGGGTGAGACCCAAGCAGACACGGTGAGAATGTGCAAACTCCACACAGACAGTGACCCAGGGCCGGGATCGAGCCAGGGTCCTCGGCACCTTGAGGCAGCAGTGCTAACCACTGGGCCACCGTGCTGCCGTTTCAATTTTGATATTTGAGGAGATTAGAGTAAAGTGCCTTCGGGACAAGCAATCGTGGTACAAAGCCAATGCTCCCTTCCAAAGCTCCAGCACTGCAGTATTTGCAATCAGATATGGAAATCAAGATTTGACCTGAAGTCTCTCAAAGGTTAATGTGTCTCTGGAACTCTCTTCCTAAACAAAAGCGGTGGTAGCAAGTCTTTGAATATTTTTAAGGCAGAGCTGGATAGGTTCTTGATAATCAAGCGGATGAAAGGTTATCGAGGGTAGGTGAGAATGTGAAGTTGCGGTTACAATCAGGTCAACCAGAAGACATAGGAGCAGAATTAGGCCACTCGGCCCATCGAGTCTGCTCCGCCATTCAATCATGGCTGATATTTTTCTCATCCCCATTCTCCTGCCTTCTCCCCTTATTCATCAAGAACCTATCTATCTCTGCCTTAAAGACACTCAGTGATTTGGCCTCCACAGCCTTCTGCGGCAAAGAGTTCCACAGATTCACCACCCTCTGGCTGAAGAAATTCCTCCTCATCTCAGTTTTATGGACGCTTTACCTGTGACGGCAGCCCAAGTAAAGGCATGGACAGAGACGGACCCGCTGCTTGCCAGGGTCTGCCACATAGTGCTGTACGGGGTCCAGTACCGTATCCTCCCAAAGGACCTCAGGGCTTTTACCACAAAAGTGGCAGAACTCAGCATGGTGGATGGCATCCTACTGTGGGGTTCCCGAGTGGACAGGGAGCGATTTTGCAAGACTCCCGTAGCAGACACCCGGAAAATGAAAATGTTGGCCTGAAGCTATGTGTGGTGGCCCGGCTTAGACGCATCTATCCAGAAATTAGCAGAACAGCATACACGGTGACAGGAGCACCAAAAGCTCCCCCTGGAGCTCCACTTCACCTGTGGTCTCGCCTCCATGTAGCTTTTGTGGGGCCTTTTCAGGGGGTTATGTACCTAATTATAGTATATGCGGATTCCAAATGAATGGATGTACCCGGTGTCATGTTGGGTGTTCCGATATACAAACGAACCAACACGGTTGTAGATGATACAACTCTGTTTTATTATTCTGTATAATAACAACTGTTAACTTCTGGCTGTGGTTCGTACTTCACCAGTTAACCTGGGGACCCAGCCCTAGCACTATCCTAGTGAGGCACTCAGTACATGGTGTATGTCTGAGTGGCATGCTGTGAGCTCTGTGCTCTGAGCTATCTCCTGGTGGAATGAGCAGGAACTGTGGTGTTCCCTGTTTTATAGTGCGTGTGCTCTCACTGGTGATTGGCTGTGATGTTGCGTGTGTGTTGATTGGTCCGTTGACCTTTCCATCAGTGTGTGTGTGTGATTGCACCATGATATGTTAATATGGATATTATTGGACTTCCGGGTGCGGCGATGACCAGCTAAGTCGCACGTTTTGGCAGCTCCCGGTGGAACGGACTTTTGGGCTCTTAATAGGAGCCCCAACGGCAATTTTAACGGCTAAAAACACTGTGCGGTAAACCAGAAGGGATTTCCCCCTGGACACGGATGGAAAAAGGAGAGGAAAGTGGCCGGATTGCGGAGGATCCTCTAGAGCAGCGGCAAGGAAGGCAAGCACAAAGCAAGATGGCGTCGGAAGGTGGCCGTCTAGTATGGGGCCCTGACCAAGAGTTCCTGCGGCGCTGTGTGGAAGAACTTAAAAAGGAGATGAAGAAGGAGCTGCTGGCCCCGATATTACAGGCGATTGAAGGGCTAAAGGAGGAGCAAAAGACCCAGGAGCAGGAGCTTCGGGTCGTGAAGGCAAAGGCCGCTGAAAATGAAGACGAAATACAGGGCCTGGTGGTGAAGACAGAGATGCACGAGGCACAACACCAAAGGTGTGTGGAAAGGTTGGAGGTGCTGGAGAATAATGCGAGGAGGAAGAATTTAAGGATTCTTGGTCTTCCCGAAGGTGCAGAAGGGGCGGACGTTGGGGCATATGTGAGCACGATGCTTCACTCGTTAATGGGATCGGAGGGCCCGTTGGAGGTGGAGGGAGCTTATCGAGTTATGACGCGAAGACCGAGGGCTGGAGAAATACCTCGAGCCATAGTGGTGAGATTTCTCCGATATAATGACAGAGAGATGGTCCTCAGATGGGCGAAGAAAACTCGGAGAAGTAGGTGGGAGAACGCGGTGATCCGCGTATATCAAGATTGGAGTGCGGAGGTGGCGAGAAGGAGGGCAAGTTTTAATCGGGCCAAGGCGGTGCTTCACAAAAGGAAGGTCAAATTTGGAATGTTGCAGCCGGCAAGACTGTGGGTCACACACCAAGGGAAGCACCACTACTTTGAGACAGCAGAAGAGGCGTGGACATTTATTGTGGAGGAGAAGCTGGAATAGGCGGGCCAGAAAAAGAACGTTTGGGACAAAGTGGTGGGGTGGTTGCGTGGGGTGAAGGGGGGAAAAAAGGGGGAAGGGATGATCTCTCAAGTTGTTAATCTTGCGACCCTGTAACTTTTCTCTCTCCCCCATGTCGTGGGGGAGAGGGGGGCGGGAGGATGAGGAATTGTGGGCGCCGGCCATTAGGGGTGGGGCCAAGTGGGAAACGCGGGCTTTGTTCCCGCGCTTTGATAATCATGGCTGGAACAGGGAAGCAGGAAGGAGGGGGCCTCACACAGTGGGGGCTGAGGTCACGGGGGGGAAGCCGAGGTCAGCCAGAGTTTGCTGACTTCTGGGAGCAACATGGGGGGTGCAATTACGCTAGAAAAGGATCTAGCGGGGGGGGGTGGGTTAACTGGGTTGCTGCTGCTGGGGAGAAGGGGGAGCTGGTACGGGGTGGGGTGGTCGAGGTGGGAGGGCGCCGTCGGGGGGAGATACGGCTACGTGGGAACTGGGTGAGGAGCTGGATTAAAAAAGGGGATGGCTAGTCGACAAGGGTGGGGGGGTAAAGAGCCCCCCAACCCGGCTGATCACGTGGAATGTGAGAGGGTTGAACGGGCCGATTAAAAGGGCACGGGTACTCGCACACCTAAAGAAATTAAAGGCAGATGTGGTTGTGTTGCAGGAGACGCATTTGAAACTGATAGACCAGGTCAGACTACGCAAAGGATGGGTGGGGCAGGTGTTTCATTCTGGGTTAGACGCAAAGAACAGGGGGGTGGCTATATTAGTGGGGAAACGGGTACTGTTTGAGGCAAAGACCATAGTGGCGGATAGTGGGGGTAGATACGTGATGGTGAGTGGCAGATTGCAAGGGGAGGCGGTGGTTCTAGTGAACGTATATGCCCCGAACTGGGATGATGCCAATTTTATGAGGCGTATGTTGGGACATATCCCGGACCTAGAGGCGGGAAAGTTGGTAATGGGGGGAGACTTCAATACGGTGCTGGACCCAGGGCTGGACAGATCGAGGTCCAGGACCGGGAGGAGGCCGGCTGCAGCTAGGGTGCTCAAGGACTTTATGGAGCAGATGGGAGGAGTAGACCCCTGGAGATTTAGCAGGCCTAGGAGTAAGGAGTTCTCGTTTTTCTCCTATGTCCATAAAGTATATTCACAGATAGACTTTTTTGTTTTGGGAAGGGCGCTGATCCCGAAGGTGACAGGGACGGAGTACATGGCTATAGCTATCTCGGACCACGCTCCACATTGGGTGGACCTGGAGATAGGGGAGGAAAAAGAACAGCACGCGCCCTGGAGAATGGACATGGGATTATTGGCAGATGAGGGGGTATGTTTAAGGGTGAGGGGGTGTATTGAAAGGTACTTGGAGCTTAATGACAATGGGGAGGTTCAGGTGGGAGTGGTCTGGGAGGCGTTGAAGGCAGTGGTTAGAGGGGAGCTGATATCTATCAGGGCACATAAAGGAAAGCAGGAGGGTAGGGAAAGGGAGCGTTTGCTGAAAGAACTTTTGAGGGTGGACAGACAATATGCGGAGGCACCGGAGGAGGGACTGTACAGGGAAAGGCAAAGGCTACATGTAGAATTTGACTTGTTGACTACGGGTAATGCAGAGGCACAATGGAGGAAGGCACAGGGTGTACAGTACGAATATGGGGAGAAGGCGAGCCGGTTGCTGGCCCACCAACTGAGGAAGCGGGGAGCAGCGAGGGAGATAGGGAGGGTGAGAGATGAGGAGGGAGAGATGGAGCAGGGAGCGGAGAGAGTGAATGGGGTGTTCAAGGCATTCTACGAAAGATTATATAAAGCTCAGCCCCTGGAAGGGAAGGAGAGAATGATGTGCTTTCTGGATCAGCTGGAATTCCCTAAGGTGGAGGAGCAGGAGAGGGCGGGACTGGGAGCACAGATTGAGATGGAGGAGGTAGTGAAAGGGATTGGGAGCATGCAGGCGGGGAAGGCCCCGGGACCAGACGGATTCCCGGTGGAATTTTATAGGAAGTATATGGACTTGCTGGCCCCGCTTCTGACGAGAACCTTTAATGAGGCTAGGGAAAGGGGGCAGTTGCCCCCGACTATGTCAGAGGCAACGATATCGCTCCTCCTAAAGAAGGAAAAAGACCTGCTGCAATGCGGGTTCTATAGGCCCATTTCTCTTTTTAATGTGGATGCTAAGGTTCTGGCCAAGGTAATGGCGACGAGGATAGAGGACTGTGTCCCGGGGGTGGTTCATGAGGACCAAACTGGGTTTGTGAAGGGGACACAGCTGAACACGAACATACGGAGGTTGCTAGGGGTAATGATGATGCCCCCGCCAGAGGGGGAAGCGGAGATAGTGATAGCGATGGATGCCGAGAAAGCATTCGACAGAGTGGAGTGGGATTATCTGTGGGAGGTGCTGAGGAGGTTTGGCTTTGGAGATGGGTATATCGGATGGGTACAGTTGCTGTATAGGCCACCGATGGCGCGTGTGGTTACGAATGGACGGGGGTCTGATTATTTCCTGGTTTACAGAGGGACGCGGCAGGGGTGTCCCCTGTCTCCGTTATTGTTTGCACTGGCGATTGAGCCCCTGGCCATAGCACTGAGGGGTTCTAGGAAGTGGAGGGGAGTGTTTAGGGGAGGAGAAGAACACCGGGTATCTTTGTATGCGGATGATTTGTTGTTGTATGTGGCGGACCCGGTGGAGGGGATGCCAGAGATAATGCGGATACTTGGGGAGTTTGGGGATTTTTCGGGGTATAAATTGAACATGGGGAAAAGTGAGTTGTGTGTGGTGCATCCAGGGGAGCAGAGCAGGGAAATAGAGGATTTACCGCTGAGGAAGGTAACAAGAGACTTCCGGTACTTGGGGATTCAGATAGCCAAGAATTGGGGAACCTTACACCGGCTTAATTTAACACGATTGGTGGAACAGATGGAGGAGGACTTCAAGAGATGGGACATGGTGTCCCTGTCACTGGCAGGTAGGGTGCAGGCGGTTAAAATGGTGGTTCTCCCGAGATTCCTCTTTGTGTTTCAGTGCCTCCCGGTGATGGTCACGTAGGCTTTTTTTAAGAGAATCGAGAAAAGCATTATGAGTTTTGTGTGGGCCGGGAAGACCCCGAGAGTGAGGAGGGGGTTCTTGCAGCGTAGTAGGGATAGGGGGGTGTTGGCACTACCGAGCCTAAATGACTATTACTGGGCCGCCAATAATTCAATGGTGTGTAAGTGGATGGGGGAAGGGGAGGGAGCGGCGTGGAAGAGATCGGAGAGGGCGTCCTGCAAGGGGACCAGCTTACAAGCAATGGTGACGGCACCGTTGCCGTTCTCACCGAAGAAATACACTACAAGCCCGGTGGTGGTGGCAACATTAAAAATTTGGGGGCAGTGGAGACAGCATAGGGGAAGGACGGGAGCCTCGGTGCGGTCCCCGATAAGAAATAACCATAGGTTTGTTCCGGGGAGAATGGATGGGGGATTTGGAGCATGGCAAAGAGCTGGGGTAGTACAATTGAGAGATCTGTTCGTAGATGGGACGTTTGCGAGTCTGGGAGCGCTGAAGGAAAAATATGGGTTGACCCAAGGGAATGCATTTCGGTATATGCAACTGAGGGCTTTTGCGAGGCAACAGGTGAGGGAATTCCCGCAGCTCCCGACGCAGGAGGTGCAGGATAGAGTGATCTCAGAGACATGGGTGGGGGATGATAGGGTGTCGGACATATACAGGGAAATGAGGGACGAGGGGGAGATCATGGTAGATGAGCTGAAAGGGAAATGGGAAGAAGAGCTGGGGGAGGAGATTGAGGAGGGGCTGTGGGCTGATGCCCTACGTAGGGTAAACTCGTCGTCCTCGTGTGCCAGGCTAAGCCTGATACAATTCAAGGTTCTACACAGGGCGCATATGACTGGAGCACGGCTCAGTAAATTTTTTGGGGTAGAGGATAGGTGTGGGAGATGCTCGAGAAGCCCAGCGAATCACACCCACATGTTCTGGTCATGTCCGGCATTACAGGGGTTCTGGGTGGGGGTGGCAAAGGTGCTTTCGAAGGTGGTGGGGGTCCAGGTCAAGCCAAGCTGGGGGTTGGCTATATTCGGGGTTGCAGAAGAGCCGGGAGTGCAGGAGGCGAGAGAGGCTGATGTTTTGGCCTTTGCGTCCCTAGTAGCCCGGCGCAGGATATTGCTTATGTGGAAGGAAGCCAAACCCCCGGGCGTGGAGACCTGGATAAACGACATGGCAGGGTTTATAAAGTTAGAACGGATCAAGTTCGTATTAAGGGGTTCGGCTCAAGGGTTCACCAGGCGGTGGCAACCGTTCGTCAACTACCTCACAGAACGATAGAGGGAATGAAAAAGAAAGAAAGACAACAGCAGCAACCCAGGGGGGAGGGGGGGAGGATCCGGGCGGGCTCTCAGGGATGTCATTGTATATGTATAGACATTTGTTATAGGTAATGTATATTGGACTGTTGGATTGTATCTTTGGAGAGTAACTATTTTTGACAAGGCAGTTGCCATTTAGTTTTGTTTTTGTTTCTGTTTATATATTATTTATTTATTTGTTTAAAACTGGCCACTGTTATTTATATTGCTTTATTGTTGTTTAAAAGAAAAACTATGTATTGTTATGTTTGGCCAAAAAATCTTGAATAAAATATATATTTTTTTTAAATATGGATATCATGACATCCCCCCTTTTCACAAGAATATGTGCCTACATGGTAATAAATATTGGTGTGTACTGAGTGCGGCTGAGTATGTGTGTGCAATATTTACAACATGTACATGAGGCTAAACTATATACATAGGAAGGTGTCAGGTGCAACAGAGCAACGAGGTTGTACCACAAACAAAACAAGTGCAATCATCAAATATCGAAAGAGAACTCCTGGAACGACAAAAAAATTAACACTTTAACATTGTTGCATAACAATTCAGTGAGTCCAATGTGCAAACAGGCTCATAAGTCCAGCCTAGTAGGTGGGCGACGAATTTTGGTTGACCGCCTCAAGGGTGGGTCAGGATCCACCGGCTGAGGAATGGGCCTGGCCACGGGCGATAGAGGAATAGGCAGAGTGGCAGGAAGCTCCATGAAGTCGACATCAGGGACAACAGGAGGGCGTGGCACCGGTGCATGATCACGGAGCGAGCGCGGAAACAGCCGACGGGCCCGCCGATTACGCCGGCGAATGGAGCCATCAGGCATGCGAACCAGGAACGAGCGGGGAGCCACGCGGCGGAGAACCTCGGCAGTTGCCAGCCAGCCACCCTCTGGTAGGTGTATGCGGACGTTGTCTCCAGGCGCCAGGGCAGGAAGATCAGTTGCCCGAGTGTCATGTGCCACCTTCTGCTGAGCACGCTGCTGTCGCATCCTTTGCAGTACTGGAGCATGGTCGGGTTTAGGAACATGAATGGGCGGCACAGTGGTCCTGAGTGCGCGGCCCATCAACAGCTGGGCTGGCGAGAGGCCCGTGGACAGTGGGGCCAAGCGATAGGCCATCAGGGCTAAACAGAAGTCAGATCCGGCATCAGCAGCCTTGCAGAGGAGCCGCTTCACGATATGGACGCCCTTTTCCGCCTTGCCATTTGACTGGGGATGCAGAGGGCTGGACGTCACATATGTGAAGCCATATGAAGCGGCAAAAGAAGACCATTCTTAGCTCGCAAAACAGGGCCCATTGTCCGACAGGACGGTAAGCGGAATGCCATGGCGAGCGAATGTTTCTTTACATGCTCTGATTACAGCTGATGATGTCAAGTCGTGCAAGCGTATGACCTCCGGATAATTGGAAAAATAGTCAATTATGATGACGTAGTCCCTGCCGAGCGCATGAAAGAGGTCCACACCCACCTTTGCCCAGGGGGACGTTACCAACTCATGGGGCTGAAGCGTCTCAGGGGGTTGCGCCGGCTGAAACCTTTGGCAGGTGGGGCAGTTGAGCACCCTGTTGGCAATGTCGTCGCTGATGCCCAGCCAGTACACAGCTTCTCGGGCCCTCCGCCTGCACTTTTCAACCCCGAGATGGCCTTCGTGCAATTGTTCGAGGACAAGCCTGTGCATGCTGTGTGGGATCACAATCCGGTCCAACTTTAGGAGGACACCATCAATGACGGCCAAGTCGTCCCGGACATTGTAGAATTGTGGGCACTGCCCCTTGAGCCACCCTTCCGTCATGTGGCGCATCACACGTTGTAGAAGGGGGTCAGCTGCAGTCTCAAGGCGAATGTGGGCCAGACTTGCATCAGTAGCTGGCAGATTGGCCAATGTGAAGGCTACATGTGCATCGACCTGACAGACGAACCCCCCCGATTCGGACGGTGTGCTCACTGCTCTGGACAGGGCATCCGCGATGATGAGGTCCTTTCCCTGGGTGTAGACCAGTTGGATTCGTACCTCCGGAGCTTGAGCAGAATGCGCTGGAGGCGAGGGGTCATCTCATTGAGGTCCTTTTGTATGATGCCGACCAGGGGGCGATGGTCGGTCTCCACGGTGAACTGAGGAAGACCATACACATAGTCGTGGAATTTATCTATGCCAGTTAACAAACCCAGGCACTCCTTCTCGATCTGCGCATAGCGCTGTTCTGTGGGGGTCATGGCCCGCGAGGCATAGGCGACCAGGGCCCATGATGCAGTGTCGTCCCGTTGCAGGAGTACCGCCCCAATGCCGGACTGGCTGGCATCAGTCGAGGTTTTTGTATCTCGAGTAGTGTCGAAGAACGCCAATACCGGGGCAGTGGTGAGCTTGATCTTGAGCTCCTCCCATTCCTTCTGGTGTGCGGGCAGCCACTGGAACTCCGTAGTCTTCTTCACCAGGTGGCGAAGAGCCATTGTGTGGGAGGCAAGGTTGGGAATAAACTTCCCCAGGAAGTTGACCATCCCGAGAAAGCGTAGCACTGCCTTCTTGTCTGCCAGCTGCGGCATTGTTGCAATAGCTGCCATTTTGTCGGCATCCGGACCCACCCCTGACCGGGATATATGGTCCCCCAGGAACTTTAGCTCAGTTTGGCCAAAAGAACACTTGGCTCGGTTGAGGTGCAGGCCGTGTTCTCGTATCCGAGCAAAGACGCGCTGGAGACGACTGATATGCTCCGGTGGTGTGGTGGACCAGATGATGACGTCGTCAACATAGACGCGCACCCCTTCGATGCCCTCCATCATCTGTTCCATGATTCGATGAAACACCTCGGATGCCGAGATAATGCCAAACAGCAACCTATTGTAGCAGTACCTGCCAAAGGGAGTGTTGAAAGTACACAGCTTCCTGCTGGACTGATCCAGCTGAATCTGCCAAAAACCCTTTGAGGCATCAAGCTTGGTAAAAAAATTTAGCCCGGGCCATTTCGCTCGTGATTTCTTCCCGTTTGGGTATGGGGTAGTGTTCCCTCATGATGTTGTTGTTCAGGTCTTTTGGGTCGGTGCAGATCCAGAGTTCGCCAGAGGGCTTTTTTACATACACCATGGAGCTGACCCATGGCGTAGGCTCCGTGACCCGGGAAAGAACTCCTTGGTCCTGCAGATCCTGCAGCTGCTGCTTGAGGCGGTCCTTGAGTGGTGCTGGGACTCTACGAGGTGCGTGAATGACCGGGGTGGCGTCCGGTTTGAGCCGTATTCTGTAAGTGTAGGGCAGTGTGCCCATGCCCTCGAAAACCTCCTGGTTGTGCGCGAGGAGCGAGTGGAGCTGTTCCCTACAGTCTGCATCCGGCAAATCGGACGTGCCTTCTGGAGACAGATTGTGTACCCACTGAACGAGGTGGAGGATCTTGCACGCCTGTGCGCCTAGCAGGGAGTCCTTCGAGGATTCAACTATCTCAAAAGACACACGGCTGTGTATGAATTGTGTGTAACCTCGAGCTGGCAGGACCCCATGGCCGGGATAACATTACCGTTGTAATCGACCAACTGACAGTGGGATGGCCGAATCGGTGGTTTGACCTTCAAGGTGTAGAAGGCTGACCATGCAATGAGATTGGCGGAGGCACCAGTGTCTAAACGGAATGTGATTAGTGATCGGTTGACCGTTAGGGTGGCACACCATTCATCGCCTGGATTAACGCTGTGCACTGGCATCGGCTGGTGGGTCCTACTTGGGGACATCCGATTTAATCTATTACCGCAACGCGGAAAGCTTCCCGGTCGTCGGTATCACCGGTCTGTACGTCATCAGGGTATGACTCGGTGTATGGAGGCTGAATGGCCTGCACGTCCCTGCGAGGCTGGCGGAATTGCGGAGCGTTGGCAGGTTGAGCTGCTCGACAGCAGGCAGCGTAGTGGCCCATCTTGCCACAGCGGAGACATTGTCGAATTTTGGCTGGACATTGCCGCTTTAAGTGTGCGGATCCACAGTTGCCGCACGTCGTGACGTCATGGCGTTCATTGCGCCACTGCGCATGCGCAGTTCGGTCCTGCGTAGAACGCGCCTGCGCGTCACATCCCTCTGCGTCGACGTCCCCTCTTTTGGCGCGTACACGCGCAGGAGGCCTCGGAAAGTGCGTGAAATGGCCGCCCTCGTCCGGGCCGCGGACCGGGAGGAACTCGATCGACTGGACCCGCTCGGCCTCGTAGGATCCGTGCCGTGCCGATTCGGCCGCCTGGAATTGGGAGTACTGGCTGGTCGCGTTTTCGTGGAGGACGCAGGTTTCGATGGCGGTGGCTAGGGTGAGGCTCTTGATTTTGAGGAGCTGCTGGCGTAGGGTGCCCGAGGTGACCCCAAAAACTATCTGGTCCAGAATCATGGAAACGGAGGTGGCCTCATAGCCGCAGGACTGCGCGAGGATACGGAGGTGTGTCAAAAAAGATTGAAAAGGTTCATCCTTACCCTGCAGGCGCTGCTGGAAGAGGTACCTCTCGAAGCTCTCATTCACTTTGACGCTGAAGTGTTGCTCAAGTTTTAGAAGGATCGTCTTGTACTTCGTCTTGTCCTCACCTTCCACGAATGCCAGGGAGTTGTAGCTGTGGATGGCGTGTTGCCCTGCCGTGGAGAGGAGGAGGGCGATCTTCCTGGTGTCCGATGCATTCTCCCTGTCTGTGGCTTCTAGGAAGAGCTGGAAACGCTGTTTAAACAGCTTCCAATTGACGCCGTGATTTCCAGTGATTTGGATCGGCTGCAGCGGACTGATGGTGTCCATGGCGCAGGATGGCGGATCTCTGAAGATGTGCAGGTAGGTCTCACAGTTGCTGGGGAGTTTCCAATCCTGGTTTCATGTCGTGTTGGGTGTTCCGATATACGAATGAACCAACACGGTTGTAGATGGTACAACTCTGTTTTATTATTCTGTACAATAATAACTATTAACTTCTGGCTGTGGTTCGTACTTCACCAGCTAACCTGTGGACCCAGCCCTAGCACTATCTTAGAGAGGCATTCAGCACATGGTGTATGTCTGAGTGGCACGCTGTGAGCTCTGTGCTCTGAGCTATCTCCTGGTGGAATCAGCGTGAACTGTGGTGTTCCCTATTTTATAGTGCGTGTGCTCTCACTGGTGATTGGTTGTGATGTTGTGTGTGTGTTGATTGGTCCGTCGCCCTGTCCATCAGTGTGTGTGTGTGATTGCACCAAGATATGTTAATATGGATATCACGACACCCGGATGACTGCTACTACATCGCGTGCCACCACCGAGTGACTCAGGCAAACGTTTAGTGTTCACAGACTGCCGGAGGTACTTGTGTCAGACAATGGCACCAGTTTTACAAGATCAGATCTCGCGGATTTTCTGAAACAAAATGGGGTCCATCATTTCTGTACCGCACTTATCACCTGTCCTCAAATTGGTTGGCAGAGCGTGCCGTACAGACGTTGAAACTCGGCTTGCGAAAACAGACCACGGGTTCCCCAGTAACTTGCCTCCCCCATTTCCTGCTCTCCTATAGAACCACGCCACACACTACCACCAGGTGACACCCGCGGAACTTGTGATTGGGCGTTATTGGCGCACATGATTGAGCCTCGCTTTGCTGCACATTGGGGATAGGATCCGCGATCCGCAGGTCGGAAGGAAGCGATTTCATTGCATGGCTGAGCAGGCTTGACGATCCAAGGGTTCTTGCTCCTAATTTATATATTCGGATGTCTGTAATAGGCTGTAAACCATAATGCTTTGCTGAACACTCATCCGTCGAAGCAATGGGAGAATCCATCATCGCTGATCCCATTGAGCTTTGCTGTGTGCAAAACTGCTTGTAGTGTTTCTGACATCGCAGCATTAGAAGAATTTCAATGCCAGCAATGAAACCATGCAATTGCTGCTCCCCGTTTATGGGGGCTACACCAAGGCAGTTTCTTTCCCCTCACTGTGATCTCCCTGCAGAACTGCCACCCCCCACCCCGCCTCTCCCCTACAAGCCTTGCCCTCAGTCCAATGCCAGGATTTACAGGCGATTGTATCTCTAACTTCAAGGGGCCAGCTGGTGTTGGAAAACATTTTCAAATAGTTAAGCCATGAACTGCTATCCGAGATGATGTCCATGTGGTCCTGTCAGTTTTACAACCAGCACTCGACTTGCACTGTGTGCTCATGGTTAAGTTACTTCCACGTACCATGCAGTACATTTTAAACGAATCCAGTTAGCCTGGGGCCAGTCAGGGATTGAGCTAAAAACTTAGAAAGGGCGATGGTGGGGGGCATTAAAAATACAAACAGGAACTCCTCCAATTCCATTCCACCCCACTCCCAGTTCCCCACGCATCATGTGCTCCTTGTGACTGTTCCATTGTTTCCTATGAGCCTTAAATGAGAATAAGCTCATTCCAATGTGGATGACATACCAAGTTCCTTCTCATTATTGTCCAATATCCATACACTGGCATCTGTTCAGCCTTGTGAACTGTAGGAAGGGCAGGAACCACAGATGATTACCCTCTCCCTTTCCCAGGGGCACTGACGCAAATTGATGTCCTGGCTTATGTGGTTCAGTTTCACATCTGGCAAGTGAGGTTTGGGAAGCTCTCAAGCACACAATAAAACTTTTCAACAGGTAAATCCAATTTTTTGCATCCACAATAACAAGGGTGATGGGACACATTACATCACCAGGTTATCCCACGGCATTCCAGTTGAGTTGTATTTCAATGATTCAGCACAGTGTAACACGCCTTTCTGCACTTCCTGACAGTCAATGCAATTTACTCCTCTGATACCAAAACCTCCTGGATCTGAAAGCTAAAATAAACATAGGAACATCTGGATAATAAAGATCCTGGTCCATCGAGTTTACCTTCTTTCATTCTGCAAGTCATATTATATGATTATCGAATTGGTAACTGATACTAGAATGCAATCTACAACAGACCACACATGAGCTGGGGAAACTGCCCAGTGCTGATGAGCTTTGGGAACCATAAGCCCCAAAAAACATTCTTTCCTCTCCAACAAATTGGGCAGGATTCTCTGTTGGCTGACGGCAAAATTGCAAAACGCGATTGGGCGGAGAATAGGTTCCGACACCAGAATCGCGATGGACGCCAATTTGTCGCCAAATCGTTCTCCGTCATCTCGATAGCAGCGTCAGTGCAGAGCGGCACGCACGTACAGTAAACACCGTTCGCATGTCATTAGCCGGCCCGACCTGGTATTCTCCGGGGCTTCCGCGATGCTCCACCTCCGATGAGCCGAGTTCCCGATGGCGCGGTTCACTTGTGTTTTTTTAAATCGTGAAACCGGCATGGCGGATGCTGAGGGAGAGAGAGGGGGTACGAAAAGCGTCCACCAATTGCCATAGTTTGCTGACAGTTGTGCCGTTGGCCGGGGTCTTCCGCAAGGGCCGGGGGGAATAGCGGGGGTGGCCAGAAGATTGGCTGTGGGGTCGAGTGGACGGGCATGGAACACATTAATTTTATATCAGGTGCTTTGTGATGTCCTGAGGTCATGAAAGGCGTTGCCTAAATATAAATTCCCGCTTCTCACAGTCTGAGGCATTGCTCCAAAGGGATTTTTCAGGGGAATATTTTTTTATTAGATTACTGATGTTAGTTTCTCTTCCTCCTTCGCAGACATCGGTCCAGTTGTCAGATGAAGTGGCGTTCATGATATTTGTCCATTGACAAGGGCTCACTGACTATATTAGCACACCTGGCTCACCCATGGCTCTGCTCGTGGTGTCAGCTGTGCCTTACTGGGTAGCACTCTTGCCTCTAAATCTAGGAAACAGATTGAAGTCCCAACCCGGAGACTTGAGCAGATAATCCAGAGTGGATCTCCAATTGCAGTACTGAAAGAACACAGTTCTGTCGAAGGTGCTGTCTTTCAGATGGGACGTTAAACCAAGACCCCCATCTGCCTCCTTGGCTGAACGCAGATGAGCTGATGATAGATACTATTTCAAAGAAGATATGCTAATGACAGGGGTGTGATTCTTGTTTGGGCTGAGGTAGACCTACCTCCTTGTGGCCGGCACGGTAGCACAGTGGGTAGCACTGTTGCTTCACAGCTCCAGGGTCCCAGGTTCGATTCCCGGCTTGGGTCACTGTCTGTGCAGAGTCTGCACCTTTTCCCCGTGTCTGCGTGGGTTTCCTCCAGGTGCTCCGGTTTCCTCTCATAAGTCCTGAAAGACGTGCTGTTAGGTGAATTGGACGTTCTGAATTCTTCCTCAGTGTACCTGAACAGGCGCCGGAGTGTGGCGACGAGGGGATTTTCACAGTAACTTCATTGCGTGTGACAATAATAAAGATTATTATTATTATTGTACTGCATTTCAGAATGGAAGGCAATGGCAAACCACCACTGCCGAAAACAGCTCAGGATGAAGCATCAGATAATGAACCAAGGAGCTGCATTTGGGAAGGGCACACATACCATAACATACCACAGATTTCGAATGACAATCAAACTGTAGAACTGTACCCTCAGCGTAAGTCGGTGCCAGGACAAGATGGAAGTACGTTGGATTGAACTAAAAGGCACACATTCCCTGTAATCTCTTCTCAATTACTCCTCACACGTACACACATAATTTAAAAAAAACAGCCAACAGATGTACATCAATCTGTAAGACCATTGAGGCTGGGATGGTTCCAGTTAGCTCACAGAGGGACACTGCTACAACCTCCAAATGCTGCCCATCTGTTAAAATCAACAGTAAAACAAAGCAATATTTTAATGCTGCACCTGTTCTCAGCATAAAGTTAAAGGCGATCGGCAGAATGGGCTTTGGTTTTGACTGCGCTGATGAATTGAGCTCAAACCCAGCTCAACTGGGTCACAGCTGTCCACACCTTTTATCTTTGTGGGTGCCTAACATATGAGAATGTCTCAGGGAACCCGCATAAACTTTAAAATCCCAATCACATTAGCTTGCACATATTAACAGAGCTTGATGTTCTGATTGGTGAATAAATCCTAGATGTGACACTTGTACGATAATAAAACCAGCATCTTCCAAACTCTCAAAATGCAAACACAAAGGATCAGTGAGGCAGAACAGGCTAGAAGGGCTGAACAGCCTGCATCTGCTCCTATGCTCATTCCCATGAACCGTAATTAAGAAATTTGCAGAAATCAGAGGCAGTGATGTCTAAACTCGGGGATTATGTGCAGTCTAAATTTGGAGACCTCTGCTTTAGACACTCTTCCATTCACAGATGTAGACACTAGTTGTTACTTGTGGCCTTAACATGCCTTACTGCATAAATTACAAGTTGTGTGGGGACTTCCGGTGGCGACATGTAGGTGGAGGTCACATGTTGGGTGGCTACTGCTAGAGCTTTTGTTTTTTTGGCCCTTATTGGTGGGAAAGTTTTCTGTGTTTGATCTCTAGAAAAGTTACGGCAACTAAAGGATGTCAAACCCAGAAGAAGAATATACTCCTAAGTACTGAAGGCTGCACAGGCAAGGGAGAGCAAAGAGACTGGACTTGACAGGTGTGACATGGACCCATGCCCGGCATGATGGCTCAAGTAGTATGCTATCATGTTCGAATTGCCAATTCTGTTGTCTTATCCAAGACCCTCACTCCAATCGGAATTGTTAAAAGAGATAGATTATTTTTGTAAAGAATCCCTAACGTTGCGATTGGCTCAATACCCGAAGCAGCCCCACTCCAGAGACTTGAGCACATAATTCAGGCAAACCCTTAAGTGGGGTAGAGGGACTGCTGGACTTTCGGAGGTGCTATCTTTCCGATAAAGACAACAAATCACAGGTGTAATAGGAACCCTCGGAATCACTTGAAGAAAAGCTGGGAAGGTCTGGCTAATTTTAGTAATAATAATAATAATAATCTTTATTGTCACAAGTAGGCTTACATTAACATTGCAATGAAGTTACTGTGAAAATCCCCTAGTCGCCACACTCCGGCGCCTGTTCGGGTGCACGGAGAGGGCATTCAGAATGTCCAATTCACCTAACAGCACGTCTTTCGGGACTTGTGGGAGGAAACCCAGAGGGAATCCGCGCAGACACAGGGAGAATGTGCAAACTCCGCAGTGACCCAAGCCGGGAATCGAACATGGGACCCTGGCGCTGTGAAGCAACAGTGCTAACCAGAATCTTGAGGAAGCTAGCTGTAGTAGAACAAGGATTTATTTAAATAGATACAATATTCTGCTCAAGGCAGTAACTCACTCCCACTGCAGTCCTTGCTGGGAGAACTAACCACAGCAGGCCCTGCTCTGGACCGGCTCTTATCTGTAACGAGCTCCAGCTGGATGGCTATCTGGAAAGCTCATACTCCACGAGCCCTATGGAGCGATCAACAGTGGTTTCCCCGTGGCCCTCGTGGGGATGATAACACTAATATTTATCCCTCCACCGAAAGTAATTACTTGATCACTTACCTCGTTGTTGTTTGTGAGATTTTGTGGCACATTTGGCTGCTATATTTATGTACATTGACAATCATTACACTTCAAAATCTAATTTATTGGTTAAGAAGCCTTTTATGTCTGGAGGGCAGTCAGGAAAGAAAAAGGGTTGGCGGGGGTGGGGCGGTGGAGTGGATGGTCGGATGAGAAGAAGGTCCTATTCACAGCGGGTTATCACGTAAAAATACCCTGAAATGTTGGAGGGATAAAATCAATGGGCTGGATTCTCCGTTGCGCCGGCAGTGCATCCACACCTGGCGATTTCCCGACTGCTTAGGTCTGCCACAATGGGAAACCCGGCTGGTGAGACGGAGAAACCCGCCCAATAACTGGGGGGGAGGGTGGGGGGGGGGAGGGGGAGGGGGGGTCACATGATGTGAGCGTGGGAGTGGCTGTGTTTCCTTCTTGTGATGGCATGCGGTGCGCTAATAGTCTTGGATCAGCTCGGGCATTCTTCCAGTACGTTTTTTTTCTTCTTTTCATCTGGGTGAGCAGTGTGCTGTTACAAATCCTGGTTGGGTCCAATGGTCTATGGAAGGTTTCCGTTATTACACCAAGGGAGGGGGGGGCTGAAATTCTTCCTTCCCCCCTCCCTGCGCGCCCAATTGTTGGATGTGTTGACATAGAACATAGAAAAATACAGCACAGAACAGGCCCTTCGGCCCACGATGTTGTGCCGAATCTTTGTCCTAGATTAATCATAGATTATCATAGAATTTACATTGCAGAAGGAGGCCATTCGGCCCATCGAGTCTGCACCGGCTCTTGGAAAGAGCACCCCACCCAAGGTCAACACCTCCACCCAACACTAAGGGCAATTTTGGACACTAAGGGCAATTTATCATGGCCAATCCACCTAACCTGCACATACTTTGACTGTGGGAGGAAACCGGAGCACCCGGAGGAAACCCACGTACACACGGGGAGGCTGTGCAGACTCCGCACAGCCAGTGACCCAAGCCGGAATCAAACCTGGCACCTTGGAGCTGCGAAGAAATTGTGCTATCCACAATGCTACCGTGCTGCCCTTAAGAACAAATTAATCTACACTATATCATTCTACCGTAATCCATGTACCTATCCAATAGCTGCTTGAAGGTCCCTAACGTTTCCGACTCAACTACTTCCACAGGCAGTGCATTCCATGCCCCCACTACTCTGTGTAAAGAACCTACCTCTGACATCCCCACTATATCTTCCACCATTCACCTTAAATTTATGTCCCCTTGTAATGGTTTGTTCCACCTGGGGAAAAAGTCTCTGACTGTCTATCTATTCCCCTGATTATCTTATAAACCTCTATCAAGTCGCCCCTCATCCTTCTCCGTTCTAATGAGAAAAGGCCTAGCACCCTTCCTCGTAAGACTTACTCTCCATTCCAGGCAACATCATGGTAAATCTCCTTTGCACCTTTTCCAAAGCTTCCACATCCTTTCTAAAATGAGCCAACCAAAACTGTACACGTACTCCAAATGTGGCCTTACTAAAGTTTTGTACAGCTGCATCAACACCTCACGGCTCTTAAATTCAATCCCTCTGTTAATGAACGCTAGCACACCAGAGGCCTTCTTCACAGCTCTATCCACTTGAGTGGCAACTTTCAAAGATGTATGAACATAGACCTCAAGATCTCTTGTGTATTGAAGAGATAGGGGAGGTCTTGAACGAGTACTTTTCTTCTGTATTTACAAATGAGAGGGGCCATATTGTTGGAGAGGACAGTGTGAAACAGGCTGGTAAGCTCGAGGAAATACTTGGTAGGAAGGAAGATGTGTTGGGCATTTTGAAAAACTTGAGGATAGACAAGTCCCCCGGGCCTGACGGGATATATCCAAGGATTCTATGGGAAGCAAAAGATGAAATTGCAGAGCTGTTGGCAATGATCTTTTCGTCCTCACTGTCAACAGGGGTGGTACCAGGGGATTGGAGAGTGGTGAATGTCGTGCCCCTGTTCAAAAAAGGGACTTTAATACACAATTTTACACAATTTAATACACAATTTAATACACAATTTAAAGGGACTCAATACACAATCTCCCGCTACTGTCCTTGATCGGACCTACCCTCGCTCTAGTCATTCTCATATTTCTCACATATGTGTAAAAGGCCTTGGGGTTTTAGTAGTAGGGATAGGGGGGGGCTGGCACTACCGAGCCTAAGTGAGTATTATTGGGCCGCTAATATTTCAATGGTGAGTAAGTGGATGGGAGAGGAGGAAGGAGCGGCGTGGAAGAGATTAGAGAGGGCGTCCTGTAGGGGGACCAGCCTGCAGGCTATGGTGACAGCCCCATTGCCGTTCTCACCAAGGAACTATACCACGAGTCCGGTGGTGGTAGCTACACTGAAGATTTGGGGACAGTGGAGACGACATAGGGGAAAGACCGGAGCACTGGGGGGGTCCCCGATAAGAAACAACCATAGGTTTGCCCCGGGGGGAATGGATGGGGGATATGGAATGTGGCAAAGAGCAGGTATAACGCAATTGAAAGATCTATTTGTGGATGGGAAGTTTGCGAGTCTGGGAGCGCTGACCGAGAAATATGGGTTGCCCCAAGGGAATGCATTCAGGTATATGCAATTGAGGGCTTTTGCGAGGCAGCAGGTGAGGGAATTCCCGCAGCTCCCGACACAAGAGGTGCAGGACAGAATCATCTCAAAGAAATGGGTGGGGGACGGTAAGGTGTCGGATATATATAGGGAAATGAGAGATGAAGGGGAGACTATGATGGACGAACTAAAAGGGAAATGGGAAGAAGAGCTAGGGGAGGAGATTGAGGAGGGGATGTGGGCAGATGCCCTAAACAGGGTAAACTCGTCGTCCTCGTGCGCCAGGCTAAGCCTGATTCAGTTTAAGGTATTACACAGGGCACATATGACTGGAACACGGCTCAGTAAATTTTTTGGGGTGGAGGATAGGTGTGCGAGGTGCTCGAGAAGCCCAGCGAATCATACCCATATGTTTTGGTCATGCCCGGCACTACAGGGGTTTTGGATGGGGGTGACAAAGGTGCTTTCGAAAGTAGTAGGAGTCCGGGTCGAACCAAGCTGGGGGTTGGCTATATTTGGGGTTGCACAAGAGCCGGGAGTGCAGGAGGCGAAAGAGGCCGATGTTTTGGCCTTTGCGTCCCTAGTAGCCCGGCGCAGAATATTGCTAATGTGGAAAGAAGCCAAGCCCCCGGGGGTGGAGACCTGGATAAATGATATGGCGGGGTTCATAAAGTTAGAGCGGATTAAGTTCGTCCTAAGGGGGTCGGCTCAAGGGTTTACTAGGCGGTGGCAACCGTTCGTCGAATATCTTGCGGAAAGATAGATAGGGGAGAACAAAGAAGGCAGCAGCAGCAGCCCAGGACTTGGGGGGTGGGGGGTGGGGGGGGGGGGGGGGGGGGGTGGCCTGAGACAAGGCAGTTGCCAATTAGGGCTAGTTTTTATTTTTTGTTATTTAATATTTATTTATTTGTTGTTGTTTTCTTTTGTTCTTGTTTAAATAAAAAAGGTCATTATTATCTGTATTGTTATAATGTTGTGTAAAGGATGCACAATGTACTGTGTTGGTTGACCAAAAATTTTCAATAAAATATTATTTATAAAAAAAAAAAAGGCCTTGGGGTTTTCCTTGATCCTACCCGCCAAAGATTGTTGATGCCCTCTCTTAGCTCTCATAATCCCTTTCTTCAGTTCCCTCCTGGCTATCTTGTATCCCTCCAGCGCTCTGTCTGAACCTTGTTTCCTCAGCCTTACATAAGTCTCTTTTTCGTCTTAACAAGACATTCAACCTCTCTTGTCAACCATGGTTCCCTCACTCGACCATCTCTTCCCTGCCTGACAGGGACATACATATCAAGGACACATAGTACCTGTTCCTTGACGATTCCTTTTCTCTTCGGTGATGGCAACTCCACGGCTGGGGCTTGCGTCATTACTTTTTAGTGTAATTAGGAGTAGTGCACTGCCCTAGGGGTGGTTGGAGAGGTGTAGGATCGATTGGGGTGTAGGCTTTGGGGTGCGCTGGACGTTGTGGTGTTACTGATCCCTGTGTGTCAGAATGTGCTGGTCTAGGCCCGGTCTGGAGCTGTGGTTGGTATCCAGTTGCCCCCTGGAGCTTGCGATGTCCCTTCTCGAAGGCACTTATTTGGGTACCCTGAGAGGCTGGGTTTTGCTTCTTCTGTGCACGGGGGCCTTGGGTTGAGCCAAGTCCTGTCCTCTGGCTGATAACCTGTTGCCCCCCCCCCCCCCACACTAATGTTCAGGACTCTTTCTTGTTTGAATGAGCAGCTTGTCCTCTTCTTCATTAATGAGTGATCGGTGTGCGCTGGGGGATTACGGATCTTTGATGGGGTCCTGATCCTTTGTTATCTTGTGATCTTTTGTTGGAACGTGTTGACAGCACTGATCATAATCCAAATGTGTTGCTGCTGGTCCTCTTTGTATAAGTGTATGAAATGATGTTGGTTCTGTACTGGGCCCGAGATTGAGGTTATGTTGCACTGTGTGATATATATGTAACACCCTTTAGAACTGGGGTTCTCTGGTATTTTTGTTGTCTGTTTCATTTTTGAAAAAAATGTGTGTATAAAGAATCCGTGATTGGTTCCTGCACGAGTGCAGATGCAGCTGATATTCGAGAAAAGGAGGTGTTGGTGTGCCATTGGTGCCTCTGGCACTGCTGGAGTTGAGGGACATGTATATTGCCCAAACATGGCATGAAAAATGTATCCTGAACTCTCGTGTGCAGCATTTTACCATGTTTTCATGGCCTAATCCTGTTTCTCCTTCGTTCTCTGGTTGGGTTTATAGACATATCAAGTTATGTCCAATGATTGTAGTGAGCTAGTTATACTGTTCTCTTGTCCCCCTCTGTATTCATGTACGTGGAGCCTTTTTCTTTCTTGCTGTGCTGTATCATACTTGTGGTCTTGTTGCATTGTTTCTCAAAATGTAAAGCCTGACAAAATGTACTTTTTTTAAATTCAAAGAGCCATCAGAGGCACAGTGGGACAAATGGCTTCCCCCTCCTCTACTGTAAGATTCTCTGACTAAATTATTTGTTTGCAATGGGCCAGCCTTGATTTTGTTGACATCAAGTTCCCCTATCTCCAATCCAAATCCTACATCCCTCATTGTCATCGTAAATATTCTGATACTCACAAAACACATAGGGAGGGATTCTCCATTTCTGAGATTAAGGGGTTGGATTCTCTAATTGCCGATGCCAAAATTGCGTTTGGCGATTGGCCAGAGAATCCGGTTTCACGCCGAAATCGGAGGCGGCGCTGTTTTTCGGATTCTCCGCCTCCTCAAAAAAGGGGACGCCGAGATTGGAGGCGGCGCTGTTTTTCAGATGATCCGCCCCCTCAAAAGCGGGGTCACTGCTGAGTACGCCGTTGGGACGGCCGCAGGACGTCATCTGAGGCCTTCCCCCCCATGCTCCGCCCCCGATGGGCCGACGTCCTAACGGCGTCGGTCGCGTGTGCTCACAATTTTCGCGGACCTTGCCTGGCGGCTGCGGACTGTGTCCAGCGTCGCCACAGTCGGGGCGGGGGGTGGTCCGTTCTACTGACCGGGGGGGCATCGGCGGGGTCTGGTGGGGGGTGGTAATAAGACTAGACGCATGCTCTGGACATAGCCTCAAAATCGGAGAATCCACCCCTAAGTGTCGACCCCAACGCAGAATTTGTGGACTTTCATGACAGAAAAACTGGCACTACACCTGGATCGATTCGGCTACTGTTAATCAATTCAAATGAGAAACGGTGCTGGAATCACCGGTTCCGCAACTGACACTCAGGAGGCTGACAAGCTGCAGCCGCATGTACATACTGCACTCCCCACACACACTCATCCCAGTCAACAAGATGGCAGCAAGGAAAGCTGCCCAGCGGTTTACCGATGCCGAGCTGGAGATCCCCTTCGACGCAGTGGAGTAGAGGCAGATGACCCTGTATAAACGCAAATTACTGCGGATGCTGGAATCTGAAACGAAAGAGAAAATGCTGGAAAATCTCAACACGTCTGGCAGCTTCTGTAGGGAGAGAAAAGAGCTAACGTTTTGAGTCCGATGACTCTTTGTCAAAGCTAACAGACAGAGAATGTGGGGAATATTTATACTGTGGAGTGAGAATGAAAGATGAGTCATGGCCACAGAAACCCAGGGTAACTGGGTGCTAATGGCCACAGAAACCGAGGGGAAAGAGTGCTAATGGCAGTCCCCAGAGAGAACAAAAGATGTGAAAGGTCAAACAGTAGGGAAACTAACATCAGAGGATGAACTGTAGATGTGGGGGGAGAGGAAGGGGGAAGCAAAAAGGAGAAAGGTTAAGGAAAGGTGGATAAGATTGGGGAGGGGGGTTAAATATGTATTAAGAAAGAAAGAAATGGTAAAAGACAGTTAAAATGAAATGGAATGAAAACAAATGGGTCGAGGTGGGGTACAGCTGATCATCTGAAGTTGTTGAATTCGATGTTGAGACCGGAAGGCTGTAGCGTGCCTAACCGGAAGATGAGATTTTGTTCCTCCAGTTTGCGTTGCGCTTCACTGGAACATTGCAGCAGGCCAAGAACAGACATGTGGGCATGGGAGCAGGGTCTTTTGTTAAAATGGCAAGCAACAGGAAGGTCAGGGTCCTGAATGCACACAGACCGAAGATCCTCAGCAAAGCGATCACCCAGTCTGCGTTTGGTCTCTCTGATATAGAGGAGACCACATTGGGAGCAGCGAATGCAGTAGACCAGATTGGAAGAGATGCAAGTGAAACGCTGCTTAACCTGGTATGAGTGTTTTGGGCCTGGAATGTTAAGCATGGAAGAGGTAAAGGGGCAGGTGTTACACCTTCTGCGATTGCATGGGAAGGTGCTATGGGTGATGGGAGAGGTACTGGGTATGGTGGAGGAGTGGACTAGATTGTCTCGGAGGGAACGGTCTCTGTGGAATGCTGACAGAGGGAGTGAAGGGAAGATGTGTTTGGTGGTGGCAACACGCTGGAGTTGGCGAAATTGGCGGAGGATTGCATACGGAGGCTGGTGGGATGAAATGTGAGAACGAGGGGGACTCTACCCTTGTTCTGGGAGGGAGGGGAGGGGTTGAGGGTGGTGGCGTGGGAGATGGACCGTACACTGTTGAGGGTCCTGTCAACAACTGTAGGTGGGAAATCACAGTTGAGGAAGAAGGAACACATTTTCGAAGCACCATTTTGGAAAGGCATCATCGGAACAAATGCGATGGAGGCGAAGGAGTTGAGAGAAAGGAGTCCTTACAGGGTGTAGGGTGCGAAGAGCTGTAGTCCAGATAGCTGTTGGAGTCAATGGGCTTGTAGTGGATATTAGTGGATAGTCTACATACAGATGACCCTGTACTCCGGCCTGGGAAGAAGGCTGCCAGCCGCCGCCTTGTTGCAGAGGCCGTCAGCGCAGGGGGCAACACTGTCCGAACCGGCCAGCACTGCCGTACAAAAACTGGACAACCAGCTCAGGGCATCCAGGGTGAGTAGGCAGCACTGTGCCCCTGACACTAACCCCCATAACCCGACCCCTACCCCCCCCCCCCACCCGAGGGTGGCTGAACCCCACCCTGCACCACATGCCGGTAGCCATCGCGGCCGCCATGGTCGGGTGCCCTGGCCACTGAGGCCACCAGCTACCCACCCCCTGGGCTGCAAGCTTTGGACTGTCTAACACTGTTGTTTTCTGTTTGCCCCTCCCCCACACACACCCAGGAGAAGGCCGCGCATAACTGCCAGGAGCGGGAGAAGGCAGAGGGGGGAACCATCGGACCTGAGACCCCTCACTGTGGCAGAGCTGAAGGCCCTGGACGCGGTCGGCGGTCCGGAGGAACAGGAGGTGGCGAGGTGCAGTTCGGCTGCGGGCGAGGAAGTGAGACCCTGTTTAGTTGCGGTTCCCCATGTCACATGTCAACCCCTCTAAACACCACACCCACACCACTCTCACTCCACACTAATCAGCCACCACGCCGGTTTCACTATTTTTGAAAGCACTGCGTCATCGGGAACTCGGTCCATCAGAGGAAGAGAATCGCGGAGGCTCCGGAGAATACCTGGTCGGGCCCGCTAATATTATGCAAAAACGGTGTCTACTGTACGTGCGTTCCGGTGGGCATTGACGCCGTTGTCAAGGTGACGAGCATCGCGATTTGGCATCGGAACCTATTCTCCGCCCATTCGCATTTCGGGATTTCAGCGTCGGCAAACGGAGAATCCCGCCCATAGATTTTAATTTTAACTGTCCTCGGCTCACTAACTCACAGATACATTAAGCACTGACATATACACAGTGATACGATTTAGCCTGTGTCAAGTCATTGACAAACCAAGACATTGAAAGCATCACATGGCTGCCCTTCCTCTGAACCCACTATTACTGACACTGGGATCAGTTGAATGCCAACCTATGGTTAAAGGTTCCTTAAAAAACTTTTGATCCAAGCAGCCATTCCT
The DNA here is from genome assembly GCF_047496885.1 of Scyliorhinus torazame. NCBI lineage: Eukaryota > Metazoa > Chordata > Chondrichthyes > Carcharhiniformes > Scyliorhinidae > Scyliorhinus > Scyliorhinus torazame. Next base: position 156,853,926 of record NC_092707.1, on the reverse strand, counting down.
CAAACTTTTGGAGCTTGGCCCATTGAACCATTCATTCAGGAATCCACCTCAACAGAAAACACAGAAAAGACTTTGCACAAAAGGCATAAGATGAATGCCAACAGAGAGACAGATGTTCTAGTTGTGAAAGGAGGTTTGCTCAGGGTGTAACATGGAGCTCTAACACAATAAGAATGAGGACAGATTTTGTACTTTGGAATTTGTATGTACAGACAGGCATTTTCACATCTAGTTTTTAATTTATTCATTCAGACCAGCATCCATTGTCCACCCCTATATTACCTCAAGGTGGTGGTGGTGAGCCTTCATTTTGAAACACTGCAGTCTCTGTGGTATCGATACACGCAAAGTGCAATTAGGAAGGGAGTTCAAGGATTTTCCCCCAGTGACATTAAACAAATAGCAATATAGTTCCAAGTCAGAATGGTGTGTGTCTTGGTGGGCATATCCATGCGTCTGCTACAGAGTATTCACCGAGCCTAACCAGAACAACTTAAAATACAAAAGGAATCTCTTTAAGCTAAATGATTGCCATATCCACTCATTCAATTCCTGATTTGGCTTATTACTTAATTAGCATTTTACAAATGTCAGCAACAAATGCTTTCTCTTTCAGGTCTGTCGCACATTCAGAATATGATCACATGTCAAAATAGTGCCACATAATCAAAAGTAATATATATATAATGCACTGTAGAAAAACAGACTGGTTGCCAATAATCCAATCAGTAAAGCAATTTAGGAGGGGAATGGTTAAAAGGAGTAACTATGGCACAGTGGTTAGCATTGCTGCCTCACGGCGCCGAGATCCCAGGTTCAATCCGACTCTGGGTCACTGTCCGTGTGGAGTTTGCACATTCTCCCCGTGTTTGAGTGGGTTTCGCCCCCAAACCCAAAGATGTGCAGGGTATGTGGATTGGCCACGCTAAATTGCCCCTTAATTGGAAAAAATGAATTGGGTACTCTAAATTTAAAAAAAAAACGAATAACTTATTTTGAAGTGGTATTTTCCATTGTTTCAGAGCTGCTTGTAAACTACGTTCCACAAGAAGCAAAATGGTAACTTTATCCAAAATTTCCTAGAGAGCTATTCTCAGAAACATTGCCACTGCATCAACACCAACTCCCTACGTTTAGGGGGAGACAAAGGCAGAGCGGTATAGAGCGGTATTGTCACTGGATAAGTAATGTCCTAGGGACCCAGGTTCAAATCCCACCACAGCAGATGGTGAAATTTGAATTCAATAAAAAAATCTGCAATTAAAAGTCTAATGATGACCATGAAACCATTGTCCATTGTCAATTGTCCTTTAAGGAAGGAACACTGTCGTCCTTACCTGGTCCGATCTACATTGTGACTCCAGACCCACAGCAATGTGGTTGACTCTGAGGTGTCCTCTGAAATGGCCTTGCAATCCACTCAGGTCAAGGGGAATTAGGAATAGGCAATAAATGCTGGATTGGCTCACCCCCAGCAAGGTGCATTTAGGTAACACAGTAAAAACACATAAGGCATTTCACCAGTAAGTATCAAACAGAATCTGATCAGCCAGCCACTTAGGGAGATATCAGGAAAAGTGAACAAAAGCTTAATCAAAGAGGTGGATATTAAGTAACGTCTGAAAAGGGAGAGGGAAGTGGAGATGTGAGGGGTTTAGGCAGAAGGTCCAAGAGTTTAAGGCTTAGGCAGTTGAAGGCTCGGCCACCAACATTGGACAAATCAAACTGAGCATGAAAATAAAAACAGAATTGAATACAGAAGTAGAGTACAAGCATATAAACCTATCCAGGGAAATACTAGTTTATTTCTCAAATAAATAGGGAGTTAACTTGCACTTTGGTAACAACTTAACATTTTATTGACCCGTTATATCAGGCGTTGTCACCTCCCTTCCTATGATACTGAACTCTCTGCATTGAGGCACATGGTGCATTTCACATTATTTCTGTGCATGTCTAGGAAAGCTTCTTCTGCTGGCTGGTTACAAGATAATCTCCTTCATAAACAGTTGTTTCATGTGTCAATACAAATTATGTCAGACTTCTGACAAATCACCTTTGGTTAGTGTTGTCGTACAACAATTGGCCAATAGTGAAGCTAGCAGCAATGTCACAGGGCAGGTGTATGGGGTGTCACAGGGCAGGAGTATGGGGTGTCACGAGGCAGGAGTATGAGGTGTCACAGGGCAGGAGTGTGAGGTGTCACAGGGCAGGGGTGTGAGGTATCACAGGGCAGGGCTGTTAGTGGTGTCACAGGGCAGGGGTGTTAGTGGTGTCATAGGGCAGGAGTGTGAGGTGTTACAGGGCATGAGTGTGAGTGCTGTCACAGGGCATGAGTGTGAGGCGTGCAGGGCAGGAGTGTGAGGTGTCACAGGGCAGGGGTGTGAGGTATCACAGGGCAGGGCTGTTAGTGGTGTCACAGGGCAGGGGTGTTAGTGGTGTCATAGGGCAGGAGTGTGAGGTGTTACAGGGCATGAGTGTGAGGCGTGCAGGGCAGGAGGGTGAGGTGTCACAGGGCAGGGGTGTGAGTGGGGTCACAGGGCAGGAGTGTGAGGTGTCACAGGGCAGGGGTGTGAGTGGGGTAACAGGGCAGGGGTGTGAGTGAAGTCACAGGGCAGGGGTGTGAGGTGTCACTGGGCAGGGGTGTGAGGTGTCACTGGGCAGGGGTGTGAGGCGCCACTGGGCTGGGGTGTGAGGTGTCAAAGGGCAGGGGTGTGAGTGGGGTCACAGGGCAGGAGTGTGAGGTGTCACAGGGCAGGGCTGTTAGTGGTGTCACAGGGCAGGGGTGTTAGTGGTGTCATAGGGCAGGAGTGTGAGGTGTTACAGGGCATGAGTGTGAGGCGTGCAGGGCAGGAGGGTGAGGTGTCACAGGGCAGGGGTGTGAGTGGGGTCACAGGGCAGGAGTGTGAGGTGTCACAGGGCAGGGGTGTGAGTGGGGTAACAGGGCAGGGGTGTGAGTGAAGTCACAGGGCAGGGGTGTGAGGTGTCACTGGGCAGGGGTGTGAGGTGTCACTGGGCAGGGGTGTGAGGCGCCACTGGGCTGGGGTGTGAGGTGTCAAAGGGCAGGGGTGTGAGTGGGGTCACAGGGCAGGAGTGTGAGGTGTCACAGGGCAGGAGTGTGAGGTGTCACGGGGCAGAGGTGTGAGATGTCACAGGGCAGGTGTGTGAGGTGTCACAGGGCAGGAGTGTGAGGTGTCACAGGGCAGGGGTGTGAGGTGTCACAGGGCAGGTGTGTGAGGTGTCACAGGGCAGGAGTGTGAGGTGTCACAGGGCAGAGGTGTGAGGTGTCACAGGGCAGGGGTGTGAGGTGTCACAGGGCAGGGGTGTGAGGTGCCACAGGGCAGGGGTGTGAGGTGTACAGGGCAGGAGGGTGAGGCGTACAGGGCAGGAGGGTGAGGTGTCACAGGGCAGGGGTGTGAGGTGGCACAGGGCAGGGGTGTGAGTGGGGCCACAGGACAGGGGTGTGAGGTGTCACAGGGCAGGGGTGTGAGGTGTCACAGGTTAGGCATGTGAGGTGTCACAGGGCAGGCGTGTGAGGTGTCACAGGGCAGGCGTGCGAGGTGTCACAGGGAAGGTGTGTGAGGTGTAATAGGGCAGGAGTGTGAGGTGTCACAGGGCAGGACGGTGAGGTGTCACAGGGCGGTGGTCTGAGTGGGGTCACAGGGCAGGTGTGTGTGTTGTCACAGGGCAGGGGTGTGAGGTGTCACAGGGCAGGGGTGTGAGGTGTCACAGGGCAGGGGTGTGAGGTGTCACAGGGCAGTGGTCTGAGTGGGGTCACAGGGCAGGTGTGTGTGTTGTCACAGGGCAGGGGTGTGAGCGGTGTCACAGGGCAGCTGTGTGAAGTGTCACAGGGCAGGAGTGTGAGGTGTCACAGGGCAGGTGTGAGTTGTCACAGGGCAGGGGTGTGAGTGGGGTCACAGGGCAGCTGTGTGAAGTGTCACAGGGCAGGAGTGTGAGGTGTCACAGGGTAGGGGGTGTGAGGTGTCACAGGGCAGGGGTGTGAGGTGTCACAGGGTAGGGGTGTGAGGTGTCACAGGGCAGGAGTGTGAGTGGGGTCACAGGGCAGGAGTGTGAGGTGTCACAGGGCAGGAGTGTGAGGTGTCACAGGGCAGGGGTGCGATGGGGTCACAGGGGTGTGAGTTACGTCACAGGGCAGGGGTGTGAGTGGTGTCACAGGGCAGCTGTGTGAGGTGTCACAGGTCAGGGGTGTGAGTGGGGTCACAGGGCAGGTGTCTGAGGTGTCACAGGGCAGGGGTGTGAGGTGTCACAGGGCAGGGGTGCGATGGGGTCACAGGGGTGTGAGTTACGTCACAGGGCAGGGGTGTGAGTGGTGTCAAAAGGCAGGAGTGTGAGTGGTGTCACGTCAGTAGTGTGAGTGGTGTCATAGAGTATCATAGAATTGACAGTGCTGAAGGAGGCCATTCGGCCCATCGAGTCTGCACCGGCTCTTGGAAAGAGCACCCTACCCAAGGTCAACACCTCCACCCTATCCCCATAACCCAGTAACCCCACCCAACACTAAGGGCAATTTTGGACACTAAGGGCAATTTATCATGGCCAACCACCTAACCTGCACATCTTTGGACAATGGGAGGAAACCGGAGCACCCGGAGGAAACTCACGCACACAAGGGGAGGACGTGCAGACTCTGCACAGACAGTGACCCAAGCCGGAATCGAACCTGGGACACTGGAGCTGTGAAGCAATTGTGCTATCCAAAATGCTACCATGCTGCACAGGGTGTCACAGGGCAGGGGTGTTAGTGGTGTCACAGGGCAGGGGTGTTAGTGGTGTCACAGGGCAGGGGTGTTAGTGGTGTTACAGGGCAGGGGTGTTAGTGGTGTCACGGGGCAGGGGTGTTAGTGGTGTCACGGGGCAGGGGTGTGAGGTGTCACAGGGCAACAGTGTGCGGTATCACAGGGTAGGGGTGTGAGGTGTCACAGGGCAGAGGTGTGAGGTGTCACAGGGCAGGGGTGTGAGGTGTCACAGGGCAGGGGTGTGAGGTGTCACAGGGCAGGGGTGTGAGGTGTCACAGGGCAGGGGTGTGAGGTGTCACAGGGCAGGGGTGTGAGGTGTCACAGGGTAGGGGTGTGAGGTGTAACAGGGCAGGAGTGTGCGGTATCACAGGGCAGGGGTGTGAGTGGTGTCACAGGGCAGGAGTGTGCGGTATCGCAGTGCAGGGGTGTGACGGGGTCACAAGGCAGGGGTGTGAGGTGTCACAGGGCAGGGGTGTGAGGTGTCACAGGGCAGGAGTGTGAGTGGTGTCACAGGGCTGGAGTGTGAGTGGTGTCACAGGGCAGGAGTGTGAGTGGGGTCACAGGGCAGGGGTGTGAGGTGTCACAGGGCAGGGGTGTGAGTGGGGTCACAGGGCAGGTGTGTGAGGTGTCACAGGGCAGGAGTGTGCGGTATCACAGGGTAGGGGTGTGATGAGGTCACAGGGCAGGAGTGTGAGGTGTCACAGGGCAGGAGTGTGAGGTGTCACAGGGTAGGGGTGTGACGAGGTCACAGGGCAGGGGTGTGAGGTGTCACAGGGCAGGAGTGTGAGGTGTCACAGGGCAGGGGTGTGAGGTGACACAGGGCAGGGGTGTGAGTGGGGTCACAGGGCAGGGGTGTGCTATATCACAGTGTAGGGGTGTGACGAGGTCACAGGGCAGGGGTGTGAGTGGTGTCACAGGGCAGGTGTGTGAGGTGTCACAGGGCAGGGGTGTGAGGTGTCACAGGGCAGGGGTGTGAGGTATCACAGGGCAGGGGTGTGAGGTGTCACAGGGTAGGGGTGTGAGGTGGCACAGGGCAGGAGTGTGCGGTATCACAGGGCAGGGGTGTGACGAGGTCACAGGGCAGGGGTGTGAGTGGTGTCACAGGGCAGCTGTGTGAGGTGTCACAGGGCAGGGGTGTGAGGTGTCACAGGGCAGGAGTGTGCGGTATCACAGGGCAGGGGTGTGAGGTGTCACAGGGTAGGGGTGTGAGGTGTCACAGGGCAGGGGTGTGAGGTGTCACAGGGCAGGAGTGCGCGGTATCACAGGGCAGGGGTGTGACGGGTGTCACAAGGCAGGGGTGTGAGGTGTCACAGGGCAGGGGTGTGAGGTGTCACAGGGCAGGGGTGTGAGGTGTCACAGGGTAGGGGTGTGAGGTGTCACAGGGCAGGGGTGTGAGGTGTCACAGGGCAGGAGTGTGCGGTATCACAGGGCAGGGGTGTGACGGTGTCACAAGGCAGGGGTGTGAGGTGTCACAGGGCAGGGGTGTGAGGTGTCACAGGGCAGGGGTGTGACGGGTGTCACAAGGCAGGGGTGTGAGGTGTCACAGGGCAGGGGTGTGAGGTGTCACAGGGCAGGAGTGTGCGGTATCACAGGGCAGGGGTGTGACGGGTGTCACAAGGCAGGGGTGTGAGGTCTCACAAGGCAGGGGTGTGAGGTGTCACAGGGCAGGGGTGTGAGGTGTCACAGGGCAGGGGTGTGAGGTGTCACAGGGCAGGGGTGTGAGGTGTCACAGTGCAGGGGTGTGACGGGTGTCACAATGCAGGGGTGTGAGGTGTCACAATGCAGGGGTGTGAGGTGTCACAGGGCAGGGGTGCGATGGGGTCACAGGGGTGTGAGTTACGTCACAGGGCAGGGGTGCGAGTGATGTCAAAGGATGTGAGTGGTGTCACAGGTCAGGAGTGTGAGGAGGCACAGGGCAGGGGTGCAAGTGCCTGGGCAAGGAAGAAAGATGAAATTTCTATTGCTTGTTTCTGTACCAAAAGTGTTACTATTGGCATAATAACAATGGAACAGCATCGAATTACATCCAGAAATATGGAACTTTACATAAGAACTGCGAGTCTTTAAAAAGTGGATACCCAAGCCCAAAGGTGGCGGAGAATGTAAAGTCTGTCAATGGCTGAACTGGTGGTAGTTAATACTCTGAGCGAGACGCCGCAGTCACATCCTGGGCTCAACGTATTGAAGAAAAGACAGTTCCGTTGTGGGTGGGTTTAAGAGGGATGTTTCCTGGGGCTTGTAGCACCACAAACGACCCCGCTATCACACGGGAATGAGTTTCTGGGTCTCAATGGGGCACTTACCTTCATTTCCTGTGCTGAGGGGCTCCGATGTATGCACCCAAATGATGGCCGCCATTGAAAATATTGTTTTGGTTGATGATCTCCGCTCTGCGGTGCAAGTCATTAGAGCTCACTTTGAAGAACTGTGGGGTACATTCAGGAGAATGATAGGATATGGGTATTGCTGGTTAGGCGAGTAATTATTGCCCATCCCTAATTGCCCTTCAGAAGATGGTGATGAGCTGCCTTCTTGAACCGCTGCAGTCCTTGAGGTGTAAGTATGAAATGAAAATGAAATGAAAATCGCTTACTGTCACAAGTAGGCTTCAAATGAAGTTACTGTGAAAAGTCCCTAGTCGTCTCATTCCGACGCCTGTTCGGGGAGGCTGCTACAGGAATTGAACTGTGCTGCTGGCCTGCCTTGGTCTGCTTTAAAAGCCAGCTCTTTAGTCCTGTGCTAAACAAGCCCCTGACGTATACCCACTGTGCTGTTAGGGAGGGAGTTCCAGGATTTTGCCCCAGCGACAGTGAAGGAACGGCGATATATTTCCAAGTCAGGGTGGTGAGTGACTTGGACGGGAACCTCCAGGTGGTGGGGTTCCCAGGTATCTGTTGCTGTTGTCCTTCTAGATGGTAGTGGTCGTGGATTTGGAAGGTGCTGTTTAAGGAACACTTGTGGAGGCGTACAAGTGAGTTCTTGCACTTGAAAGGGCACTTTCCCTGGTTAGGGCCCGCCTTCTTGTCATCATGATCCTACTGCATGGTGTGTCATTTATCCTGACAATTCAAGAGCTAGGGGCCGGGCTATGTGTGTGTGGTAATACCAGATATTGCGGTACCTGAGAGGTGGATGACCATTGGCTAGACCCAGGAGTCTACCATTGGCTGATGTACATAGCTCCGCCCTGAGATTATAAGAACCGATGCCATCCCAGCAGCCTTCACTTTCTGTATCGAAGCTGCTGGGAACAGTTCTAGCAGATTAAAGCCTATTAGTTATGACTCACCTTGACTCGAGAGTAATTGATTGCGCATCAGTGTGCCCATGGGCCGGTCCGTGGCAAGAGGTGGGAAGCAAGTACTCGGTTCAGTTTGAGAATTGGCGGCCATGTTTGGATAGTCCTGATTTGGAGACTGTGTGCATCAGATTCGATAGAGCACAACAAATCCAATCTTCGAGACAAGGGATCGTCAGGTCCACGAATCGCTGGTCCTGTACCTTCCTATTCTCAATGCTTGTCATGAGATGTTGAAGGTCGCAAAGCAGGTGGAGTTGTCCTTCACCGCTAGGGCCTAGACTGTGGACCACCTGGGCGCCAGAGAGACAGCATGGTGGAAGCGATGGTGCTTTGTGCTTCGAGCGTTGGAAACCTTGAGATCCTGAAGAGTGCTCGCTGATACTGGCTTATCTTTTACCTTCTTATGCAAAATGGTGTCTTTATTCTGCAATTCTTCCATAATCCTGGACATTACTCCTTTGATTATATTGTCAATTATTTATTGTTGCCCTTTCTCCTGCACATTAGTGTGAGATGTGGGCATGGGAGCGGCTGTTGTCGATTATCCTGTTCTTGCATAATCACATTGAGTCGATTTTGTGAGCTATGCACAGTTTCACTCCTTTTTGTCATTATGTCTTCCAATCCTTGTGGTTGTGGAAGGGGAGTGTTTAGTTTTTTAAAATAAATTTAGAGTATGCAATTAGTCATTTTCCAATTAAGGGGCAATTTAGCGGGGCCAATTTACCTAGCCTGCATATCTTTGGGTTTGTGAGGTGAGACCCACGCAGACACGGGGGGACTGTGCAAACTCCACACAGACAGTGAACCAAGCCAAGAATCAAAGATGGGTCCCTGGCGCTGTGAAGCAACAGTGCTAACCACTGTGCTGCTGGGTTGGGGTTGGCAGGATTAGTTCAGTCCTCACTGAGATTGAGGATAGCTCCCCAGATAGAGCTAACCGATGTTGGTTTTTTGGGGGATTTTGTTTCAGGATATTTGAATTTAAGAATCCATACCTTTATCCTTCGATGGCCTGGGCAGATTTTGAATCCTGGGGAGGACTGGATTCCTTCTGACTATTTCTTGAGGTTGAGCTTTCTTTCTCTTGGGTTCCTCTTTGTAATATTAGAGTAAGAAGATTTAATAATGGCACATGCCGAGGTGAGACTGGCTAATTGTGGTTGGGTTGTTGAGGAGAGGGATTGCTTTTGGTATCCTTTCAGTGATGATGGTCATTCTGAGTCAGTTTGGGTGTCTCTCCCTTGGGGTTTTTCTTTCTTTCCCTCTTCACCCAGATGAGCAGGGTGCTGTTCTAATCCTGGTCTGGTCCGTTAGTTTAGGGGGAGGTTCCCCTGGTTGTACCGCGGAGGATGGAATCGCCGCTCCCCCGCCCCCCCCAATTATTGCATGTCATGATGGCCCTTATTCTTCTCGGGTTGGGGTCACCCCAGCTGTGGCTGGAGTAATTATTCTCTTCTTCTTAATATAAGTGGGGACGGCACATTGCCCCAGATGGGCTAGGAGAGGTACGGGTTTGGCTCGGGTGCAGGATTTATAGTGTGCTGGAGTTCCTAGGGGTATAGTTTCATGTGTGTCGGGGTGTTCTTGGCTGGGCAAGGTCTGGTGCTGTGGCTGGTATCCTATTGCCTTTGGGGGCTGGGAATGTTTTCTCGAGGGTGCTTGTTGGGGACATCCTGGGAGGTTGGGTTTTGCTTCTTCGGTGCATGGGGAATGAGCAGAGTCCTACGTTTGGTAGTTTGGGATTAAGTTACGTTTTGTGGTATATATGTAACTCCCCTTAGTTCGGGGTTTTTATGTATTTTCTTTGCTTTTGTAAGCGTGGGAATGAAGAATCCGTGCTTGGCCCCCACCTGGGTGCAGATGGGTCTCGTAACTGAGAAGAGGTTGTGGTGGATCGTTGGTGCCTTTGGTGCTGCTAGAATTGAGGGATATATATGTTGGTGCGCACTCGAACATGATGGAAAATGTAATCTGATTTCCCGTAGTAATTGCGGGCTGATGTGGCATGGGAAGGTGTGCACCATTTTACCTTGGTTTTCATGGCCTCATCCTGTTTCTCTCTTAGTTTCTGGGGGGGCTGTATAGGTACCTAGTTATGACTAATGATTTGCATCGAGCCAGTTGTGCTCCTGTCTCTCTGTCTGTACCCATTATGTTGAACCGTTTTTTTTTGTTCCTTGCTTATGGCGATGTATTATTTTGTAATTTTGTTGCGTTATTCTCTAAAATGTTAAACCTTAATAACAATACTTTTAAAAAAAAACACATTTGGGGAACCTCATTTGGGGACCAGATGTAACAAAATGCTTTCAGGTTTTTGTACAAACCCCACTCTGGGAAAATTTTGCCTCTCACTTGAGCATGATAACTTGTTGAAATCCAGGACAGGAGATCTATTACCTGAGTGGACAGTGGGATTTGAGAATGAAAGGAGGTAGGTGATGCCTCTCTTTGCCCACCCCGCCACCATATCTCACGCATCCCCCATTCACTCTTCCAGCCACATCCATCAACCTCACAGTCCAATTTATGACTCCACATAAGGCAGCATTTTGACAATATTTATTAAAAACACTGCCAATTTGAACAGGCTAATCATTAAAAAAAAGACATTGCAGCGATTCCTCGAGTCATATACAGGTTCTTTCAATGAACAAAATAACAAAACTTACTGGTTATAAACTTACTGGAATTCTCCCAAAGTAAAATGATTAATTCTTCCAACAAAATGTCCCAGTTTGCGTAGCTGGTGGGGAATCTGTTTACAAAGTAGAATTTCAGAATGGCGAGAGTGCACACTTGTGCAGTGGTCTTCTTCTCTGTCACTTTGCTTCCACTCAAGCTATGAACTGCCCCAAACAACTCAAATCATCAAGGCTCCTGTAGCTTCCAGGTATTGTAGTGCAGTTGAGATCTTTTGATAGTCAGTGGACAGTATTAAACATTTAACTTCAATTGATGTATTTACAGTTTTCCTAAACTGAAGTCCCTTCTCTTCCCATTCTTACACTGTACAATGCAACATTCGATCCACATATTACAATTCAACTTTTCAATAAACATTCAGCCCATACACCACTAGACCCTACCCCTTCCCCCCGCTAATAACATTCACCTCTCGTTTTGTATTGAACATGCAATAAACATTCAGTCTCTGCATCATATTTTCCCCAGTCTTGACTTATTTTTAAATTCTTTCTTGTGAAATGAAAGTCCACCTCTAATTTCTATTGAGAAGGTGGTGATGAGCCACCGTCTTGGCTTACTGCAGTCCATACGTAGGGAGTTGCAGGTTTCTGATCCATCTAGGTGCATGGAGCCTGCATCAGTCACACATTAACAAACATGTATCCATATCCTCAGCAAAGCTTGGTTCATCCTTCAGGGTCCTCATCTTTTAAAACCCTGGGAATTCTACAACATTCCCACCCTAATCCTCAACCCAGTGTTCAGCCCACCTCTGCGGAATGTGTTGTTCAGGCAAGGCAGCAAATGCCCCTGTTCAATTGTGCCAACCCATAAATAATCAGCTCATGGCAATTTTACAAATCAAGATGCACAAAAGGAATGGCTGCTAAATAGTAAAAAGAAGTTGGTCACTGTAGGTTGAGGCTTGGCCATCGATCAATCAGTTCCAGTTCAAGTTCAGCCAGAACATTAAGGTTCCCCAATGATAGCAATAAAAATAAGATCTTCTAAGTTCCCCAAAGGGCATCTTGTAATCAGACTGAAACCCAGTAGTGAAGCTGGCATCCTGTGGAAAGGCAGCCAACATCGTCCCAAGACTGACCAGGAAAACCCACACTTTCAGGCAGGCCTCCCGAGTAGTTTGCAAAGTCCACAGGTCTCAAACTCCTTCCACTGGAGAAGGTGGTAACCTGGTCATTCGGACAAGAGATGGACATAGTCGACTGGGAAGGCTCCTGCCCTCAACTTGTCTCCTTCAATATGTCCAACCTGCAAAATGAGCAGATTTGAGCAATTAAAATTAGTTACAACTGCTAATGAGCAATTCATTACTGCCTTAAAGGTTGGAGATAAGCACAACCATGTTGCTTCAGTCTGTTAATCCCTGACTGAAATAGCTCCAATGAGCTATATGGACTTAGTCACTATAGCATAGTTCAATTCAACATTGAGTTCATGCAGACTAAGAGCTGTGAGCCTCAATTCCCAGCCAGCCTCAACCAAGATGGCAATAGGGGTGCCAAAATTAGCCTCAGGACCCTGGAATAGAAAAGGCAAACAAAAACAAGATAAACAGAAATGGCCAAAGTTTCTAGTCACAATCGTTATTTTATTCTTTCATCAAGGGATGAGAGAGTTGCTGGCAGCATTTATTACTCACCCCTGAGTACATATCCGTGAGCCACCTTCTTGAACCGCTGCAGTCCATTTGGTGTAGGAACACCCACATTGCTGTTAAGAAGTGAGTTCCAGAGTTTTGACCCAGTGACAGTTAAGGAACGGCTGATATAGTTATAAGTCAGGATGGTGTATGGAATGGAGGGGAACTTACATGTGGTAGAGTTCCCATGCATTTGCTGCCTTGGCCTTCTGGGTGCTGGAGCTTGTGGATTTGGAAGGTGCTGTCGAAGGAGCCTTGGTGAGTTGCTGCAGTGTAACTTGTAGATGGTGCACACTGCTGCCGTTGTGCATTGGTGGTGGAGAGAGTGAATGTTTGTTTAAAATAAATTTAGAATACCCAATTTTTTTTTCTAATTGAGGGGCAATTTTAGCATGGCCAACCCACCTACTCTGTGCATCTTTGGGTTGTGGTGGTGAGACCCAAGCAGACATAGAGAGAATATGCAAACTCCACATGGACAGTGACCCGGGGCCGGGAGAGAGTGAATGGTTGAGGTGATAATTGGGTAGCAAGTCAAGCGGGCTGCTTTGTCCTGGATGGAGTCAACATTCTTGAGCATGGTTGGAGCTACACTCGTCCAGGAATGTGGAGAGTATTCCATCGTACCCCTGACTTGTGCCTTGTAGACGGTTGACAGGCTTTGAGGAGTCAGGAGTTACACACCACGGGATTCCCAGACCCTGACCTGCCCCTGTAGCCACAGTATTTTTATCGCTGGTCCGGTTCGGTCCCCAGGATACTGATTGGCCAAGAGTATGGTTGAGCTGCTCTGAGAGGTGCTTCATTGTCACGGGTCAGACTGACACATGCAATCAAGCCACACACATGAAGAATGGCCTGTTGGTCACAGCACCATCTGCAGAATTGTACCTGAGGAGACTGGATGTGAAAACTAACTATCAGTCTTTCAGATAAGACGTTGAACAAAGGCTTGTATGTCCTCGCAGGTAATAATAATAATAATCTTTATTGTCACAAGCAGGCTTACATTAACACTGCAAAGAAGTTACTGTGAAAAGCCCCTAGTCGCCATATTCCGACAAAATAATTAGCCTCCAACTCTGGCCATCTGATTTTCTTTCCTCCACTATTAGTGGCCATGTCTTCCACTGCTCAGGCCTGAAGCTCTGGAATACCATCCCTTAACCCCTCTCCTTTTTTAAGATGTAAAAAACATACCTATTTCACCGCCTGTCTAAAACTACACTCAGCCAAATGGTCCATAGATTGGGTATAGCTGACGGCAGCTGGCTGAATCCTTTCAGTAGCTACTTGGGTTCAGCTCACATCTCCTTATTTAGCTCACTATTGAATTTTTGTAATAACATTTCTGTGAAGCGCTCTGAAAGACACGATAAATTCAGGTCTTTGATGTGCGGAATGCAAGGTGTAAGATGAAGACATCCCCTCGAATTGAAGGAATCTGCTCACCCACATTACCTCTGCCCGAACAGCCTGTGAGCGTTACAAAGTTTATTCAACAGCAGGACGAGTTTTTGGAAAGGCAGGTTACTCACCCACCAAAACGAGTCTTCTTCCCCAGTCACAATAATGACCTCCCCCTTGGTGAAGGTCAGTTCATCGGGATTGTCCGCTATACAGTCCAGGATAGCCTTAACTCTCTTCTGCTTCAGCTTCACCTGTGGAAGTAACACATTGAAATGGCGCACCCAAGCCACGTCTCAAGATACATAGTATTTGGTGACACATGATCACAAAAGATTTCTCTCATTATTACTAATTTGGGGGATTTGGCAAAGTTGGCATTTATTGTCCAGCCGCTAGCTGTCTTGACTTGGTGGCGTTAGGCTACCTTCTTGAACTACAGCAAGAAGTAGCTTTGCGCAACCAAGTGGTTCTTAAAAATACTTCAGGAAGCAACTGAGCATCAAGTAAATTGGTGTGAAACTGGAGCCACATTTAGATCCAGATATGGACAGGATGATAGAGGTTTTGTTCGCCTACAGGGGTATAAATGTTTTTAGGACAATCTGGCAGCTCCCTGGTCACTTTTTGCACACTGGCTTTTCATTTACCCATTTATTTATTTTACCCCAACTGAATTCAAATTCTCAAACTCTAAATGGTGGGATTTAATAATAATCGTTATTATAGTCACAAGTAGGCTTACATTAACATTGCAATGAAGTTACTGTGAAAATCCCCCATGTCCCACATTCTGGCGCCTGTTCGGGTACACGGAGGGAGAATTCAGAATGTCCAATTCACCTAATGGCATGCCTTTTGGGACTTATGGGAGGAAACCGGAGCACCCGGAGGAAACCCCTGCAGACACCGGGAGAACGTGCAGACTCCACACAGACAGTGACACAAGCGGGAATCGAACCTGGGACCGTAGTGCTGCGAAGCTACAGTGCTAACCACTCTGCTACCATGCTGCCCCTTTTGAACCCACATGTGGATTATTAATCCAGGCCTTGACATAACTTAACTTCCTTGTGATTCTAAACCCTACGTTGGGAGTGTATCAGATCTCCATTTGCTAGGATTTATTCTGGGAATTAGTGATTTGAGTACAATAATATGGAAGGGAGCGGAGGATTGGATTAGACTAGGTAGCTTTTGGTTTGTTAGGTTCACACACTTGTTTTTCCCTTCACTGAATAGTGTGGGGAAGGAGGTGTGGTGGTGCTGGTGGAAGGAGTAGCAGAGGCATCTCGTCATGAGTTCTGCATCCATGGGCAACAAATCGTGGAGTGGGACTTTAACCTGGAGCATCTGGTTCAGAGGCACACATGCCACCTACTGAGCCACAAGGCCTCCTGACTAAGTAAAGCATATAGATAAAAACAGCGGTGCACACACACACAATAAAACTAATGGTGTTGGGCTTTGCCAGCAGGTTTTGTAGTTTGCCTCTTGCTTGTGTAATAACCAGTGCAGTGAAACCACACTGAACGAGGTCACCATCAACTCACCCCAACCAGGGCGGCACGGTGACACAGTGGTTAGCACTGCTGCCTCACGGCGTCGAGGACTTGGGGCTGGGATCGAACCCAGGTCACTGTCCGTGTGGAGTTTGCACATTCTTCCCATGTTTGTGTGCGTCGCACCCCACAACCCAAAGATGTGCAGGGAAGGTGGATTGGCCACGATAAATTGCCCCTTAATTGGGAAAAAAAAAGAATTGGGTGCTCCAAATTAATTTTTTTTTAAACTCACCCCAACGGACCTCCTTGGCAGTGGTACAGGGATTGGTTTGGAACTCGACGGAACAATATAGACATCTTCCCGACTCCTGGAATTTGAGCCCGTTGGCGAGAGGTATTCCCCTTTATTGGAAAATGGGAAACAAGGCAGGAACATTATTTATTTTAATGGCATCACACAGCACACAAGGAGATCATTCAGCCCATTACGCAAGTGCCAGCTCACTGAAAGAACGATCCCATTTGTCGAACTGCTGCCCTCCTCTGAAAAAGCATACTGTCCCTGGTCTTTCCCACATGAGTGCTAACCAGGCCTGACTGCTTTGGTTCCGAGGTCAGGTATAATTTAAACAGCTCAGAAGGTGCATTCTTCGTAATGCAACCTGCTTGACTACAGTGAGTGTGGGGACAAAGATTAGCTTACTTTTTTTAAAAAAAAGGAATACAATTTAAAACATCACAAAAAGCATCTCCTGCTAACTTACAAAGATTTCACCCAGCAGACTACTTGACTCAGCTAGCTTGGCTTTAACATGGCTGCTGATTTTATGTACTGTCTGACACTAATGGTTAAGAGAATGCCTCCTCCTCTCCAGGGATCTGATCCTAAACTGCCTCATTGTAATTTGCTGGAAAGCTGGTGAAAAGAGTGAGGGAGGAAGAAAATGGATGCACGTCCTTTGATGGGTTAAATGGGTCAGAGAGTCACTGCTTAGCTGAGGATGAATATCTGGCTTTCTTCCCTATTATCACGCTGTAAATAAAGAGAAAGATACTGATATTAAAGTTGTTGGGTTTGAGAACATCTTCCTATCCCCTCCCTCATTCCTGGAAGATATAAGGCGGGATTCTCCCGAATCGGCGTGATGGCCCGACACCGGCGTAAAAAATGGCGCAAACCACCCCGGCCTTCCGGGGGCTAGGCCGGTGCCGGAGGGGGGTGGCGCCATGCCAGCTGGCGGCGAAGGGACTGCGCGAGTTAGCGCATGCGCAGAATGGCCGGCGTGGTTCAGCGCATGCGCAGACCGGCCGGCGTATTCTGCCGCCTGCGCAGGGGGGGGGGGGGTCTTCTCCGCGCCGGCCATGGCGGAGCACTACAGGGGCCAGCGCGGAAGGAAGAAGTGCCTCCACGGCACAGGCCCGCCCGCAGATCAGTGGGCCCCGATCGCGGGCCAGGCCACCATGGCTCCCCCCCCCCCCCCCACCCCCGGGTCGGATCCCCCCCGCGACCCCACCGAGCAGCGCACCAGCCAACTTACCTACCAGGTCGTGCCGTGTGGGGTCATGTCCAATCCATGCCAGCGGGACTGGACAGAAACCGACGGCCACTCGGCTCATCGGGGCCCGGAGAATTGCTGGGGGGGCCACTGCCAACAGCTCCCGACCGGCATGGCGTGATCCCCGCCCCCACCCGAAAACCGATGCCGGAGAATACGAGAGATATTGCCTTATTCACGCCGCCCCCTGGGGATCCTCCGACCTGGCGGGGGGTTGGAGAATCCCGCCCATAGAGTTTCTGTAAACTGACAATATATTCAGTAGAAATTTCAGCAATAGATTTTTTTAAATTAATTTACGAGATGTTGGCGTCGCTGGCTGGACCAGCAATTATTACCCATCCCTCGTTGCCCTTCAGAAGGTGGTGGCAAGTTGCCTTCTTGAACTTGCAGTCATTGATGTGTAGGTGCACCCACTGTCATGTTAGGGAGGGAGTTCCAGGATGTTGCCCCAACGACAGTGAAGGAGCGGTGATATATTTCCAAGTCAGAGTGGTGGGTGACTCGTTTGGGAACCTCCAAGTGGAGGTGTTCCCAGGTATTTGCTGCTCTTGTCCTTCTAGATGGTAGTGGCCGTGGGTTTGGAAGGTGCTGTCTAAGGAACCTTGGTGAGTTACTGCAGTGCATCTTGTAGATTCTACACACGGCTGCCACTGTTCGTCGGTGGTGAAGGGTTTGAATGTTTGTGGAAGGGGGAGCAATCAAGGGGGCTGCTTTTAGGGGATAAGAGCAGATAGGTGGACAGATTTTGGAAAGGAGCAAAAGCAACAGGGTTGTTGTGATGGGAGACTTTAACTTCCCCAATATTGACTGGGACTCACTTCGTGCTAGGGGCTTGGACGGGGCAGAGTTTGTAATGAGCATCCAGGAGGGCTTCTTAAAACAATATGTAGATAGTCCAACTAGGGAAGGGGCTGTACTGGACCTGGTATTGGGGAATGAGCCCGGCCAGGTGGTAGAAGTTTCAGTAGGGGAGCATTTTGGGAACAGTGACCACAATTCAGTAAGTTTTAAAGTGCTGGTGGACAAGGATAAGAGTGGTCCTAGGGTGAATGTTCTAAATTGGGGGAAGGCTAATTATAACAATATTAGGCGGGAATGATTGGGGGCGGATGTTTGAGGTTAAATCAACATCTGACATGTGGGAGGCTTTCAAATGTCAGTTGAAAGGAATTCAGGACCGGTTTGTTCCTGTGAGGAAGAAGGACAAATATGGCAAATTTCGGGATCCTTGGATAACGAGAGATATTGTAGGCCTCGTCAAAATGAAAAAGGAAGCATTTGACAGGGCTAGAAGTCTGGAAACAGACGAAGCCTGTGTGGAATATAAGGAAAGTAGGAAGGAACTTAAGCAAGGAGTCAGGAGGGCTAAAAGGGGTCATGAATAGTCATTGACAAATAGGGTTAAGGAAAATCCCAAGGTTTTTTACACGTACATAAAAAGTGTAGCCACGTAAAATGGCTGCGTTCCGATTAATCTGGCCAAAACCCAGTTTAAAATGGCTAACCCGAAAGATTGCTGGGAAAAGCAGCTAAGAAGACACAAGCAGGCAGCTGCAGACAGTATTGCATATTCGGCTCTGGGAAGTTAGCCCAGATCGATACTCAGGGCTATCAACAGCCCATCAACCCAGGTATTTGCAGTTGCATTCAGGACTGTTTGCAGCCCATCTATTCAGACATCCACAGTTAAATCGGCTATCCCCGGGAACAATTGCAACATATTAGCAATTGAATACCGGGCCAGACCTGTCGGCGTCTGCAGTAGCCGAAACAAAGACAGGTGAGCGACCACCACCGATCGAGGAATCGCCTCACCATTGGACACATCGACCCCAGAGATTGGGGACAGATCCAATCACTTGGGACTCAGGGTCAAGGGCCGCCCCGGGAGGCGGGAAGCCCCTGGGCCCGATAAAAGTGGGGGTCCAAGTTCAGATCTCTCTCTCTCTCCTCTTCGCCTGCTCGAGACCTTCGCAAGAACAGCATCCGGCAACAGTAAGTTTGAATCCAGCGATCGCTATCCGGTAGAGACACCTAGCCACCGACCTGTAGCAGCCTTTTGAATCCCGCGGGCCAGATCTGATTGGACAAGCCATTTGTTTCCCTGCCCTGGTGGGCTCTTCCTAAGTTAAGTATTGGCCAGTAGTGATAGGTTTATTATATAGAAAGTAGTATTAGGGTATTAATATTGCTTGTTGTATATAATAAATGACCGTTGTTTTAATCCTTACTAAGCGGTGTGCTGTATTATTAATCATAACCTGAACTTGAACCACGTGGCGGTATCATAAAGATACCTGGCGACTCATGAGCAAAGGTGACGTAATCAGAGCAAATAGACTAAGGTTAAAAAGAGCACCATAATTGGCGACATCCTGACGGGACCCGACTTAGAAGTGGAAAACCACTCCGGGAGAACCCCAACATTTTGAATTAGAATCCAATCGGAAACAAAAAAAAAACCCATAAGTGTTCAAGCGGTTCTGGTTAATAATTCACAATTCGGAAGTGTGTATATGCATGCGTAACTAACAGGGTTATAAGGCAAAACTGATAGATTTTTTGTTGCGTCAAAACTATCGGCAGTTGGTATTTCGGAAATTAGCGCAAGCCGTACCCGCATCTACCACACCACCTTAGCCCCCTGTTCCAAATTCGAACGTAACGAGCAGATAAGAGAGAGCCATGCAGGCAATGCAAGCGATGCAGCGCCTCATGAACCCCGAAGGTTTTGCTGTTGCACCAGTCAGCAGTGTAGGAGCGGGACAGTGTCCCGTTTGGGAAGTGGAAATCCGCAAAATTCTGCAGGGCAAAGGATGGCCCATGTGGAAGGATTTCTGCAATAACGACGACTCAGGTCCTGGAAGTATAGGGCACACTTGGTGGGAGAACCTGAGTGAGATCCACAAAAAGAGTTTAGCAAAAGCGCGCAAGCCGATGGCAATTGTGTCCTGTCTGGCACAATTGCGAGGCACAGAGGAGGTCGTCAGGACGCTCCGCAAGGAAATAGAAGGCATACATCGGATGAGTAAAATCGATGTATGCAAAATTGAGAAAGAGAACCTGGAGTTAAAAGGGAAATTAGCAGCAAAGGACGAAGAGGTGGCTGATGCCAAACGGGGTCACCAATCTTGTCTGGCGCACTTGAGTAGTTTCCAGTCACAATATGAAAAGGCTTATCAGGACCTGCAGCGTGCAGTCCTGGTAAAGAAAGAAACAGAAAACCAGTTAGAGACGCTCCAGAAACAACGCAGTGATCTCAAAGCAGCCTTGAGAGCGCTCCACGCCACAACCACGGAACAAAGGCAGAGTACTCTGGACCATGCAAAGTGCCGAAAGCAGATTGCAGACTTGAAAGCACTGCTTTCTGTCCAAAAGGGATTTCAAGAAACCTTTGGGGAAAGTTTAGACCAGGAAGACGGCCCTGATTGGGAAGAATTGCAAGAGACAGTGCAGAGATATGTTCAGGGAGCATGTGCGCAGGAAAAACCACAAAGGAGGAAAGCACCCCCACCCCCCACACAACAGATAATACAGGCTCCCATGAACCCTGTAACAACCCACCGTACCGCCACAGCAGACGAAGCGGAAGTCTTATATTCCACCCCCCTCACAGTGACCCAATTACGGGATGCGTGTGCCAAAATCACACCGTTCCTCCCCGCTTCAGACCCACACCATTTCTTTGCCACCGTCAAACACCAGGCAACCATGTACGGCCTGGATGCGAAAGAGCAGGTAAAGCTCACGGTCCTCAGCTTAGACCCATCGGTCGCAGCAGCCCTTCCCGACCCACAGAATGTAGGAGGAGGCACCCTTGCAGAAATGCATACCGCGATCCTGGATGCGACTGGGTACAATCGGGGCGACCCCGTAGGCGGTCTGAATAAATGCAGACAGAAAAAGTCTGAACACCCCACAGCGTTCGCAGGACGCTTGTGGATTCATTTTGAAGCCGTTTTCGGCAACGTAGATCGTGCCCATTTGTCCCCAGACAATATGGCCAAGTGGACCCGCACCCTTATCTCCCATGCCACGGAAGCAGGGCAGAATGCCTGTAGCAATTATGACCCCTCGGAGGAGGCTCCTAATGAGAAGTGGGTGGTCAAGAGATTGTCCCGCGTTTGGGAACAAGCGGCTCACGGCAAATCAGCAACTAGAACCCCCGAGGAAAACCAAGCCGCCGCAGACGTGCAGGCAGTCAGAACCACTCTTCACAACCCCGCCTGGGTAAACGAGGGAAAGAACAGCCCCCAGCCAAACCGCAAGAGTGCTACAATTGCGGACAGTTGAGACATTTTGCTAGAGAATGCAATGGCCCTAAAAAACCACAGAGTGCCCAACCGACAGGCACTTTGCATCAGTATTCGCCAAAGAGAAGGAATGGGTCGATGTTGAGTCTGGAGAAGGGTGTGTAGATAGCCTGGGTCACATTGAGATCCAAAAAGAAGAGGTGTTGGGCGTCTTGAAAAATATTACGGTGGATAAGTCCCCAGGGCCTGATGGGATCTACCCCAGAATACTGAAGGAGGCAAGAGAGGAAATTGCTGCGGCCTTGACAGAAATCTTTGGATCCTCATGTTTTCAGGTGATGTCCCGGAGGACTGGAGAATAGCCAATGTTGTTCCTTTGTTTAAGAAGGGCAGCAAGGATAATCCAGGGAACTACAGGCCGGTGAGCCTTACGTCAGTGGTAGGGAAATTACAGGAGAGAATTCTTCGAGACAGGATCTACTCCCATTTGGAGGCAAGTGATCGTATTAGCGAGAGGCAGCACGGTTTTGTGAAGGGGAGCTCGTGTCTCACTAACTTGATAGAGTTTTTCGAGGAGGTCACAAAGATGATTGATGCAGGTAGGGCAGTGGATGTTGTCTACATGGACTTCAGTAAGGCCTTTGACAAGGTCCCTCATGGCAGACTGGTACAAAAGGTGAAGTCACACGGGATCAGAGGTGAGCCAGCAAGATGGATACAGAACTGGCTAGGTCATAGAAGGCAGAGAGTAGCAATGGAAGGGTGCTTTTCTGATTGGAGGGCTGTGACTAGTGGTGTTCTGCGACTAGTGGTGTTCTGCAGGGATCAGTGCTGGGATCTTTGCTGTTCGTAGGATATATAAATGATTTGGAGGAAAATGTAACTGGTCTGATTAGTAAGTTTGCGGACGACACAAAGGTTGGTGGAATTGCGGATAGCGATGAGGACTGTCAGATGATACAGCAGGATTTAGATCATTTGGAGACTTGGGCGATGAAATGGCAGATGGAGTTTAATCCGGACACATGTGAGGTAATGCATTTTGGAAGGTCAATTGCAGGTAGGGAATATATAGTGAATGGTAGAACCCTCAAGAGTATTGACAGTCAGAGGGATCTTGGTGTACAGGTCCACAGGTCACTGAAAGGGGCAACACAGGTGGAGAAGGTAGTCAAGAAGGCATGCTTGCCTTCATTGGCCGGGGCACTGAGTATAAGAATTGGCAAGTCATGTTGCAGCTGTATAGAACCTTAGTTTTTTTTTTTTTTTTATAAATGTTTTATTGAAAATTTTTTCCCAAACAACAATTTTTCCCCTCTTACAAAGCAAACGCAACAATACCAATACAGAAATTTTAAACAATACACAAGTAACAAAACCCCTTTATCTTTGACCTAAACTAAACCCCCCCCCCCCCCCCTCCCCCTGGGTTGCTGCTGCTGGTCATCTGTCTTCCCTCTAACGTTCCCCTAGGTAGTCGAGAAATGGCTGCCACCGCCTGGTGAACCCTTGAGCCGATCCTCTCAGGGCAAACTTTATCTGCTCCAGTTTAATGAACCCCGCCATATCATTTACCCAGGCCTCCAGTCCGGGGGGTTTCGCCTCCTTCCACATGAGTAGGATCCTGCGCCGGGCTACTAGGGACGCAAAGGCCACAACGTCGGCCTCTTTCGCCTCCTGCACTCCCGGCTCTTCCGCAACTCCAAATAGAGCTAACCCCCAGCCTGGTTTGACCCGGGCCTTCACCACCCGCGAAATCACTCCCGTCACTCCCTTCCAATACCCTTCCAGTGCCGGGCATGCCCAAAACATATGTGCGTGGTTTGCCGGGCTCCCGCCACACCTCCCACATTTGTCCTCCACTCCAAAGAACCTGCTCAATCTTGCTGTATAGAACCTTAGTTAGGCCACACTTGGAGTATAGTGTTCAATTCTGGTCGCCACACTACCAGAAGGATGTGGAGGCTTTAGTGAGGGTGCAAAAGAGATTTACGAGGATGTTGCCTGGTAAGGAGGACATTAGCTATGAGGAGAGGTTGAATAAACTTGGTTTGTTCTCACTGGAACGAAGGAGGTTGAGGGGCGACCTGATAGAGGTCTAAAAAATTATGAGGGGCATAGACAGAGTGGATTGTCAGAGACTTTTCCCCAGGGTAGAGGGGTCAATTACTAGGGGGCATAGGTTTAATGTGCGAGGGCCAAGGTTTAGAGGAGATGTACAAGGTAAGTTCTTTACACAGAGGGTAGTGGGTGGCTGGAATTCGCTGCCGGAGGAGGTGGTGGAAGCAGGGACGATAGTGACATTTAAGGGGCGTCTTGACAAATACATGAATAGGATGGGAATAGAGGGATACAGACCCCGGA
This sequence comes from Scyliorhinus torazame, assembly GCF_047496885.1. Classification (NCBI taxonomy): domain Eukaryota; kingdom Metazoa; phylum Chordata; class Chondrichthyes; order Carcharhiniformes; family Scyliorhinidae; genus Scyliorhinus; species Scyliorhinus torazame. The sequence goes on along the minus strand of NC_092707.1, from coordinate 156,830,429 downwards.
AGTGAAGATTTTAGTTTAGACGGGCAGCATGGTCAGCGCAGGCTTGGAGGGCCGAAGGGCCTATTCTTGTGCTGTACTTTTCTTTGTTCTTTTTCCTTGAAGGGGTCGAGCTCCTGGAGTGTTGTTGGAGCTACTCATCCAGACAAGTGGAGAGTATTCCATTGCACACCTGACTTGAGTCTTTTAGATGATGGACAGGCTTTGGCGGGTCAGAAGGTGATTTGCTACCTTTCCTAGGATTCCTACCTTTGACTTGCCCTGGTAGTTACAGTATTAATGTGGCTAGTCCAGTTCAGTTTCTGATCAATGGTAACCCCCAGGATGTTGATAGTGGGGGATTCAGCGATGGTAATGCCATTGAATGTCAAGGGGTGGTAGTTAGATCCTCTGTTGTGTGGTGTGAATGTAACTTGATACCATCAGCCCAAGCCTTGATATTGTCCAGGTACACAACAAAGATGTTCCTTGGCTAGACAATTACTACGACCATTCACCCCAAGTTTAGGTTGTGACATACCTCTCGGCTTCTTGATTCCCTCATTTCCACTGGGTTTCCTGGTGAACGATGTACATTTTGGGCTGCAAAGCAAGGATTTATTTTTCAATTACAAAAAAGAAATGGTGATGTTTTATTCTTAGCGATCCCAGCACAGACTACTTTACAAAGTCCGATTCACTCATCACCCCTGTTCTCAGTGCCCTAACATTGGTTCCTGGTTCCTGGTCTGGCAATGTTTTCAAATGCTTATCCTTCCGTTCGAATCGCTGCATGACCTTGCCCCTCTCTGTAACCTCGGAGATCTCAGAGCCCCCCCCGCCCCCCAGATTCTGACCTCCTATGCATCCCTGATTGTAAACCAGTCTCACCATTGGTGGAGATGCCTTCAGCTGCCTTCATCCTAAATGTGGCATTCCCTCCCTAAACCACACTACCATTTCCCCTTCAAGAAAAAAGTTCTTTGAGCAAGCTTGTTGCTATTTGTCCGAATCCATTTGGCTTGCTGTCAAACGTTACGTCTGTGTCGCAGGGCTCTTCAAAGGAGAGTTCAAAGTCGCTATATAAATGCAAGATATGAGTTCGTGGGCACAAAATCTGGCATAAATCTTGCATTCTGGTAACCTGACAGGTTCCTGCTGGTCTGGGCGGAACGTCCCGCCCGAATGGAAGACCATTTCTACATTTTACTGACATTCCCTGGGTGGGAGTGACGAGATTGCAAGGATTGCAAGGTTCTGGGCCCAATTTGGAAAACAATTCAACCACTAAAACCAGATAGCGAGGAATCAAACCTGACATCCATTCCCAGCCAACAAGGTTCTGCAGCCCTGGGAGCAGAAACATGGCTTGCAATGGGCACATATACAATGTGAAGAGCTGCAATAACCCTCACTTCAGCCCCCTGTCAGCAGCTATGCGCAGAATAATGCGTGCTAAGCGGGAGTGATGGGTGGAAGTGACTCCTCACTCCTCCTTTCATAGAGAGATCAATTGATCTTGCCTCAGTCTCTTCCATTGAATTCCACACTTGTCATTAATAACTGCTCCTTAATGAGGTACAATCGACTTGATTGGTGGGCTCTTGGTTTCTGCCTCGATATAGCCGACATTACAGGAATGGTGACCTTTTTATTAGCAAAATAATTAGCAGCATTCTGCCCGAAGGGGGTGTTCGATGGTATGTCCATAAAAACAGGAAAGTCTTATAGTCTACAGGAAAACAGAACAGTTCCCAGCGTGGGGTTCGATCCCGAGAGGTCTTGACAGGGCGGATGTGGAGAGAACGCTTCCTCTTGTGGAAGAATCTAGACCCAGGGGGTCACTGTTTAAAAAAAGGGGTCTCCATTAAAACGGAGATGAGATGAGATTTCTTCTCGGCAACAGTCGTGAGTCTTTGGAACTTTCTTCCTGAAAAGGTGGAACCAGGGGCTTTTAATATTTATTCATTTTTCTTGAAAAAAATTTAGGAGTACCCAATTCATTTATTCCAATTAAGGGGCAATTTAGCGTGGCCAATCCACCTAACCCGCACATCTTTGGGTTGTGGGGATGAAACCCACGCAAACCCACGCAAACACGGGGAGAATGTGTAAATTCCACACGGACAGTGACCCACAGCCGGGATCGAACCTGGGACCTCGGTGCCGTGAGGCATCAGGGCTAACCCACTGCGCCACCGTGCTGCCCAGGCTTTTAATATTTTTAAGATAGACTTCCGGGTGCGGCGATGACCAGCTGAGTCGCACGTTTCGGCAGCTCCCGGTGAAACGGACTTTTGGGCTCTTGATAGGAGCCCCAACGGCAATTTTGACGGCTAAAAACACTGTGCGGTAAACCAGAAGGGAATTCCCCCTGGATACGGATGAAAAAAGGAGGAGAAAGTGGCCGGATTGCAGTGGATCCTTTAGAACAGCGGCAAGGAAAGCAAGCAAAAACCAAGATGGCGTCGGAAGGTGGCAGTTGAACATGGGGCCCTGAACAACAAGAGTTCTTGAAATGCTGTGTGGAAGAGCTCAAAAAGGAAATGAAGAAAGAGCTGTTGGCCCCGATACTACAGGCGATCGAAGGGCTAAAGGAGGAACAAAAGACCCAGGAGCGGGAGCTTCGGGTCGTGAAGGCAAAGGCAGCCGAGAATGAGGACGACATACAGGGCCTGGTGGTGAAGACGGAGACGCATGAGGCACATCAGAAACGATGTGTGGAAAGGTTGGAGGCACTGGAGAACAACGCAAGGAGGAACAACCTGAGGATTCTTGGTCTTCCTGAAGGTGCGGAGGGAGCGGACGTCGGGGCATATGTGAGCACGATGCTGCACTCGTTAATGGGAGCGGAGGCCCCGGCGAGTCCGTTGGAGGTGGAGGGAGCATACCGAGTGATGGCGCGAGGACCGAGAGCAGGAGAAATTCCCAGAGCCATAGTGGTGAGATTCCTCCGTTTTAAGGATAGAGAAATGGTCCTTAGATGGGCAAAGAAAACTCGGAGCAGTAAATGGGAGAACGCGGTGATCCACGTTTATCAAGACTGGAGTGCGGAGGTGGCGAGAAGGAGGGCGAGCTTTAATCGGGCCAAGGCGGTGCTTCATAAAAAGAAGATAAAATTTGGAATGCTGCAACCGGCAAGACTGTGGGTCACATATCGAGGGAGGCACCACTACTTTGAGACGGCGGATGAAGCGTGGACTTTTATTGTGGAAGAAAAACTGGACTGAGCGGGTTATTAAAAAGAACATTTGAACAAAGTGGTGGGACGAATGTGGGGGGCGAAGAGGGGGGTTAAAAAGGGGGGAAAGAGGAGTTTTATGTACTAATCCTGCGATGTGGTAACTTTTCTCTCTTCCACAGGTGGTGATGGGGGGAGGAGGGGAGGTGGAGGAGATGGGGCGTTGGCCATTGGGGGCGGGGCCAAGGGAGAAGCGCGGGCTTGGTTCCCGCGCTATGATAATCACGGCGGGAATAGAGAAGCAGGAAGGAGGGGGCGTCGCACGGTGCGAGCCGAGGTCACGGGGGGGAAGCCGAGGTCGGCCAGAGTTTGCTGACTTCTGGGAGCAACATGGGGGGAGTAATTACGCTAGCGGGGGATCTAGCGGGGGGGTGGGAGGGGGGAATTACTGGGTTGCTGCTGCTGGGGAGAGGGGGGAGCTGGTATGGGAGAGGATGGGCGGGGGGGCACCGCCTGGGGGAGATACAGCTGCGTGGGAACCGGGTGAGGAGCTGGAAAAAGGGGATGGCTAATCGACAAGGGGGGGGGGGGGGTAGGAAGCCCCCCAACCCGGCTGATCACGTGGAACGTGAGAGGGCTGAACGGGCCGATAAAGAGGGCACGGGTACTCGCACACCTTAAAAAACTTAAGGCAGATGTGGTTATGTTACAGGAAACGCACCTGAAACTGATAGACCAGGTTAGGCTACGCAAAGGATGGGTGGGGCAGGTGTTCCATTCGGGTCTAGATGCGAAAAACAGGGGGGTGGCTATATTAGTGGGGAAGTGGGTAATGTTCGAGGCAAAGACTATAGTGGCGGATAACGGGGGCAGATACGTGATGGTGAGTGGCAAACTACAGGGGGAGACGGTGGTTTTGGTAAACGTATATGCCCCGAACTGGGATGATGCCAATTTTATGAGGCGGATGCTAGGACGCATTCCGGACCTAGAGATGGGAAAGCTGATAATGGGGGGGGATTTTAATACGGTGTTGGAACCAGGGCTGGATAGGTCGAAGTCCAGGACTGGAAGGAGGCCGGCAGCAGCCAAGGTACTTAAAGATTTTATGGAGCAGATGGGAGGTGTAGACCCGTGGAGATTTAGCAGACCTAGGAGTAAGGAGTTCTCGTTTTTCTCCTATGTCCATAAAGTCTACTCGCGAATAGACTTTTTTGTGCTGGGAAGGGCATTGATCCCGAAGGTGAGGGGAACGGAGTATACGGCTATAGCCATTTCGGATCACGCTCCACACTGGGTAGACTTGGAGATAGAGGAGGAAACAGGAGGGCGCCCACCCTGGAGAATGGACATGGGACTAATGGCAGCTGAGGGGGTGTGTCTAAGGGTGAGGGGGTGCATTGAAAAGTACTTGGAACTCAATGATAATGGGGAGGTCCAGGTGGGAGTGGTCTGGGAGGCATTGAAGGCGGTGGTTAGAGGGGAGCTGATATCAATAAGGGCACATAAAGGGAAGCAGGAGAGTAAGGAACGGGAGCAGTTGCTGCAAGAACTTTTGAGGGTGGACAGACAATATGCGGAAGCACCGGAGGAGGGACTGTACAGGGAAAGGCAAAGACTACATGTAGAATTTGACTTGCTGACTACGGGCACTGCAGAGGCACAATGGAGGAAGGCACAGGGTGTACAGTACGAATATGGGGAGAAGGCGAGCAGGTTGCTAGCACACCAATTGAGGAAAAGGGGAGCAGCGAGGGAAATAGGGGGAGTGAGGGATGAGGAAGGAGAGATGGAGCGGGGAGCGGAGAGAGTGAATGGAGTGTTCAAGACATTTTATAAAAAATTATATGAAGCTCAACCCCCGGATGGGAGGGAGAGAATGATGGGCTTCTTGGATCGGCTGGAATTTCCCAAGGTGGAAGAGCAGGAAAGGGTGGGACTGGGAGCACAGATCGAGGTAGAAGAAGTGGTGAAAGGAATTAGGAGCATGCAGGCGGGAAAGGCCCCGGGACCGGATGGATTCCCAGTCGAATTCTATAGAAAATATGTGGACTTGCTCGCCACGGTACTGACGAGGACCTTTAATGAAGCAAAGGAAAGGGGACAACTGCCCCCGACTATGTCTGAAGCAACGATATCGCTTCTCTTAAAGAAGGAAAAGGACCCGCTACAATGCGGGTCCTATAGACCTATTTCCCTCCTAAATGTAGATGCCAAGATCCTGGCCAAGGTAATGGCAATGAGAATAGAGGAATGTGTCCCGGGGGTGGTCCACGAGGACCAAACTGGGTTTGTGAAGGGGAGACAGCTGAACACGAATATACGGAGGTTGTTAGGGGTAATGATGATGGCCCCACCAGAGGGGGAAACGGAGATAGTAGTGGCGATGGATGCCGAGAAAGCATTTGATAGAGTGGAGTGGGATTATTTGTGGGAGGTGTTGAGGAGATTTGGTTTTGGAGAGGGGTATGTTAGATGGGTGCAGCTGTTGTATAGGGCCCCAGTGGCGAGCGTGGTCACGAATGGACGGGGATCTGCATATTTTCGGCTCCATAGAGGGACAAGGCAGGGATGCCCTCTGTCCCCATTATTGTTTGCACTGGCGATTGAGCCCCTGGCGATAGCGTTGAGGGGTTCCAAGAAGTGGAGGGGAGTACTTAGAGGAGGAGAAGAACACCGGGTATCTTTGTATGCGGACGATTTGCTACTATACGTGGCAGACCCGGCGGAGGGGATGCCAGAAATAATGCGGATACTTGGGGAGTTTGGGGATTTTTCAGGGTATAAATTGAACATGGGGAAAAGTGAGTTGTTTGTGGTGCATCCAGGGGAGCAGAGTAGAGAAATAGAGGACCTACCGTTGAGGAAGGTAACAAGGGACTTTCGTTACCTGGGGATCCAGATAGCCAAGAATTGGGGCACATTGCATAGGTTAAATTTAACGCGGTTGGTGGAACAAAAGGAGGATTTCAAGAGATGGGATAGGGTATCCCTGTCACTGGCAGGGAGGGTGCAGGCGGTTAAGATGGTGGTCCTCCCGAGATTCCTCTTTGTGTTTCAGTGCCTCCCGGTGGTGATCACGAAGGCTTTTTTTAAAAGGATTGAAAAGAGCATCATGGGTTTTGTGTGGGCCGGGAAGACCCTGAGAGTGAGGAAGGGATTCTTACAGCGTAGCAGGGATAGGGGGGGGCTGGCACTACCGAGCCTAAGTGAGTATTATTGGGCCGCTAATATTTCAATGGTGAGTAAGTGGATGGGAGAGGAGGAGGGAGCGGCGTGGAAGAGATTAGAGAGGGAGTCCTGTAGGGGGACTAGCCTACAGGCTATGGTGACAGCCCCATTGCCGTTCTCACCGAGGAACTACACCACAAGCCCGGTGGTGGTGGCTACACTGAAGATTTGGGGACAGTGGAGACGGCATAGGGGAAAGACGGGAGCCTTGGGGGGGTCCCCGATAAGAAACAACAATAGGTTTGCCCCGGGGGGAATGGATGGGGGATATGGAATGTGGCAAAGAGCAGGAATAACGCAACTGAAAGATCTGTTTGTGGATGGGAAGTTCGCGAGTCTGGGAGCGCTGACCGAGAAATATGGGTTGCCCCAAGGGAATGCATTCAGGTATATGCAACTGAGGGCTTTTGCGAGGCAACAGGTGAGGGAATTCCCGCAGCTCCCGACACAAGAGGTGCAGGACAGAGTGATCTCAAAGACATGGGTGGGGGATGGTAAGGTGTCAGATATATATAGGGAAATGAGGGACGAAGGGGAGACTATGGTAGATGAACTAAAAGGGAAATGGGAAGAAGAGCTGGGGGAGGAGATCGAGGAGGGGCTGTGGGCAGATGCCCTAAGCAGGGTAAACTCGTCGTCCTCGTGTGCCAGGCTAAGCCTGATTCAGTTTAAGGTATTACACAGGGCGCATATGACTGGAGCATGGCTCAGTAAATTTTTTGGGGTGGAGGATAGGTGTGCGAGGTGCTCGAGAAGCCCAGCAAATCATACCCATATGTTTTGGTCATGCCCGGCACTACAGGGGTTTTGGATGGGGGTGACAAATGTGCTTTCAAAAGTAGTCGGGGTCCGGGTCGAACCAAGCTGGGGGTTGGCTATATTTGGGGTTGCACAAGAGCCGGGAGTGCAGGAGGCGAGAGAGGCCGATGTTTTGGCCTTTGCGCCCCTAGTAGCCCGGCGCAGGATATTGCTAATGTGGAAAGAAGCCAAGCCCCCGGGGGTGGAGACCTGGATAAATGACATGGCGGGGTTTATAAAGCTAGAGCGGATTAAGTTCGTCCTAAGGGGGTCGGCTCAAGGGTTCACCAGGCGGTGGCAACCGTTCGTCGAATACCTCGCAGAAAGATAGACGGAATGGAAAAAAGAAGGCAGCAGCAGCAGCCCAGGATCGGGGGGGGGGGGGGGGGGGGGGGGAGGAGGAGGAACCAGAAGGACTCTCAGGGTTGTTAATATATACTGTATAATATGTATAGTTCGTTGCTACAGATAATTATATATTGGACTGTTAAATTATATTTTTGGAGAGTGTTACTTGTGACAAGGCAGTTGCCAATTAGGGCTAGTTTTCATTTTTGTTATTTATTATTTATTCATTTTTTGTTTCTAAAATAGGTCATTGTTATTTGTGTTGTTATAATATTGTGTAAAGGATGCACAATGTACTGTGTTGGTTGACCAAAAATTTTCAATAAAATATTTATTTAAAAAAATATATATTTTTAAGACAGAGGTTGATAGATTCATGTTAAGTAAGGGGCTAGGCGGAATTCAGATTTCAAATTTCTATCAAATGAACCATGATCGCATTAAATGGTGGAGCAGGCTCGAGGGGCCAAATGGCCTCCTCCTCCTCCTCTTTGTTTGCATGTTTGTATGTTTATATGCAAGTAAGCCTAAAAGCTACAAGACACACGGGCCACCATTGTGTGAATCTAGCGCACGGTTAAGATTCTGTAGCTGAGATGAAGCTTGGGAGCAACAGGTGACTGCAGTCAAGTGGGAGGGTGGGGTGGGAGCTGCACTCTACCTCACTGGTGGTGGCAGCTCTGGCAGTGCCACTGTGTGAGTGGGGGAATGGTGCTGCTCCGTGGTCTGAACGGGTATTTCACTCAATGACCCTTGCCTCCTATTGTCCGGAAATTCAGCTGGTGCCTGGGTGCCCCAGTGATGGGATAGTCTGTTCTGAGAGTTTGACTTGGTCTGAGAGTTCGAGATCTCTGTTGGTCCACCAATGGAGTGTCGCCAAGGCAGATCTGGACGTCCTGGGTGAAAAAGAAAGAGTGGCATTGGCATCTTTCGCAGATTCAGATTCTCTTACCTGATGACCGTACATTCCAAGCAATCTTATAGTACATTTCAACACATCTTCCAAGCCATCGGATTAGAAAGTGGCCATTCAGCTGTCATATTTTATGTCATATCTGCATTTTAGCCCTTTTTTGCCAGTCTTTATTCTGTAACCCTTAATACCCTCACCAAACAAAACACAACTGACCAATCTCAAGTCTCGATAGCTCCAAGCGACCACCAGAATCCTTCCTTTGGAAGAGAAAATTCCAGACTCCCATCAACCTTTGTGAGGAAAAGTTGCTTCCTGATTTCACTCCTTTGGATTAGGATCAGATAATTTCCGCCCTCAATAGGAAAAAAAACTTTTGACCAGTATTCTTGTTTCCCCATTTTTACTTTTTTATTTCTTCTGGATATTGCACCCAACAAACAAAACAACAGTCAACCTCAGTTTTGAAATGGTCAAACCCAGAAATTATTAGGAGCAGGACTGGGTCTGTTTGGTAAGGACATGGGAGAGTCTCCCGTAGCGGGGGAGCTCGAACTCCACAAGGAGCCACAGGGAAGACAAGCATTCCCACCCCGTAGGCCACAGGTGGGATATTATAGTCAATAAACTCCATCGTGCCCCAGAATAAATATTTCTTGTTAATGGGAAAGTCATCGACCTGAAAGTCATGTCTCACGAATTTGATTACGTTTTTTGAAGGGGTAACCAAAAAGATAGATGAGGGCAGTGCAGCAGTCGATGTTGTCTACATGGTTTAAACTAATGTGGCAGGGGGGTGGGAACCGATGTAGGAAGTCAGTGGGGTCAGAAACAAAAGGCAGGAAGGGAGAGTGTGTAAAGCATGACCAGAGAAAGCAGGGCAGAGAGCAAGGAAGGTCTACATTAAACTACATTTATTTCAATGCAAGGGGCCTGACGGGCAAAGCGGATGAACTCAGGGCATGGACGGGCACATGGGACTGGGATATTATAGCTGTGACTGAAACATGGCTAAGGGAGGGGCAGGACTGGCAGCTCAATGTTCCGGGGTACAGATGCTATAGAAAGGATAGAACAGGAGGTAAGAGAGGAGGGGGTGTGGCGTTTTTGATTAGGGAGAACATCACGGCAGTACTTAGAGGGGATATATCCGAGGGTTCGCCCACTGAGTCTATATGGGTGGAACTGAAAAATAAGAAGGAAGAGATCACCTTGGTAGGACTGTACTACAGGCCCCCAAATAGTCAGCGGGAAATTGAGGAGCAAATATGTAAGGAGATTACAGATAGCTGCAAGAATAATAGGGTGGTAGTAGTAGGGGACTTTAACTTTCCCAACATTGACTGGGACAGCCATAGCATTAGGGGCTTGGATGGAGGGAAATTTGTTGAGTATATTCAGGAGGAATTTCTCATTCAGTATGTGGATGGACCGACTAGAGAGGGGGCAAAACTTGACCTCGTCTTGGGAAATAAGGAAGGGACAGAAGTGCTAGTGAGGGATCATTTTGGGACAAGTGACCATAACTCCATTAGTTTTAAGATAGCTATGGAGAATGATAGGTCTGGCCCAAGAGTTAAAATTCTTAATTGGGGCAAGGCCAATTTTGATGGTATCAGACAGGAACTTTCAGAGGTAGATTGGGGGAGACTGTTGGCAGGCAAAGGGACGGCTGGTAAATGGGAGGCTTTTAAAAATGTGTTAACCAGGGCTCAGGGTAAGCACATTCCCTTTAGAGTGAAGGGCAAGGCTGGTAGAAGTAGGGAACCCTGGATGACTCGAGATATTGAGACTCTGGTCAAAAAGAAGAAGGAGGCATATGACGTACATAAGCAACTGGGATCAAGTGGATCCCTTGAAGAGTATAGAGATTGTCAAAATAGAGTTAAGAGGGAAATCAGGAGGGCAAAAAGGGGACATGAAATTGCTTTGGCAAATAATGCAAGGGAGAATCCAAAGAGATTCTACAGATACATAAAGGGGAAAAGAGTAACTAGGGACAGAGTAGGGCCTCTTAAGGATCAACAAGGACATCTATGTGCAGAGCCACAAGAGTTGGGTGAGATCCTGAATGAATATTTCTCATCGGTATTCACGGTGGAGAAAGGCATGATGTTAGGAAACTAAGGGAAATAAATAGTGATGTCTTGAGAAGTGTGCATATTACAGAGGAGGAGGTGCTGGAAGTCTTAAAGCGCATCAAGGTAGATAAATCCCCGGGACCTGATGAAATGTATCCCAGGATGTTGTGGGAGGCTAGGGAGGAAATTGCGGGTCCCCTAACAGAGATATTTGAATCATCGGCAGCCACAGGTGAGGTGCCTGAAGATTGGAGAGTGGCGAATGTTGTGCCCTTGTTTAAAAAGGGCAGCAGGGGAAAGCCTGGGAACTACAGACCGGTGAGCCTAACGTCTGTAGTAGGTAAGTTGCTAGAAGGTATTCTGAGAGACAGGATCTACAAGCATTTAGAGAGGCAAGGACTGATTCGGGGCAGTCAGCATGGCTTTGTGCGTGGAAAATCATGTCTCACAAATTTGATTGAGTTTTTTGAGGGGGTGACCAAGAAGGTAGATGAGGGCAGTGCAGTAGACGTTGTCTACATGGACTTTAGCAAAGCCTTTGACAAGGTACCGCATGGTAGGTTGTTGCAGAAGGTTAAAGCTCACGGGATCCAGGGTGAGGTTGCCAATTGGATTCAAAATTGGCTGGACGACAGAAGGCAGAGGGTGGTTGTAGAGGGTTGTTTTTCAAACTGGAGGCCTGTGACCAGTGGTGTGCCTCAGGGATCGGTGCTGGGTCCACTGTTATTTGTGATTTATATTAATGATTTGGATGAGAATTTAGGAGGCATGGTTAGTAAGTTTGCAGATGACACCAAGATTGGTGGCACAGTGGATAGTGAAGAAGGTTATCTAGGATTGCAACGGGATCTTGATCAATTAGGCCAGTGGGCCGACGAATGGCAGATGGAGTTTAATTTAGATAAATGTGAGGTGATGCATTTTGGCAGATCGAATCAGGCCAGGACCTACTCAGTTAATGGTATGGCGTTGGGGAGAATTATAGAACAAAGAGATCTAGGAGTACAGGTTCATAGCTCCTTGAAGGTGGAGTCGCAGGTGGACAGGGTGGTGAAGAAGGCATTCGGCATGCTTGGTTTCATTGGTCAGAACATTGAATACAGGAGTTGGGACGTCTTGTTGAAGTTGTACAAGACATTGGTACGGCCACACTTGGAATACTGTGTGCAGTTCTGGTCACCCTATTATAGAAAGGATATTATTAAACTGGAAAGAGTGCAGAAAAGATTTACTAGGATGTTGCCGGGACTTGATGGTTTGAGTTATAAGGAGAGGCTGGATAGACTGGGACTTTTTTCCCTGGAGCGTAGGAGGCTTAGGGGTGATCTTACAGAGGTCTATAAAATAATGAGGGGCATAGATAAGGTAGATAGTCAACATCTTTTCCCAAAGGTAGAGGAGTCTAAAACTAGAGGGCATAGGTTTAAGGTGAGAGGGGAGAGATTCAGAAGGGCCCAGAGGGGCAATTTCTTCACTCAGAGGGTAGTGAGTGTCTGGAATGGGCTGCCAGAGGTAGTAGTAGAGGCGGGTACAATTGTGTATTTTAAAAAACATTTAGATAGTTACATGGGTAAGATGGGTATAGAGGGTTATGGGCCAAGTGCGGGCAACTGGGACTAGCTTAATGGTAAAAACTGGGCGGCATGGACTGGTTGGGCCGAAGGGCCTGTTTCCATGCTGTAAACTTCTATGATTCTATGATTCTATGGACTTTGACAAGGAAGCATGGTAGGTTGTTGCAAAAGGTTAAATCCCACAGAATCCAGGGTGAGGTAGCCAATTGGATACAAAATTGGCTTGACGACTGAAGCCAAAGGGTGGTTGTGGAGGGTTGTTTTTCAAACTGGAGGCCTGTGACCAGCGGTGTGCCTCAGGGATCGGTGTGAGTCCACTATTATTTGTTATTTATATAAATTATTTGGATGAGAATGTAGGAGGCACGGTTAGTAAGTTTGCAAATGAGACCAATATTGGTGGCATAGTGGATAGTGAAAAGAAGGTTGTATAAGATTTCAACAGGATCTTGACCAATCGGGTCAGTGGGCCGATGAACGACAGATGGAGATTAATTTGGATAAATGTGGGGTGATGCATTTTGGTAGATCAAATCAGGGCAGAACCTATTCAGTTAATGGTAGGGAGTTAGGGACAATTACAGAACAAAGAGATCTAGTCATACAGGTTTATAGCTCCTTGAAGGTGGAGTCGCAGGTGGACAGGGTGGTGAAGAAGGCATTCAGCATGCTAGGTTTTATTGAATACAGGAGTTGGAACGTCTTGTTGAAGTTGTACAAGACATTGGTAAGACCACACATGGAATACTATGTTCAGTTCTGGTCACCCTATTATAGGAAGAATATTGTTAAACTAGAAAGAGTGCAGAAGATATTTACAAGGATGCTACCAGGACTTGATGGTCTGAGTTATAAGGAGAGGCTGGGACTTTTTTCCCTGGAGCATAGGAGGCTTAGGGGTGATCTTATAGAGGTCTATAAAATAATGACGAGCATGGATAAGGTAGACAGTCACCATCTTTTCCCAAAGGTAGAGGAGTTTAGAACTAGAGGGCATAGGTTTAAGGTGAGAGGGGAGAGATGCAAAAGAGACCAGAGGGGAGGTTTCTTCACACAGAAGGCAGTGAGTATATGAACGGGCTGCCAGAGGCAGTGGTAGAGGCGGGTACAATTATGTCCTTTAAAAAGCAGTTAGACAGTTACATGGGCAGGGTGGGTATAGAGGGCTATGGACCAAATGCAGGGACTAGCTTAGTGATAGGAAGTGGGCGACATGGACCAGCTGAGCCTGTTTCCATGTTGTAAACATCTATGATCTCTATGATAACTCTGTTTCTCTGGCATCCACAGTATAAAATTGGTGCTCACTTCTGATGGAGGCATGTCCTTAAAAGCCAAAACCCCCAGCAACCAGCATTGACATTGAGTCTAGGGAGTGCTTGGATGCTGCCTAACTTTGGGGCTGAGCACCGAGCCTAGGAGTGGGCCCAGCCTAACTTACTGACTCTGCACGGGTCCAAGGAGTGTGTACAGCCTAACTTACAGACTCAGTACCAGGCCAAGGAGAGGGCCCAGCCTAACGTACAGACTCAGCACCAGGCCTAGGAGCAGGCCCAGCCTAACTTCCAGGCTCAGCACTGGGCTTAGGAGTCGGCCCAGCCTAATTACCAGGCTCAGCACGGGGCCAAGGAGTGTGTACAGCCTAACTTACAGACTCAGCACTGGGCCAAGGTGAGGGCCCAGCCTAACTTACAGACTCAGTACCAGGCCAAGGAGAGGGCCCAGCCTAACTTACAGACTCAGCACCAGGCCAAGGAGTGGACCCAGCCTAACTTCCAGGCTCAGCAAGGGGCCTAGGAGCAGGCCCAGCCTAACTTTCTGGCTCAGCACTGGGCCTAGGATTCGGTCCAGCCGAACTTCCAGGCTCAGCAGGGGGCCTAGGAGCAGGCCCAGCCTAACTTCCAGGCTCAGCATTGGACCTAGGAGTCGGCCCAGCCTAACTACCAGGCTCAGCACTGGGCCTAGGAGTGGGCCCAGCCTAGCCTCTGGGCTAGTGCCCAGAAAGACCACAGTAAATTGGAAGAAAGACTTCAATTCCAGATCTTAAAAGTAAGTATTTTATTAGTTCAAAAATGTTCCACCCACTCCACAGGCCCTGCAGATACCCAGGAGGAAAAAGCAGTTTGGACCAGTTTTCGTATTTCCCCATTTTTACTGTTCTTTCCTTCTGGGTATTTCCCTGACTAGCACAAGGCAAAAGGCTGAAGTGAAAGGACCAGATTACCTGCAGCTTTGACAGGTGTGATCCCATGGCTTGGGGACGGTGGGAGTACAGGACCATTCCCGAGGGATGTGGAACATCTCTTGTTCTGTCCATCTACGGACCCGGCTACAGGGAGAAATGCCATGTGATTCTATGAATCCTCCACATCAAACATTGTAAAGCTTAAACACGAGTTGCGTGTTTATACCACTGCAAATGTTAATTACATTTCAACCTAATACTATCAACATTAACCGCTAATCGGGGCAGCACGGTGGCACAGTGGTTAGCATTGCTGCCTCACGGTGCCGAGGTCTCAGGTTCGATCCCGGCTCTGGGTCCCCGTGCGTGTGGAGTTTGCACATTCTCCCCGTGTTTGCGTGGGTTTCACCCCCACAACCCAAAGATGTGCAGGGTAGGGGGATTGGCCACATTAAATTGCCCGTTAATTGGGAAAAATTAATTGGGTACTCTAAATTTTTTTTAAAAAACATTAACTGCTAATAAATCTGACAAGTATATCAGGAGAAACTTCCTCTCCCAAAGAATGTGGAACTCAGTACCACAGGGAGTAAATGTGGTGATTAGCAAGAACGTATTCAAGGAGATGTTAGATAAGTACACCAGGGCGAATGAAATAGAAGGTGAATCTTAAGGGGAATCTTTGGAATTCTCTGCCCCAGAGGGCTGTGGATGCTCATATGTTGAGTATATTCAAGACCAAGAGGATACAAGTTTTGGACGTTAAAGGGGATCAAGGGGCATGAGGGTAGGGTGAGAAAAGTAGCTGATTGACTAAGACCAATGGATAATGAGTGACCATGTGGCCTACTCCTGCCCCTGTTTGACCCCATCCTTGAGTTCTGCGGATTGAGTTAGATGCAGAGGGATGGGAAGAGGCTCACGGAAAGCATTAACACAGTCATGGACCTGTTTGGACGAATGGCCAGTTTCTGTGCTTTAAACACTTTGCAATGCCCTTCACTGGCCAAACTCATTTCACTTTGGCTCCCTCGCAGTCAGGAGGCAGAGGAGCCGGAGGTCAGTTGAAACTCAGGTGCCCATGATAAAAAAACTTGGTGTCCTATCCAATTCCTCCCTCCCCTCCCGCTTTCATCCTCCCCGCCTCCAAGTCAACAGTCCTGACTATTCCCGTTGAGCACTCACCCCTGGTGAAGGTTTTGACTGGAAGTGGTGGTGGCGTGGTGTTGCTGGGTGAAGAATTAGCAGGCACCTTGGAAGGAAGAACCACTGCCCCGTAAGTCTCATTGACAATATTGGAGCTGATGAAACTCCACCTTTCCTTCTTGGAGCCAGAGGGGCTGTTGTTCACAAATGGTGAAGACGAGAAGGAAGCGTTTGAAGGAGAGAGTTGACCAATGGACTTGAATGACTTTTGTAAAGGACTCACCTGAAAGGGGAGAGAGCAAAAAAGAGGTACAGAAACTATGGTGAGTGCAGTGATCACAGTGATTAATGGCAAACAGCCTGAGCTCAGAGACAGACTCGTATTCATACACCGTTGCATCTCAAACTGCTTTGCACGCAAGGTTTATATTTCTGTTCAAGGTGTAATAATTGTCAATTTGAGATCAATCAGGAAGATTCCGCAAACAGCAACGGAACATAGGAACAGTTTGTACTGTTAGTTGAGAGGGGAGTGACTACTATGAAGTAGTCAATGCATTGAATAAAGTCAGGTGTGAAAAATGGCGCCTCTGAAGTGCAGTGCTCCCTCAGTACAACACTGAAGCCTATGTTATAATGCTCATCCTGGAATAGGATTTGAACCCACAAACCTGGCTCAGTTAAGACACTGACCACAGGGTGAAGTGGACTTTTATGTATCCTAATATCAACTTTGCCATCCCTTTCCCCCGCCCCCATCAGTTCCCAATATTTCAGCACACTTTGGTTCAATACTACACCAGGGTTCCTGCAGGCCAGAAAGGTCACAGTTCAACTCTAGTCTATGCGTAGCCCACAGGTCTCAGCTAAGGTGGATCCTTTAATGCGCACATTCGATATACAAGAGAGGAAAGCCATGATTATAGCCCATTAAAGTCATTCAGAAATCCCTACAATTGCCCAATACCATCATCACAACCGCAAACCGCTTCCAAGACATTTTCATTCTTAGAATCCCTCATCAATTATTGCAAAAGGTATTTTCCAATTCTGGACAATACCTAGATTATAATAACCTGGAAGGGAAGGGAAAGCATAGAAAAGGGAAACAAACTGGTGGAACAAGCCACACCATTAAAATCATTCATTATTGGGGATCTGGACGGCGGGCGGGAGGCAGCCGCGCGTTGGAGGGCTCCCGTTCGGGAACGGCATTGTCGGGGAGTAACGCCCGGTCCTAGGGCCAGCGACGGCAGTAAAAGTCGGGAGACAGCGCACAGAGAAGAAGGATGTCAAAAAACACCAAAATAACGGCCGTGAAAAAAGCGGCTGAACGTCCGTTGGGGAGTGGAAAGGTCTCCGCGGGGTCAGCAAAGAAAATGGAGGCTGGAGCACCAGGGGAGGCCGCAGTGCTTACGGCTGAAGAAATAACTAAGGTGATGGCTGCGGAATTCGAAAAGCAGTTGGCGCAGATTGCGAAATGCATGGAGACGGTGAGGAAGGAGGTGAGGGAGGTTTTGAGTGCGCTGGTGGAGGAGGCGGTTTCCCCGGTGATGATGGTGGTGGCGAGCGCAGTGGCGGAGGTGCAAGAGCAAGGGGAGGCGCTGAAGGAAGTGGAGGAGACGTTATTGCAGCACGGTGATCAACTTGCCTCGATGGGGAAGGAGATGCGGAAGGTGGTGGACACTAACAAGGATCTGCGAGGAAAAATGGAAGACCTGGAAAACAGATCCAGGCGACAGAATTTGAGGATTGTGGGGCTGCCCGAAGGAGTTGAAGGACCGAAGCCGACTGAGTATTTTGCCGCGATGCTGGCAAAACTATTGGGGGAGGGGGAGGATCCCTCCCGATATGAACTGGATCGGGCTCATCGGTCGTGGAGGCCTGTACCAAAGGCGAGTGAGCCGCCAAGGGCAGTGACTCTGTGCTTCCGTAGGTACAGTGTGAAGGAGAAGGTCCTGAGCTGGGCCAAACAGAAGCGGGTGGTGCAGTGGGCTGGAGCTGGTGTACGTGTATACCAGGACTTTACGGTGGAGCTGGCGAGGAGGCGGGCTGCCTTCAACCGGGTGAAGAGGGCACTGTACATTAGCAAGGTGCAGTGCGGCATTGTATATCCAGCGAAGCTGAGGGTGACTTATAAGCTCAGGGACTTTTATTTTGGAACGGCGGAAGCAGCGGAGGAGTTTGTGAAAGCAGAAGGACTGTGGCAGAACTGACAAATTGAGGAATGGCCATGTGCCGATGTAACCTCATGACTGTATTTTCTTCCTTTTTATATCACTGCGCGTGGGTGTAGAGGCTAAAGGAGCCAATGTTGTATATATTTGGACAAGGGAAGGGACGGGACTCTCACTCGAAATGAGGGTTCTTTGGGGTGTAGGTGGATATGCGGGGTGTGTGTGCTAAAAGGGGATCTTTGGGCTTTCCTAGGGCCGGGCAAGGGGGAAAGGGACCCGGGCGGGGCCCTCCACGCTGGCCGGTTTAAGCCGGCCAGTGAACGGGAGTGAGGTGGGGGGAGGGGCTGCGGCCAACGGAGCCTGGCAGAACAGGGTCCGAGTGGTCTAGCCGGGGTGGAAAGTTGGGGGGAGGGAACCGAGGTTGGGAGGAGGAGTTTTACAAGAGGCAGTGGATGGGAGGAGCTGGAGACTTGGGAGGAGGGGGGGGGGGGGGGGTTACAACTCTGGGGTATCATATACGGTACTCTCTCAGAGGTGGGATGGCGTTGGTTGAGGGGGTGGGGGGGGGGGGGGAGATCTGTGTAAGATTAAGGGTGACTACGGGTAATCCCTGATTCCTTTTTGCCATTTGTTTATGTAAACATGCGGGTTGAGGTTTGGGGGTTGGTGGGCGGATGGGATCGTTGTTATTATGGGGGCTGACATATCTTGCTGATTATAGTTTATTGTTGATGGGTGTAAAGGTGGGAGAAAATGTGAAAAAGGAGAATAAAAAAAATAAAAAAATAAATAAAATCATTCATTCCTTCGACACTATCTCAAACCTGTCACCTGAAATTGAACTGTGACAGTAACTTGCCACACGAGGGCAGCACCTGCTCATTTGAACCAAAGCTTAAATTGGAAAGGCTGCAACCAAATAAAGTTGAGAAATGCTGCATTCTTCCCAAAGGCCTGTAAGAAAGATTTACATTTACATCGCATCTTTTTACAATATCAAGATGTCCTGAGACAATTTATGGCCAATAATGTAGGGCAGATGGGGCATTAATGGAATATCTCCTCTGGAAGACAGCACCTGACAGTGCAGCCCTCTCAATCCATCATTAGAGGCGCAATTTAATGGCTACGCTGTGCCCAAAATGCAGCTCGCCCCTGCGCAGCATGGTCGATAAAAGCTCCGAGTCTCCGCTCCCAGGATCTACCTGGCTCGCGATCTCGCATGATGTTGCGATGTAAATTCCATCCATTGTGTGTGGGATCACTGTTTAGCAAATCTGCATTTAGAGCGAGACAACTAGTCTCACTTTAATGTGCAGTTTCCCAAGGCATCCGAGGCGTGGGATCAATCTCCTTTGCCTCAAAGACTTTGGGTGAGCGCCATTTAGTACTGGTCATTGTAAAGTCATCGCAGTCTGACATCCTGAGGATCAGCCAATCCTTTTATGCCGGACTGTATGACCTGAAGCCAACAGATAGCACGGTTTCCCAGACCTTCCTGTCGACTATCACGGAGGTCATACGCGACAGCGAGCTGGAAAACCTGGACAAACCACTAACTCTGGACGAGTTGACAAAGGCCACCAAGTCCTTCGAGACGAGTAAAACTCCCGGAAGCGACGGCTTACCGGTTGAGTTGTATTCGGCTCTGTGGGACTGGATGGGCCCAGACCTGCTGGAAGTGTACGAGAGTATGCTTCTGGAAGGCAGCATGTCAGAGTCCATGAGAAAAGGCAGCATTACCCTCATCTACAAGCAGAAGGGGGAAAGGGAAAAAATTCGAATTGGCGACCCACTTCACTGTTGAATGTGGATTACAAAATCCTAGCCAAGGTCATCGCCAATCGGGTCAGGTCTGCTCTGGAGTCGGTGATCCACCCTGACCAAACCTGTGCTGTATCCGGCAGGAAGATCTCTGATAGCCTCGCGCTACTCAGGGATACGATCGCCTACGTGCAGGACAGGAGGGTGGACACTTGCCTCATCAGCCTTGACCAAGAGAAGGCTTTTGACAGAATATCGCACACCTACATGATGGATGTGCTCTCCAAAATGGGGCTTGGGGAGGGAATTCGCAATTGGATCAAACTGCTCTACACAAACATCTATAGCGCAGTCTCAATCAATGGGTGGGAATCAGAAAAGATCCAGATCAAATCTGGAGTCAGGCAGGGCTGCCCTCTCTCCTCTGCCCTTTTTGTGTGCTGCATAGAACCTTTTGCCGAGTCCATCAGGAAGGATCCGGGTATAAGGGGAGTGACGATCCCAGGCAGTGGAGGCGTGCAAGTCAAGGCCTCCCTCTACATGGACGACGTTGCCGTCTTCTGCTCGGATCCTGCGTCTGTGCGCAGGCTCTTGACCACCTGCGACCAGTTTGAACTGGCCTCGGGAGCCAAGGTAAACCGGGGCAAGAGCGAGGCCATGTTCTTTGGGAACTGGGCCGACTGGTCCTTTGTCCCCTTCACTGTCAGGTCAGATTACCTGAAGGTGCTGGGGATATGGTTCGGAGCTGCTGGGGTGTGCACCAAAACCTGGGAGGAGCGCTTAGCAAAGGCAAGGCAGAAACTGGGCTGGTGGGAGCAACGCTCCCTCTCCATTGCGGGCAAAACCCTGGTCATCAGGTGTGAGGTACTCTCGGTGCTACTGCACGTGGCGAAGGTCTGGCCCATAACCCGACCCTACGCCGCAGCAGTCACCCGAGCCATTTTCAAATTCATCTGGAGATCCAAGATGGACCGTGTCCGAAGGGACACCATGTACAAACCTCTGGAGAAGGGAGGGCGGAATGTACCCAACGCCTCCCTCATCCTGTTGGCCAACTTTGTGTCCAGCTGCATCAAGCTGTACGTGGACCCCCAGTATGCAAACACCAAGTGTCACTACATACTGAGGTTCTACCTGTCCCCGGTGTTACGAAGGGTGGGCCTGGCCTCATTGCCGCGGAACGCTCCAAGTAGTTGGACCGTGCCGTACCACCTGTCCTTCGTGGAAAAGTTTTTGAAGAAAAACACCTTTGACCACAAGGCAATGAAGCAGTGGTCAGCACGTAATGTCCTCGAGGCCCTCAGGGAAAAGGAGACCGTGGAGGACGCTGGATGGTTCCCTGAGCAGACTGCCAGAGTCATCTGGCAGAACGCCTCATCACCAGAACTTTCAAACAAGCACCAAGACCTAGCTTGGCTGGTGGTGACAAGGGCCCTCCCTGTCAGATTCTTCATGCACACCCGAAGGCTCAGCGCTGTTGCACGCTGCCCTCGGAGTGGCTGTGGGGGAAATGAGACGGTCACACACCACCTTGTGGAATGTGCCTTTGCAAAGAAGGTCTGGAGAGAGATGCAGTGGTATTTGTCAAGGTTTATCCCGAGCAGCTCTGTGACACAGGACTCTGTGCTCTACGGACTGTTTCCAGGGACACACACCGAGACAAATATCAACTGCTGCTGGAAGGTCATCAACTCGGTGAAAGACGCTCTTTGGTCTGCCCGAAACTTGCTGATCTTCCAGTGCAAAGAATTGTCCTCGACCGGTGTTGCAGACTGGCACATTCCAAGGTCCAGGACAACGTGCTGAGGGACGCACTCAAGCTTGGGGAAGCTGCCGCCAAGGCGCAATGGGGAAAGACCACTGTGTAAGGTCTTACCAGCAAATGTACACCGAGGGGCGGGTAACAGTGTAAACCCCCCTCGGTCTGGGTCATTAACACTCCAAGGTACAAAAGTAACATGACAATGTAAATGTTTAAGAAGGAATTGAAACGTAAAGACTGATATGTATATATCAAAATTGAATGGAAGAAAGTCAAGGCAATGTGTGGCTCTGCCGGAAATGTACAGTCAAGACAATTTGAAATGTTTCTGTAATGCTTATGATAAATTTTATGAATAAAGTATATTTGTTTGGGAAAAAAAATAAAATTGGAAGGTTCCCTGAGCAGACTGTCAGTGTCATCTGGTAGAACGCCTCATCACCAGAACTTACAAACAAGCACCAAGACCTAGCTTGGCTGGTGGTGAGAAGGGCCCTCCCTGTCAGATTCTTCATGTACACCCGAAGGCTCAGCGCCATTGCACGCTGCCCTCGGAGTGGCTGTGGGGGAAATGAGACGGTCACACACCTCCTTGTGGAATGTGCCTTTGCAAAGAAGGTCTGGAGAGAGATGCAGTGGTATTTGTCAAGGTTCATCCCGAACAGCTCTGTGACACAGGACTCTGTGCTCTACGGACTGTTTCCAGGGACACACACCGAGACAAATATCAACTGCTGCTGGAAGGTCATCAACTCGGTGAAAGATGCTCTTTGGTCTGCCCGGAACTTGCTGATCTTCCAGTGCAAAGAATTGTCCTCGACTGAGTGTTGCAGACTGGCACATTCCAAGGTCCAGGACTACGTGCTGAGGGACACACTCAAGCTTGGGGCAGCTGCCGCCAAGGCGCAATGGCGAAAGGCCACTGTGTAAGGTCTTTCCAGCAAATGTACACCGAGGGGCGGGTAACAGTGTAAACCCCCCTCGGTCTGGGTCATTAACACTCCAAGGTACAAAAGTAACATGACAATGTAAATATTTAAGAAGGAATTGAAACGTAAAGAGCGATATGTGTGTAATGTTATCAAAATTGAATGGAAAAAAGTCAAGGGAATGTGTAACTCTGATGGAAATGTACAGTCAAGACAATTCGAAATGTTCTGTACTGTTTATGATAGATTTTATGAATAAAGTATATTTTTTGAAAAAAAAAGGTCTGCACAAACGGAACCAGATGGAATGGCACTTGTGGGGTTTCCCAGGGGATTTGAGGCCCCCAGGTGCATGCCCTTTGAGCAGGGTGGCACATGGGTACCCTGGCACTGCCAACCTTGCAGCATCCCTGCCAGGCTGACACCCAGGTGGCACGGTCATCTGGCAGGGACACTGCCAGGTTGATGGTGCCAAGCTGGAGGGCCCTGCGTGGGTGTGGGGGTGTCACTTGGTGGCCTCGGATATCAGTGAGTAGAGCACCTGAGTGCACACAATGGGGCTGTGTATGGCCTCGGCTGCACATTCCCCCTTGAGGTCCCTTATCAAACGCAAGTCGCGTTTCTCGCTGCGAGAGCCAGGAAACATGTAGCTAAACACGCGCTCGCTGTGGGATTTTGTTCCCATTTAGTTAAATCGCACCCTCGGAATGATTTATTCACAAATTGCTTGTATTTCTACACCCAGGTCAATTGTCGCACCTTGAGCGTTGAGAAGTCAGGACAAGGGCACATCTGCCCTGTCCTGATGAAGAGTCATATCAGCCTTGAGATGTTAACTCAGTTTCTATCTCCACAGATGCTGCTGGACCTGATGAGATTTTCCAGCATTTTCTGTTTCTATTACAAGGGAAACCAAATCTGGAACTTCCTTGTCAGCTGCACATGGTTCAGCACATTGTCCAACTCCGACCCACAGAGGAGTTTTCTCTTTCCTAATATACAGTCAGAGAGCATCATAGAATAAAACATCATAGGAGGAAGCCATTCAACCCATCAAGCCTCTTTGTGCCACTCCCCTATTCTTTCCCTATACTCCTGCAAATGTTTGGAAAAGTTACTATTGAATCTGTTCCCACCACCATATCAGCAGTGCATTCCCGATTTTAACTACTCACTGTCATTTTTTTTGAAGGTCACTCTTGTTCTTTTGCTGATCACCTTAAATCTGTGCCCTCTGCTTACCGATCCTCCTCCAAATGAAAAGAGTTACTCTCTCTTCACTCTATCAAGCCCCTTTCCCGACTTTGAATGTCTCTAACAAATCGTCTCTTAGCCGTCTAGGCTCTAAAGAGACTATCTCAGCTCCTCCAGTCTGTCGGCCTAGCTGAAACCCCTGGCAGGGTCCCATTCTAGTAAATCTCCACTGCACCACCTCCAGGGTCCTGAAGGCCTGCTGCCCATACTTGGTCAAAACTCTCCAGCTGAGGCTCCGCCAGTGGATCTCGGTCGGAATTCCACAGACTAACCAGTGGGTGAGAGAAAAGAGGGTGGAAAAAGTAGAAGAACACAGCACCAGGGCACCTTACCTTTTCCTCCAAGTCCTCTTCACTGTCATAAGTATAGTCTTGTTGCACCACCCACTCGTACTCCACGTGGACTGGAGGATTGAACTTTCCTGCCTGCGCTTGATCCAGCTGTAATCGAGAGTTTATGGAACTGTTCAACATCTGCTTCAGACCCACAGTAATTGGATGAAATTGATACAAGGTGAAAAGGGGGAGAAAGAAAACTGTACCAGTTCCTCGCAACGGACGTGGTTGAACTTCTTTGCAATATCCAAGGCGGTTTCTCCAGCCACGTTCCCTTCAACAGGACAAGAGGGGGCCAGTGTTAATCAAGAACCACAATCCCAGTCCCCGGGCCTGGTGCCGGGGTCACCATCAGAAACAGGTCATACCACACTGTGAAGGCTGTCAATCTGCGCTTGTGATTCCCAACGCTCAGAGTATAACTTATCACTCAGTATGGCCACCAGGCAATTCTCACAGGAGGACAGAAATCAATAAGAGGACAAGAGACATTTAGAGCGTACAAGGTCATCCTTCTGACACATCGCTCTTTCAAGGAGTGTCATGTGAGAGTACCTTTAACAAATGGGTGTTTAAGAAATGTACCTTTAAGAATTGGGTGTTTATCAGTGATGTCAGAGTGGCTGGAGCTGGGCTGTCTGTCGGCTTTTTACTTTCATTTTAGGCTGTTTGTTGCAGGGTGTGTTTTAGTTTTGTTTTCAGTGTTGGAGCTGAAGCCAGACAGAGCAGGTGTACTGTTGATCTCTCTCTGCCATGAAAAGACTATCTCTTGATCATTTGGTGAATTCAGAATTATAAATGTTTTCAGTAGTGACTTTAACCTGATGTGCTTCTGTTAAAGGTTTTGTTTTTAAGTCGTATGGATGTTAAAAGGAAAGCTTAAAGGATTACTTAGTGTTGTAGTCTTTGGGGGTTGTATTTGAATTGATGGTTGCTGAGATGTTCACTGTATGTTTTAAAAAGGTTAACTTGAGTTCATTGAATAAACATTGTTTTGCTTTAAAAAATACTTTTCCATTTCTGCTGTACCATACCTGTAGAGTGAGCCGTGTGCTCCCCCTACCACAATCTATTAAAAGTTGTGGGTCAGGTGAACTCCATGATACACTTTGGGTTTCTCATAACCCTGGCCCATAACAAGAGTAAATTACCCAGTGAATCCCACTGCCCCATAGTCTCCCTTCCCCTCCCCCTCACTCCCTCACACTGTACCTTATTCACCCTCAAATCTTTATCCCATGGTGATACTGAGCGTAGATATTTGAAACTTTCAAGACCGATTAGTACATTTTTGTTGGGTCAGGGCATAGAGGGATAGAAGGACAATGATAAAGTTGAGAGACAAATCAGCCATAAACTAACAGGATGGTGGAACAGACTCAAAGGGCTGAATGGCCTTTTTCTCTGTTCCCATCTAGGGTTCTTCTGCCTCAGTCTACTGGCCCGGCAACAAAAGCTTCCTCTGTTTAAATCTTCAATCTCCACCCTGTTTAGCAACAAACTCCACTCCTCGCCTACTTGTTCCACATACAACTGCAAACGTGGTGAGCTTTCGTCCGTGGAGCAACACAGATCCACCAAAACAATTCTAAACAAAAGGACGAGGGCAGGTTTCACGGACAAGATCTTATGCCCCCTCTCGCCCAGCGGGATGTTACGGTCCCACTGAAGAAACCGGCAATTTAAATAGCCAGCTGCATCCACTGGCAGGAGACAGGCCGTGATGGGGTTGTAAAATCCTGGCCATTTTTAACAAGGCTAAAGGGTTGATCTAATTAAGGTGTTTAAGACAATTACAGAATTCAATATGTTAAGTACAGAGAATCATAGAACCTCTACAGTGAAGGAGGCCATTCGTCCCATCGAGCCTGCACCAATCCTCTGAAAGAGCCTTACCTAGGTCCAACCCCACCTAACTGTTGGACATTTATGTGCAATTTAGCATGGCCAATCCACCATACCTGCACATCTTTGGACTGTGGGAGGAAACCGGAGCACACGGAGGAAACCCACGCAAACACGGGGAGAATGTGCAAACCCCACACAGACAGACATTCGAGGTTGGAATTGAACCCGGGACCCTGGAGCTGTGAGGCAGCAGTGCTAACCACTGCACCATTGTGCTGCCCATTACAATATTGCTGTAGACGCCTTCCTGAGAAGTGCAATTTTAAGTAAAGTTAAGTGAATCAGATTTTCTCATTACACCTAATGTAAAAACTGTAGTTAGGTTTTGTAGGACCTCTCTCCTAAGAACAAATTACATTGAAACATAATATTCCGTGAGTTGAAATCCTATCATTGCTAAATTCCTATATATATATATATATATATATAAATGAAATAGCTTAAAATAAAATAAATATACAAGAAACATACTGACTCTTTCTACCTCCAACGCACCACCTCACCTGCTCACCGTACATCGTACTCCTCCCCCACCCCACACACACACTGAACGAAAGCTCAGAAGATGGAAGGAAGAGCACTTTGGAGCGACAGCAGCTTTGAGCTGCAGGGTCACGGAGGTCAGCCGTGAGAGGGAAGGTTGACGAGAGGGAGGGGCCATTACAAAATGCCGATCATATCACGTGACCCTACGTCAAACCCAATATGAAACATTCAAACAAAACTCCAGCGGGCAGCCAGGTGGCGCAGTGGTTAGCACTGCCGCCTCACGGCACGGAGGACCTGTGTTCGATCCCGGCTCCATATCAATGTCCGTGTGGAGTTTGCACATTCTCCCCGTGTCTGCGTGGGTCTCACCCCCACAACCCAAAGATCCACAGGGTAGGTGGATTGGCCACGCTAAATTGCCCCTTAATTGGAAAACAAAATGAATTGGGTACTTTAAATTTAAAAAATAAATCTCTGGACGCTAAACGCAAATAACCGCCCCATTAGGTGACGGATGTTAAATCAAAATGACTTAACATGGGGCAATTTTAGAGTGAGGACGTATTTTCTCCAGTGGGGGAGGCAGAACAGGACAAAAGGCCAGAATCATAAAATCAGAGCTAGGCCAATGAGAAGTGATGTCAGGAAGCATTTCTGCACACAGAGGAGTTGAAACCGAGAGCTCTGTTCCCCCTCCACCATCCCCCAAAGAAAAGGCTGTTCAGGTTTGGGGGGGAGGGGCCAATTGGAAAATTCAAAACTGAGATTGATGATTTTTGTAAGATAAGGGTATTAAGGAGTATAGAACCAAGGCAAGTAAATGGAGTTATGGTATAGGCCAGCCGTGACTAGCTAAATGGTGAAGAGGAGATCATTCAGGGGTTCGTGACTCAACATGACAGAATGAATAAACAGTCCATTTATGGAATGCAATGTTTGCATTACACACAGCACAACTTCTCTTTTCAAACAACATATGTTAACATTATTCAGCCAATGGGTTCAGAAGTCCCAAAAATCAATCTGCACCATTTAAGGGATCCATCGTCCACAATTCAGTGGAAACAAAAAGATGGGAATCACACTCGGATTGTACCCCAATAGACCAGAAATACACAGTGAGCTGTGAAGCCTGGAATCATGGACGGGAGGGACTTAACCTCTTGAAACCAAGACTCCAGAGGAGGGGGGAGGTGGGGACAGAGACAACAATGTGCATTTGCATAGTACCTTTACTGAAACTCCCGTGAAGCACCTTGGGATATGCATAAATCTGACACTGAGCCCCATAAGGACACGTAGGACAGGTGTCCGAAAGCTTGGCTGAACAGCTAAATTTTAAGAGGCGTTTTGAAGGAGGAAAGAGAGCGGGAGAGTGAAATCGCTGTGTGATGATCGAAGGCTGTGCCTCGTGTTATTGGAATGTATGTTAAAGGTAGCCAATTGAGCTAAACCAGCCCCTATCCCAAATTGGGTTACTGGAATGCCTGTTAAAGGACCACCTATCCTAGGGTGGGTTACTGGAATGCCTGTTAAAGGGCATCTTAGGTCATGTTCCTATCTTACCGAGCTGCATGTTGGCTTTTCCCTTCAGTAACAGTTTCAGGCTCTCGGTTTTGTTGTACGTGCTGCAGTAATGGAGGGGAGTGTTTCCCTCGACAGTCTTTGAATCCAGGCCACCTCTGCAAGAATATTACAAACCAGTTTAACACAGGGAGGGATTAGCCATGTAGAACGAACAAACAAACACATTGCAGAGTGTAATACAGCCAGGAAGTTATCCAGTTTACATTCTGGGTAGATTGAGGGTTCCCAATTCTAGAGGTACATATTTAGAGGTTTCATTATGGTCACCAAGAGCAACAACCTGCCCCTCAGCCACCACACCCCCAACTACCCTTGTACCATTGGTCCATTCAGAAGGTGAATAGACTGTTTGTTATGCAATTGGATGATTTTCTCTCTCAGTCAAACATTTTTTTTTCCTTGTTCCAATATTTTTATAACTGGAGTCAAAGAAAATGTTTTTTTTTTTTTTAAATGTCCCAATGATTATTTTTCTCTCTGCATAGTCCTGGAAATTAATCATCAACTCCTGGAGACTCTGGAGTAAAGCTCTCTTGTTGGCAACCCTCTGAAACCTCGGTTTGCATAAATGGAATGGGTCCACAGTTGTGAACACAGCATCTCCCAAACCCATGACCTCCGTCAAGTACAAGACAAGGGCAATAGGTACATGGGGACACAACCTGCTCGAGGCTACTCTCCCAGCCCACACCATCCTGACTTGGTAGCATATTAGCCATTATTTCACAGTCACTGGGTCATACAGACCAAGATTTAAATTTCTGGTCCGTGAGAAGGCCCCAATCAGGTGTAGAATTTCCCACTCAGTGATAAAGTGAGCACATCAAGCAGGGCGAGGACAGGGCACTAGAATCATGGGGGCAGGTCACAGGGACCAAGTAGATTCACTAACAATGCAGAACATTAGCAATAACGTGTATGAAGAGAAGGGTTCAGCACCAGATCCTGGGATAATCAGACTATCATCTGAAGAGCTCAAGGTTGATGCTTCTGCCCGATATCAAGAGCAAAATTAGAAAATAAACACAAGCCCTTCCCCACAAGCATGGAATCTCCAACATCTTGGAAACGGTATGCAACCAATGCCAGAGCAGATACTCTCTCGCCCAATCCCAGACCCAATACTCTCATCCAATCCCAGACCAGATACACTCTCATCCAATCCCAGACCAGATACTCTCTCACCCAATCCCAGACCAGATACTCTCTCTCACAGTCCCAGAGCCGATACTCGCTCACCCAATCCCAGACCAGATACTCGCTCACCCAATCCCAGAGCCAAAACTCGCTCACCCAATCCCAGAGCCGATACTCTTTCTCCCAATCCCAGACCAGATACTCTCTCTCCCAAGCCCAGAGCCAGTACTCTCTCTCCCAATCCCAGACCAGACACTCTCTCACCAAATCCCAGAGCCGATACACTCTCTCCCAATCCCAGACCAGATACTCTCTCTCCCAATCCCAGAGCCAATATTCTCTCACCCAATCCCAGACCAGATACTCTCTCTCCCAATCCCAGACCAGATACTCTCCCTCCCAATCCCAGACCAGATACTCTCTCTCCCAATCCCAGAGCCAATATTCTCTCTCCCAATCCCAGACCAGATACTCTCTCATCCAATCCCAGACCAGATACTCTCTTTCCCAATCCCAGACCAGATACTCTCTCTCCCAATCCCAGACCAGATACTCTCTCATCCAATCCCAGACCAGATACTCTCTCTCCCAATCCCAGACCAGATACTCGCTCTCCCCACCCCAGACCAGATACTCTCTCATCCAATCCCAGACCAGATACTCTCTCTCCCAATCCCAGAGCCAATAACCTCTCTCCCAGTCCCAGACCAGATGCTCTCTCTCCCAGTCCCAGTACACTCTCACCCAACCCCAGAGCCGATACTCACCCAATTCTGCAACAGTGGTGATACCTACCCATTCTGAATCAGAAAGTCAACCAGAGCCAGCGATGTCCTGTCTGCCAACCGCACAGCAAGGTGTAATGGTGTTTCCCCAAGATCCTAACAAAAAATGTAAAAGGAAATGCTTTACACTCCATAAAGGCTTTCATTCTAAAAAGTAGCAACTCTGTACAAGTACCGCGTACAAACCGTTTGCGCCACTGTAACACATAAAAGTAGTAACTCTAGCAGCATAGAGGCCACCACGGGACTTCAGCCAACAGACATAATGCTGAAGGAGTGGATTCATTACGCCTCAAGTATTTACGTTCCTCTTTCACATTTCTCAAGAAACAAAGACACAAAGGAAGTGGAAAACAGGAAAAGAAGGCAACTCACCATCAACATGCAATGGACAAAGAATGCCAAGATTGAATTAATAATAATAGTAATCTTTATTGTCACAAGTAAGCTTACATTAACATTGCAATGAAGTTACTGTGAAAAGCTCCTGGTCGCCACATTCCGGCGCCTGTTCGGGTACACTGAGGGAGAATTCAGAATGTCTAAATTACCTAACAACACGTCTTTCGGGACTTGTGGGAGGAAAACCTGGAGGAAACCCACGTAGACACAAGAAGAACGTGCAGACTCTGCAGACAGTGATCCAAGCCGGGAATCGAACCTGGGACCTTGGCACTGTGAAGCAAGAGTGCTAACCACTGTGCAACCGTGCCGCCCATTTGTCGTTTTGTTTTAGTAGAATTTGTAGGCCTGTTCATTTTAGGAGAAATGGAAAGTCGAGGGACATCAGCAGTTCCATATGTCTGAGCAATGAAACAAGGAGCTCCGATTAGAATGGTGTCATGTGAGAGTACCTTTAAGACATGGATGTTTAAGCAATGTACCTTTAAGAAAACAGTGATGTCAGAGAGTGGGTGGAGCTGGGCTTTAGATCAGCCGTTTTGCAGTTTGAAAAGAGCTTGGCAGTGTCTGTGTTTGCAGTGAGCTGGATCTCTGCCATGAAAGACGATCTCTGGATCATTTGGGTGATTTAAACTCATAATAGTAAAGCCTTTAACCTGGTGTGATTCTGTTTAAAGGTGTTAAGTCTCTTGGAAGTCTGAAGGAACATTTTGAGGAATTATTTACTGTTGCAATATTTTCGGGGGTTATCTTTGAAGTAAGGGGTGTTAAGAGATCCAATGTTTATTTAAGATGTTAAGTTGAGTTCGTGGAATAAACAGTGTTTTGTGTTTAAAAACCACGTGTCCATAATTGTAATCCCACGCCTAGGGAACAAGCCATGTGCTAAGAAAAGCAACAAATACATTAAAGGGGAGGTTGGTTGAACTCCATGATACATTTTGGGGTTCTGAAAATGCCTCGCCCATAACAATTGGGGGCTCGAGAGGGATAAAAGTCTATCTATTGGATTGTCTTTTGTGAACTTAAAGACAGTGAAGGATTGTTGCTTTTCCGGTGTGGTATTTTAGTTTAAGTGGGGAGTGTGTTGTGGACAATGGCTCTTTCAGAGGCTCAGAAGTTTTTGGGGGTGGAGACTGTCACACGCAGTACTTTACAGACAGAAACGAAAAGCAGACTGTTGGGTCTGGCAAAAACATTGCAGTTAACATTGCCTGACAAAATGCGAAAAGATGAGGTAATTATGGCGGTGGTTAAGCATTTAAAGTTGCCTGAGATAGAGTTTGACTCATGGGGAATGGCAAAAATTCAGTTGCAAATGAAACAAATGGAACATGAGAAAGATTTAAAGCGGCTTGAATACGAAAGAGAGAGAGCGGAAAAAGAAAAGGAGAGAAAAGAAAGAAACAAAGAAAGAGATAGAGAGGAAAGGGAAAGAGAGAGAGCGTTTGAACTTCGGAAAATGGCTCTGAAACATGAAGATCAGTTAAAATTGGCAGACGCAAAGGGACACGTACAGTTGGAGGAGATGGATGAGGATAATGAGACAGAGCGCCATAGTCGAAGACGTGGTGAGGATCTATTTAAATATGTCCAAGCATTGCCAAGGTTTGACAAGAAGGAGGTAGAAGCCTTTTTCATTTCATTTGAGAAGGTAGCTAAACAAATGCAATGGCCACAGGACATGTGGGTATTACTGATTCAAACAAAGCTGGTAGGTAGGGCTAGTGAAGTGTTTGCATCACTACCGGAGAAGGTATCTTGAACGTACGAGGAGGTGAAAAAATCCATCTTAAGTGCATATGAGCTAGTGCCTGAAGCTTACAGACAAAGGTTTAGAAATTTAAGGAAAGAATTTGGTCAAACATACATGGAGTTTGAAAGGCTCAAACAGAGTAATTTTGATAGGTGGATAAGGGCTTTGAAAATAGACCAAACGTATGAAGCTCTCAGAGAAATTATACTTTTGGAGGAGTTTAAAAATACAATTCCTGATGTAGTGAGAACTCATGTGGAAGAACAGAGGGTTAAAACTGCCAGATTAGCAGCGGAAATGGCAGATGATTATGAATTAGTTCTTAAATCAAAGATTGGTTTCTGACATCAGTTTCAGCTGGTGAGGGATAGAAACTGGGGACATGAGAAATACTCAAGTGGTAAAGATAAAGAGAATGTACCTCAGATTAAAAAAGAAATCCAGGAGGGTGGAAAAGAAATGAAAAGTCTCAGATGTTTTCACTGTACTAAACTAGGACATGTAAAGTCACAGTGTTGGTGGTTGAAGAAAAGCACTGGGAAGGCTGATGTGGTAAAACAGGATAAGACAGTGGGGTTTGTTAGAGTGGTAAAGGAAGGCCCAAGGGAAGCGAAGGAGATGAAAACGATTGTACAGCCTGTTCAAGAAGTAATTGTTAAGAAGGTGCCAGATGTATTTAAAGAATTTACTTGTGTGGGTAAAGTTTACTCATGTGTATCAGGAGGAGCAGGTAAAGAAGTCACAGTTTTAAGAGATACAGGGGCTAGTCAATCTTTAATGATAAGAGATGAGGAATTATGTAGTTTGGGAAGAATATTGCCAGAAAAGGTGGTGATATGTGGAATTCAAGGTGAGAGGAGTAGTGTTCCATTATATAAGGTAAGGTTGGAAAGTCCAGTGAAGAGTGGTGAAGTGGTAGTAGGAGTAATAGATAAACTATCTTGTCCAGGAATACAGTTTTTCTTGGGTAATGATATAGCTGGATCGCAGGTGGGAGCGATGTCTACTGTGGTTGATAAGCCAGTGGAAAATCAGACAACTGAAGGGTTGAAGGACGAATGTCCTGGGATTTTTCCGGATTGTGTAGTAACAAGGTCGCAAAGTCACAGGTTAAGACAAGAGGAGAAATCAAAGAGTGAAGATGAAGTTGAAGTGCAATTATCAGAAATGATTTTTGATCAGATGGTTGAAAAAGAACAAGAACAGGTGGAGGATGAGGCGGATATTTTTAGTTCAGGAAAATTGGCGGAGTTACAACAGAAAGGTGTAGAAATAAAATGGATATATCAGAAAGCATATACGGAAGAGGAATCTGAGAGTATACCAGAGTGTTATTATCGTAAAAATGATGTCTTTATGAGAAAATGGATACCTGTACATATGCAGGCGGATGAAAAGTGGGCAGAAGTTCATCAAGTAGTATTGCTGGTAGGGTATAGAAAGGAGGTGTTGCGAATTGCACATGAGGTACCAGTGGGAGGTCATTTGGGAATAAGGAAAACTCAAGCTAAAATCCAGAAACATTTTTATTGGCCTGGACTACATAAAGATGTAGTTACATTTTGTCAACCATGTAACACATGTCAAGTGACAGGGAAACCTCAAGCAGTGATAAAACCAGCGCCCTTAATACCCATTCCAGCATTTGAGGAACCTTTTACCAGGGTCATAATTGATTGTGTAGGACCGCTTCCTAAAACAAAAAGTGGGAATCAATATCTTTTGACTATAATGGATGCGTCTACTAGGTTTCCAGAGGCCATTCCAGTACGTAATATTACAGCTAAAAGGATTGTGGAGGAATTACTTCAATTCTTTACTAGATATGGACTACCCACAGAAATTCAATCGGATCAAGGATCAAATTTTACTTCAAGGTTATTCAAAGGAGTTATGGATAGCTTAGGAATAAAACAATTTAAATCAACTGCGTACCATCCAGAATCGCAGGGACGTTAGTAAGGTGGCATCAGACATTAAAGACAATGTTGAGGGCGTATTGTCAAGATTATCCAGAGGATTGGGATAAAGGAATTCCATTCGTATTGTTTGCAATTAGGGATGCACCTAATGAGTCTACCAAATTTAGTCCTTTTGAACTAATTTTTGGTCATGAGGTAAGAGGACCACTTAAATTATTGGTGGGTGAGAAATCGGGAATTACACTATTGGATTACGTGTCAAATTTTAGGGAACAATTAAATAGAGCAGGTGAATTGGCTAGACAACATTTGAAAGTTGCACAAAATGTGATGAAACGGGTAGCAGACAAGAAATTCAAAGTTCGTAGTTTTGCCAATGGGGATAAAGTTTTAGTGCTGTTACCAGTGGTAGGTGAGCCTTTAAAAGCTAGGTTTTGTGGACCGTATCAGATTGAAAGTAAATTAAGTGAGGTGAATTATGTGGTAAAAACACCAGATGGAAGGAAGACTCACCGAGTGTGTCATGTGAATATGCTTAAAAGGTACTTTGAAAGGGAAGGAGAGAAAAAGGAGGTTTTAATGATTCTAACTCAACGTGACGAACCAAATCCAGATGACGGTGAATTTGACATACCTCAAATTAAATTGGAAAATGAGGATGTTCTTAAAAATTGGGATGAATTGTTAAGTTACCTTCCAGAGGAAAAACGAACTGACCTGAAAGAGTTATTGATATCACATGGGCATGTTTGTAGAGATAAATTGGGAAGTACTACAATGGCTATACATGATGTAGATGTAGGAACTGCTGTTCCTATCAAACAACATCCATATAGACTTAATCCTTTAAAATTGGCACAGGTTAACAGAGAGATTGAGAGTATGCTGAAGAATGGCATAATTGAAGTGGGTTGCAGCCAATGGAGCTCACCCATAGTGATGGTACCTAAACCAGACCTAAACCAGGCAGTACCCAATGGTTGTGTGTAGCCTATCGAAAGTTGAATGCAGTTACAAGAACGGACTCTTATCCTATCCTGCGTTTGGAGGATTGCATTGAGAAATTGGAACAATCTGCTTTTATTTACAACTTCCAGACATGGAAAGAACATTTAAAACATCGTATGGAGTTCTTCGATCGATTTCAGGAGGCTGGTTTGGTGATGAACCTAGCCGAAAGTAAATTTGAAGAAGCCCGAATCACTTTCCTTGTGGAGTTTCCGATACCCTCAATACGAAGGGAAATAATGCGATCTCCTAGCATAAATGAATTTGATGCAGTTGTGCAAAAGGTTTGTGGCATGATTACTCCACTGATGGAATTGCTGAAGAAACCTAAAAAATTTCAATGGACAGCGGACTTTCAACAGGCATTTAACTGCCTGAAAGCTGTGATCACCAATGCTCCTGTATTGGAGAATTGCAAGGGACTCTGTGGTCAGATTGAACTAAAGTATTTGATTCTAAAGAGAAATGCCGAGGAGTAGAGGAATGGATGGATCGTGGAGAGACTTTGTTCAAAGAGACTGTAAATTGAGAAGGATTTTGGTTGGAGGAAGAAGAACAAAGAAAAATGGACTATATTATTATACATGTTTGCATGTGTTGTTTTTTTTTTAAAAACAAAAAGATATATTTACTGTGTACATTTCTGTGTACATTACATCCATACACTTGCACGGATGGTGCAAAAGTGAAAAATGAAACCATCTTGAAGTTGATGGTTTCTTTTTTGTTTCTTGGGGGGAGGTGTCATGTGAGAGTAACTTTAAGACATGGATGTTTAAGCAATGTACCTTTAAGAAAACAGTGATGTCAGAGAGTGGGTGGAGCTGGGCTTTAGATCAGCCGTTTTGCAGTTTGAAAAGAGCTTGGCAGTGTCTGTGTTTGCAGTGAGCTGGATCTCTGCCATGAAAGACGATCTCTGGATCATTTGGGTGATTTAAACTCATAATAGTAAAGCATTTAACCTGATGTGATTCTGTTTAAAGATGTTAAGTCTCTTGGAAGTTTGAAGGAACATTTTGAGGAATTATTTACTGTTGCAATATTTTCGGAGTTATCTTTGAAGTAAGGGGTGTTAAGAGATCCAATGTTTATTTGAGGTGTTAAGTTGAATTCATGGAATAAACAGTGTTTTGTGTTTAAAAACCCACGTGTCCATAATTGTAATCCCACTCCTAGGGAACAAGCCATGTGCTAGGAAAAGCAACAAATACATTAAAGGGGGAGGTTGGTTGAACTCCATGATACATTTTGGGGTTCTGAAAACACCTCGCCCATAACAATGGGGACAATGAGGGCAGCACGGTGGCGCAATGGGTTAGCCCTGATGCCTCACGCCGCCGAGGTCCCAGGTTCGATCCCGGCTCTGGGTCACTGTCCGTGTGGAGTTTGCACATTCTCCCAGTGTTTGCATGGGTTTCGCCCCACAGCCCAAAGATGTGCAGGGTAGATGGATTGGACTCGCTATATTGCCCCTTAATTGGAAAAAAATTAATTGGGTACTCTGAATGTATTTTTAAAAAAGAATGGGGATAGTGAGTTTTGAAAGAGCACTCAGAGAGATGGCGACAAAGAGCAGGCGACAACCAGACAAATGGATAGGGGAAGTTAAAAAATATATTAAAATATGGATAACGCTGAGAAACTTTGTCCATTGTATGAAAATCTCACTCTCCACTATTTTCCCCACCTCAGTTATTCCCCAGAAAGTTGAAACAGAAGGCAGAGTGGGAAAACAACAAGACAGCATGCAAGAGTCACCTGTCCATCCGGCAAGCTGAGGGGCGCAGTGAAATCCACACCCTCTGTGTACATCTGCAGCAAAGGCAGCAGGTCCTTGTTGCGGATGGCCTCAAACAGCTTCAGTCCACCTTCACAAACGCCTTTCTTTATATATTTCCGCTCCACGTATTTTGCAGTAATATATTCTTTTCGGGAGCTCCTATCGGATGTAGAAGTAAACCTTAAGCAGAATTTAGCACAGAGATTGCAGCATGGTGGTCCTGATCAGTTGGGGCAAATAGACTTGACCAATTCAATAAATCTGCATAACCCCTGTCAAAGACTGATGTGTTACACCTGGAAGAAATACACTTTGCACACACAATCTTAAATATGCGACAGTCAGTCGTTAATAAAACCAATTGGGAATTCAAGAGAAACTTTTTTTTAACCCCATGGAGTGTCAGAAAGTGAAATTTTCTACCAGAAGGAGCAGTTGACGCAGTCTAGGGGAAGTTATGTACTTGAAGGAGACATAAATAAAAAGGTTATGAAGTTGAGATGAGAAAAGGCTTGTTTGGAGCTTAAACCTGTTGGACTGAATGGCATTTAGCGGCTGTAAATAATTTATAATCCATAGCTGGAAGGCAGACAGGATTCAACATGGGCAACTGGACTTCAGGTGACCCCATTAAGAAGGTCAAAAGGTGCGGCGAGTGGCTTGTCACTCTTCATAGAGAGGGTGACGAGAATTAGATTTATTTTCATAATCACAGAGGAGGGTGAGGTGGACAAGCGAATCTCTCTTTAAATCCACCCCCCTCCCCTATTCAAAGATTCTGAAGACCGGGAACATTCCAGAATGGATCTCCAGTTGCAACAATCAAAAGCTAGGAGAGCCTCCAGTTCCGCCAGCAGGTGAATAAATATGTGTGTGTATCGGGGGGTGGGGGGGTTACTGAATGCGAGTCTTACAGACCGGCAAAATCTGAGGTTCAATCCCCCAATCTCGGAGTCAATGGAGGCTTGCGGGGGTAGGTGGAAAGTGAAGGAATTAGAACAGTAACAATTATGCTATTAAATGTGAGGATCAGGCAGAATTATGATGCACCAACTTTCAAATAGCCTTCCAACACTGATACACATGAAAAGTGTCTACTCAGGTATGGTCCCGAGATGGGGGCAGCTCACGTCCATGAAACTATTCCACCTCTCCCATCCCCAGCACAAGTTATCATTTTCAGGAGGAATGTACCTTAAATCTGACCTTTGTACAGCCAGGCAGTGCACTTAATCTCCTGTTACACCACAAACACTCAGGAATTCAATAACACTTTCTTCAAATACCAAAGGCTATTTTCTCAAGCCATATGCCATGACATTTACACAAAAGATTCACACACCATGCCGTGGAAACATCTCCACACTCCTAGAGACTCAACACAAATACAAACGTGTGAAAGAGAGAATATAAGACACCCATCAGGGAGATCTGAAATGTGCAGAACTTTATAGAGCATGGTCATCAGAAAGGGCTTTGAAATGTGTTTCTAAACACACTTTGCAGTTTCCATTAAAAGTCCCTGTGTTGAGAGGACAGGATTGGGTTTGGTGATGATGCAATCCATTGTCAAATAGTTCAGTGCCACTCTCTGTCGAAGTTTAGCTGGTGACGAACGAGTGCTTGGCTGAGGTAGTGGAGTGTATCCATGGGACTGCAGCACAGCACAACTCCATGACGTCAGAAAGAAAATGGCCAATAATTGTCACTATTTAACATACAGGACTATCCAGTGGTGGGAGGAGTAATTGCTCCACAAGCTAAATTAGTAATAGGCAACCTAAGCCACTGAGTGCCCCTCGTTCATCTCAATGAGCCGCAAGATTGAAATCGGACATTGTAGTACCCTCAATAATGACGCTAGAGAATAAAACGGTAAAGAAGGCTTTAATAAGCTAAGAACTAGCCTGGTGCCAAGACGGGTGCTTACTGGGTGCCTCTGCAAGGCGGCCGCTTGTATACGGCTCCCAGGTGGGCGGAGACGGAGGTGGAGTCCCCCAGGGTTCCAAGTTCTGTCTTAAAGGGGACATCACCGTACATGATGATAAGGGTACAGTAATACAATAACCGTTCATCACATTCACCGCCTGTTTAAAAAAACGAAGTCCAACGCGGGTGAAGTGGAATCACAAGTCCATTTGTTTCAGCGGCCTGATCGTCCTCATCGACCTCCTCAGCTCGGGCGGTGGTGCGGCGGACACGGACGTCTTAATTTAGGGTACGTCCTGGAGCACGGTGGTCGGGGCCTTGGTCCGGGTCGGGGTAGGGGATCGGGGCGCAGGGGAAATAGCTGGGGCTGAGGGTAGCGGTGCCGACTGGGGGTGTAGAGGGGGGGGGGGGGGGGCGCTAGGGGCGCGCGCGGTCGGTGTCCACCGATGGGGAGTAGGGCTGGGGGGTGGGGGGGGGGGGGGGGGTAGTGGTTGCAGGATCACGCAGGGGAGCCATGAGGGAGGGGGCGCCTGGAGTGGGGGAACCAGCGGGTGCCAGATCCCGGAGGGAAACCGCATCTTGCCTGCCGTCGGGGTACTCGACGTAGGCGTATCGGGGGTTCGCATGTATTAATCGGACCCTCTCGACCAGGGGGTCCGTTTTATGGCACCTCGCGTGCCTCTGGAGAAGAACAGGTCCCAGAGCCGTCAGCCAAGGTGGAAGCGAGACCCCGGAGGTGGACTTCCTGGGGAAGACAAACAAGCGGTTGTGAGGGGTCTCATTTGTGGCCGTGCAGAGGAGTGACCTAATGGAGTGTAGGGCATCGGGTAGGACCTCCTGCCAGCGGGTGGCTGGGAGACTTCTCGACCGTAGGGCCAGAAAGACAGCCTTCCACACGGTCGCGTTCTCCCTCTCCACCTGCCCGTTTCCCCGCGGGTTATAACTGGTTATTCTGCTTGAGGCGATGCCTTTGCTGAGCAGATACTGACGCAGTTCATCGCTCATGAACGATGTATCCCGGTCGGTGTGGATATAAGCAGGGAAACCAAACAGGGTGAAGATGCTGTGCAGTGCCTTTATCACGGTGACCGAGGTCATGTCGGGACAGGGAATGGCGAATGGGAAGCGGGAGAACTCGTCGATGACGGTGAGAAAGTAGGCATTGCAGTTGGTGGACGGGAGGGGGCCCTTGAAGTCCACACTTAGTCGCTCAAAGGGCCCCGAGGCCTTCACGAAACGAGCCTTGTCTGGTTGGTAGAAGTGCGGTTTGCACTCCGCGCAGATCTGGCAAGCCCTGGTCATGGCCATGACCTCCTCGGTTGAGTAAGGTAGGTTGCGGGACTTGATAAAGTGGACGAGCCGGGTAACCCCCGGGTGACAGAGGTCATTGTGATGGCTTGCAGGCGGTCCTCCTGCGCGTTGGTAGTGCCTCCAGTGCCGCACAGTCTCCACAATGGCTTGTGCCTCCTTCTCGACTGCAGAGTGCCGAATCGCGGTGGCGGTGAACGTCCAGGAGAAGAACGCTACAGGTCTGCCTGCCTGGTTTAGGGTGGCAGCTAGGGCGATGTCTGACGCATTGTTCTCTATCTGTAAAGGGATAGTTTCGTCCACCGCGTGCATAGCGGCCTTGATGATGTCGGCCTTGATGCAGCTGAAGGCCGATCGGGCCTTAGCCGACGGGAAATATCGTGGTCTTTATGAGTGAGCGGGCTTTGTCCGCATATTTGGGGACCCACTGGGCATAATAGGAGAAAAGCCCCAAGCACCGTTTGAGGGCCTTGAGGCTGCGGGGGAGGGGAAGTTCCTTAAGGGGGCGCATGCGGTCGGGGTCGGGACCTAGGACCCCGTTTTCCACAACATAGCCGAGGATGGCTAGCCGGGTTGTGTGGAAAACGCATTTTTCCGTGTTATAGGTCAGGTTGAGGGCTCGGGCGGTCTGGAGGAACTTTTCTAGGTTCGCGTCATGGTCCTGCTGGTCATGGCCGCAGATGGTGACGTTGCCCAAGTACGGGTATGTAGCCCGCAAACTGTACTGGTCCACCATTTGGTCCATCGCCCTCTGGAAGACGGAGACCCCGTTGGTGACGCCGAAGGGGACCCTGAGGAAGTGGAAGAGCCGGCCGGCTGCTTCGAAGGCAGTATAGGGGCGGTCTTTCGGTCGGATAGGGAGCTGGTGGTAGGCGGATTTGAGATCGACCGTAGAAAATATCCGGTATTGGCTGATCCGATTTACCATTTCTGCTATGCGAGGAAGGGGGTACGCATCGAGCTGCATAAAGCTGTTTATAGTCTGGCTATAATCCACGACCATCCGTTTCTTTTCCCCGGACCGGACTACCACCACTTGTGCTCTCCAGGGGCTGTTGCTAGCCTCGATGACCCCCTCTCCCAGTAAACGCTGGACCTCTGACTTGATAAAAGTCATGTCTTGGGCACTGTAGTGCCGGCTCCTGGTGGCGACGGGCTTACAGTCAGGAGTGAGGTTCGCGAATAGAGAGGGAGATGCGACTTTCAGTGTCGCAAGGCTGCATACCGTGAGGGGGGCAAGGGTCCGTCGAACTTCAGTATCAGGCTTCGGTGGCTGCACTGGAAATCCAGTCCGAGCAGATGGGGGGCGCAGAGGTGAGGGAGGATATACAGTTTGAAACGGGTGTATTCGGCGCCCTGGATCGAGAGATCCGCAATACAATACCCCTTGATTTGGACCGAGTGGGACCCGGATGCGAGGCCTATGGTTTGGGACACGGGATGGGTGTGCAAGGAGCAGCACCTTACTGTTTCTGGATGAATAAAGCTCTCGGTGCTCCCGGTGTCGAAAAGGCATGCAGTGTCGCGCCTGTTGACCTAGACCTGCATCATAGAGTTCTGCAGGTGTTTTGGCCGAGTTTGGTCGAGGGTGATCGCTCCCAGTTGCGGGTAATCCGAGTCCTCAGCCGAGTCGGATTCGTAAAATGGCCGCCTCCATCGGTCGCACGTATCGGGTCGAGAAGATGGCCGCCGCCAAGATGGCCGCCCCCATGATTCGCACAAGGCAGATGATGCGTCAGAAAGGGGCGTGTCGGATAGATGCGCAGCCTGTGTGTCTGTGAGCCTGATTTTCGGGCCTGCTATTCTTTGTGTTTCTGGCCCTTGGGCCTGGCCAGGCAGACCCTCACAAAATGCCCCTTCTTCCCGTAGTCGCTGCAGATGGCGGAGCGGGCTGGGCAGCGTGGGCATGGGTGCTGGCCCTGACCACAGAAATAGCACGGTGTGCCCCCGGTCTGGGCGGGTCACCGCGCGGTGCAGGCCCGTAACGTGGCCGAGTCTGGGGAAGTCCGAGGGCGCCTCGCAGGGTACGCGCCTAAATTATGTCGGTCCACTTGCAGCGAGGTGGCGAGCGTTAGCATGTCCTGGAGGTCTTTTGCCCCGTTTTCGAGTAGTCGCTGCCAGATGTAGGTCGAGCGGATGCCGGACACAAAAGTGTCTCTGATGTGCAAGTTCATATGGATTTCCCCCATCACATCCTGATGATTACAGTTCCTGGCGAGCGCGGTGAGTCTTTCTACGAATTCGTCTCACGTTTCCTCCGAGCCCTGCCGGCAGGTAGAGAGCAGATGCCGGGTAAGTATCTCGTTGATGGGTTTGACAAACCGCTTGCGTAATATCTCGACCGCCTCTTCGTAGGTAGCCGCCTTTTCGAGCGTGGCGGAGATTCTCATGACTCACCCGGGCGTGGAGTAGGCGCAGCTTGCATGGCCTCGAAGCATCGGAGCCAGTATTTTAAAATTTCCTTTGCCTCCGGTGTCCGTGCTTCCAGATTGAGCTTCTCTGGTTTTAGGCCTGCGTCCATCCTGATGTAGGTTAGCTTATTACATTGTAGGACCCTCAATAACGACGCTAGAGAGTAAAACGTTAAAGAAGGCTTTAATAAGCTAAGAACTAGCCTGGTGCCGAGACGGGTGCTTTGCAGGCGGCACCTTATATACAACTCCCAGGTGGGCAGAGCCGGAGGTGGAGTCCCCCAGGGTTCCAAGCCCGGTCTTAAAGGGGACATCACCTTACATGATGATAAGGGTGAACAGTAGTACAATAACCGTTCATCACAGACATGTTTACCAACCATGACCCCATCAGTAAGATTGAATACATTTAATGCACACCAAATACTTCATATCGAGTTGTAGAAAATATTTAATCATTCATATATTGCATCGACTTCAAATGGTAAAAGCAAAATAAATATTTTCACTTTGATTGGGCACAGAGGGAAAGCATGGCTCTCAATCAATGTCCATCTCACTTCACTTGCCCATACTTTGTGTGCTTATCACTTTAGTCAAACCGGTAGGAAAAAAACGACGAAGACAGAAACTAGTGGAATCTGGCAATCCTGTGCATGGCAAATGGTCAACAAAATGTCTCGTGGGCCGCACTCAGAAACGTGTTGGGGCACATGTGACCCACAGGCCACCCACGGGTTGCCCGCCATTGATAATGGTACAATATTAAAAATGGTGATGGGGAGGGGATTCAAGAACAGGTAAACCCTGAGAGTGGGCATTGTGCACACATCGTTAATGGCGGTAGAACAGGTTAACAAAGTTAACAAATTAAACATAAGAAACCCTGGAGCAGAAAGCACAAAAGCCAGGAAATGATGGTAAATCTGTATAAAACATTAGTTCAGCCCCGGCTGGAGTATTGTGTCCAACTCTGGGCACCTCACTTTAGGAAGGACATGATGGCTATGGAGAGGGAGCAGGGAGATTTACCAGAATAAAGAATGAGGGATCACAGTTTTGGGAATAAATTGGAGATGCTGGGGATTTTCCATCCTTGCACAGAGAAAGCGTGGAGATTTGATAGATCGTGAAGGGTTTAGGATAGGTTAAATAAAGAACAA
The DNA here is from genome assembly GCF_047496885.1 of Scyliorhinus torazame. Taxonomy (NCBI): domain Eukaryota; kingdom Metazoa; phylum Chordata; class Chondrichthyes; order Carcharhiniformes; family Scyliorhinidae; genus Scyliorhinus; species Scyliorhinus torazame. Next base: position 156,787,190 of record NC_092707.1, on the reverse strand, counting down.
GTTACCAAAAGCTGAAGGAAAAATAACCGGTGGTCGCAGATTTAAAGGTGATTGGCTGAAGAACCAGAGGCGACAAGAGGATAAACTTTTTATTTTGGGCGGCTCAGTGGCGCAGTGGTTAGCACTGCTCTCTATGGCGCTGAGGACCCGCATTCGTCCCGGGTCACTGTCATGTGGAGTTTGCGCATTCCCCCCCCCCCCCCCCAGTCTGCGTGGGTTTCACCCCCACAACCCAAAGATGTGCAGGGTAGATGGATTGGCCACGCTAAATTGCCCCGTAATTGGAAAAAACAAATGATTGGGTACTCTAAATTTTTTTTTAATTAAGTGGTTAGGATTTGGAATGAACTGCCAGCTAGACATGTGGAAACAGATTTGGCTGTCAAATGGTGAACTGACGGAGAAAACAAATGGAGGCTTTTGGGGAACGAGCAGGGGAGTGGGACTATCGGGATTGCTTTTCCAAAAGAGCAGACACAATGGGCCGAGTGGCGTCTTTCTGCGTTGTACTGCTCCATGATTCTGTGATGTCTCGCTCAATTAACTTTGATTAGATTCCCTCAAGTATAGAAGGTTAAGGGGGTGATTTGATCAAGGTGTTTGAAATGTTAACAGACTTGGGTCGCAGGAATGGTGATGTTATAAAAGATCTATCAGGTGACTTCCGGGTGCGGCTATGCAGAGCTAGGTCGCATATTCGGTAGCTCCCGCTTGGAACGGACTTTTGGGCTCTTTACAGCAGGGCCCCCACGGCATTTGTTTGACATTTTCCGGTGTGGGAAGAAGACTGCAGCATTCCCCTGACAGTGTCCCCCAGGAATGTTATGTCTTTTGGCTACCAGACCCGGCAGAAACAGTAAAAGATTTGGCTGCAGCAGTAGACGAGGGCCTCTTCCAGCATGCAGGTGGGGGAAGGGCAAGCTTAAAGCTGCAATCTGACTTGACTCTATCAAAGGTGAATTCTAGCAGCAGAGGGAACATCTGTGAAAAGATCTACCAAGGCCATTGAAGAAGCAGGGACGAGGCTTCCGGTGGGGGCCATGGAGGAGTAGGTCGCGCATTCGGCAGCTCCCGTCTGGAACGGACTCCCAGACCTTTTTCAGGAGTTTCCATAGACTTTTTGGGGCAGACTGGTGAAGCAAACACTGCCAAAAGGATTCCCTCTCGACTTCCGGTTGCGGCTATGCGGAGCTAAGCCGCACGATTCGGCAGCTCCCGCTACCACGGACTTTCGGGCTCGTTAGAGGAGCCCCAACGGAACTTCTTTTTTTTTTTGACGCAGCCCGTGGGGAAGGGAAGAGAGAGGTCCCCCTCCAACTTCTATGAAACGGACCAGAAGTGTAACGGCCAAAGGAGCGGCACTGGAGCAACGGGAGAAGCGAGGGGAAGAAAACAAAATGGCGGCGGCCAGGGACAAAGGGGAGCTGCAGGAGTTCATCAAGCGCTGCTTCGAGGAGCAGCGCGAGGAGATGCTGGCGCCTATGCTTTCGGCAATTGAAGGACTCGGGATCACCCAGAAGGCCCACGAAGCTAAAATCCAGGAGGTACAGAAAAGAGTCAGTCAGAACGAGGATGAGCTCGTGAGAGTGGAGCAGAACGAGGCGCTACACACGAGGTGGGCGGGAAGACTCGAAGACCTGGAGAACAGGTCGAGGAGAAAGAATCTGCGAATCCTGGGTCTCCCTGAGGGATGGAGGGGGCTGATGCCGGGGCATACGCGAGCACGATGCTCGAGGCGATGATGGGCACGAAGGCCCCTTCGAGGCCGCTGGAGTTGGATGGGGCACATCGGGTGCTGGCGAAGAAGCCCCAGGCAAATGAGCCGCCAAGGGCGATGGTGGTGAGGTTCCACCGGTTCACGGACAGAGAGTGGGTCCTGAGATGTGCCAAGAAGGAGCGGAGCAGTAAGTGGGACAATGCAGAGATCCGAATATACCCGGACTGGAGCACGGAGGTTGCAAAGCGGAGAGCGGGTTTCAACCGGGCCAAAGCGGCGTTGTACCGGAAAGAAGTGAAATTCGGAATGCTGCAGCCAGCGCGACTGTGGGTCACATACAAGGGCCAACACTATTACTTCGAAACGCCTGAAGGGCGAGGACCTTTGTACAAGCCGAAAAGTTGGACTCTAACTGAGGGTTTGTGAGGGTGGGGGGGATGTTTTGGGGTGTGATGTGTGATGGTTGTTGTGTATAGGGGGTCAATCACACGCAGGAAATGTTACATGGGCTGGGGGAGAGAGACAAGGCCGTGACAGGAGCTGCGCCAGAGGGGGCGGAGCGGGCTTTGGAAAGGCGGGAAGGGGAATGAAGGAATGCATATGGATTGGGAGACTCCCACGCGGGGAGGTCAATGGGACGGCGGGGGAAGCCGGGGTCAGCAGGCGTCAGCTGACTTACGGGAGTGACAAGGGGGGAGCAAAAAAGCTAGACAGGGGTCTAGCGGGGAGGAGGGGGGGAAGGGGGGGGGGAGAAAGGGTTGCTGCTGCACTGGCCGAAAGAGAATGGGACACAGAAGAGGTGGTCGGGACGGGGGTCCCCCCTCTGGGGGACTGGAGGGTGAGGGAGGCGTGGACACGGGACTGGCCCAGAAAAAGAGATGGCTAGTCGGCGGGGCGTGGGGGGGGGGGGGTGAGAGCCCCTCCAATCCGGCTGATAACGTGGAATGTGAGGGGCCTGAATGGGCCGGTGAAGAGGGCTCGAGTGTTTGCGCACTTAAAGGGACTGAAGGCGGACGTGGCCATGCTCCAAGAGACACACCTGAAGGTGGCGGACCAGGTCAGGCTAAGAAAGGGATGGGTAGGACAGGTATTCCATTCGGGACTGGACGCGAAGAATAGAGGGGTGGCAATATTAGTGGGAAAGCGGGTGTCATTTGAGGCCAAGACTATTGTAGCGGACAATGGAGGGCGCTATGTAATGGTGAGCGGTAGGCTGCAAGGGACGTGGGTGGTGTTGGTAAACGTATGCGCCTCGAACTGGGATGATGCAGGATTCATGAAGCGCATGTTGGGGCGCATTCCGGACCTGGAGTTAGGAGGCCTGATAATGGGAGGGGATTTCAATACAGTGTTGGATCCAGCACTGGACCGCTCCAAATCAAGGACTGGAAAGAGGCCGGCGGCGGCCAAGGTACGTAGATGGGGGGAGTGGACCCATGGCGGTTTGCAAGGCCGCAGGCCAGGACATTTTCTTTCTTCTCCCCTGTACACAAAGCCTACTCCCGGATAGATTTCTTTGTTCTGGGTAGGGCGCTCATCCCGAGGGTGGAGGGGACGGAGTATTTGGCTATAGCCGTTTCGGACCATGCCCCGCACTGCGTGGAACTGGAGCTGGGAGAGGAGAGGGACCAACGCCCGTTGTGGCGGCTGGATGTGGGACTGCTGGCGGACAAAGTGGTGTGTGGGAAGGTGAGGGGGTGTATCGAAAGGTACTTGGAGGCCAACGACAACGAGGAGGTGCGGGTGGGGGTGGTATGGGAGGCGTTGAAGGCGGTGATCAGGGGAGAGCTAATTTCCATTAGGGCTCATAGGGAGAAGTCAGAGGGTATGGAAAGGGAGAGGTTAGTGGGGGAGATTTTGAGAGTGGACAGGAGATACGCAGAGGCCCCGGAGGAAAGATTACTTGGGGAAAGACGACGGCTCCAGACGGAGTTTGACCTGTTGACCACAGGGAAGGCGGAGGCACAGTGGAGGAAAGCGCAGGGGGCGACCTACGAGTATGGGGAAGAGGCTAGTCGGATGCTGGCACACCAGCTCCGTAAGAGGATGGCAGCGAGGGAAATAGGGGGAGTCAAAGATGGAAGGGGAGCCACGGTTCGGAGTGCGACGAAAATAAACGAGGTATTCAAGGCCTTTTATGAAGAGCTGTACAGATCCCAGCCCCCAGCGGGGGAAGAGGGGTTGAGACGATTCCTAGATCAGCTGAGATTCCCGAGGGTGGAGGAGCAAGAGGTGGCTGGTTTGGGGGCACCAATTGGGTTGGAGGAGCTGAGCAAGGGTTTGGGGAGCATGCAGGCTGGGAAGGCCCCGGGACCGGACGGATTCCCGGTGGAGTTCTACAGGAAGTACGCAGACCTGTTGGCCCCGCTACTGGTGAGGGCCTTTAATGAGGCAAGAGAGGAGGGGACCCTGCCCCCGACAATGTCGGAAGCGACAATTTCTTTGATCCTAAAGCGGGACAAGGACCCACTGCAATGTGGATCGTACAGGCCGATCTCGCTCCTCAATGTGGATTCAAAGTTGCTGGCAAAAGGGCTGGCCACGAGGATCGAGGACTGTGTCCCGGGGGTAATCCACGAAGACCAGACAACTAAGGGCAGGCAACTAAACACCAATGTGCGGCGCTCTTAAACGTGATAATGATGCCATCGGAGGAGGGCGAGGCGGAGATAGTGACAGCTATGGACGCGGAGAAGGCCTTTGACCGAGTAGAGTGGGAGTACCTCTGGGAGGTGCTGCGTAGGTTTGGGTTCGGGGTAGGGTTTATCAATTGGGTTAAGCTCCTTTACAGAGCCCCGATGGCGAGTGTAGTGATGAACCGGCGGAGGTCGGAGTACTTTCGACTGTACCGAGGGACGAGGCAGGGGTGCCCCCTGTCCCCCGTTGTTCGCATTGGCGATCGAACCATTGGCCATGTCATTGAGGGAGTCTAATAAATGGAGGGGGGTGGTCCGAGGGGGAGAAGAGCATCGGGTGTCGCAATATGCGGATGACATGTTGCTGTACGTGGCGGATCCAATGGAGGGGATGGTGGAGGTCATGCAGACTCTAAGGGAGTTTGGGGAGTTTTCGGGCTATAAGCTCAATGTAGGGAAGAGTGAGCTCTTTGTATTACAGGCGGGGAACCAAGAAACAGGGATAGGGGACCTACCGCTGAGGAGGGCGGATGGGAGCTTTCGGTATCTGGGGATCCAGATAGCCAGGAGTTGGGGGACCCTACATAAACTGAATCTGACGAGGTTGGTGGAGCAAATGGAGGAGGATTTCAAAAGATGGGACTTGTTACCGCTCTCGCTGGCGGGTAGAGTGCAGTCGGTCAAAATGGTGGTCCTTCCGAGGTTTCTGTTTGTGTTTCAGTGCTTTCCCATCGTGGCCATTTTTAAGAGAGTAGGCAGGAGTATTATGGGGTTTGTGTGGGCGAATAAGACCCCGAGAGTAAGGAGAGGGTTCCTGGAACGCAGTAGGGACCGAGGAGGGTTGGCGCTGCCAAACCTGGGGAGCTACTACTGGGCAGCAAATGTGGCGATGATCCGCAAGTGGGTTATGGAGGGAGAGGGGGCGGCATGGAAGAGGATGGAGATGGCGTCCTGTAAAGGAACGAGCCTGGGGGCATTGGTGATGGCACTGCTGCCGCTCTCGCCGACAAAGTATACCACGAGCCCGGTGGTGGCGGCAACGCTAAGGATCTGGGGCCAGTGCAATGGGAGCATCGGTGTGGTCCCCGATCAGGGGTAACCACCGGTTTGTCCCGGGGAAGATGGATGGGGGGTTCCAGAGCTGGCATCGGGCGGGGATTGGAAGAATGGGGGACCTGTTCATCGACGGGATGTTTGCGAGCCTAGGGGCACTGGAGGAGAAGTTCGAGTTACCCCCGGGAAATGCCTTTAGATATATGCAGGTGAGGGCTTTTGTGAGGCGACAGGTGAGGGAGTTCCCGTTGCTCCCGGCACAAGAAGTTCAAGATAGGGTGATCTCGGGTGTATGGGTCGGGGAGGGCAAGGTGTCGGAAATACACCAGGAGTTGAAAGAAGAGGGGGAAGCGCTGGTAGAAGAGTTGAAGGGTAAATGGGAGGAGGAGCTGTGGGAGGAGATCGAGGAAGGTCTGTGGGCTGATGCCCTAGGTAGGGTTAATTCCTCCTCCTCGTGTGCCAGGCTCAGCCTGATACAATTTAAGGTGGTCCACAGAGCGCACTTGACGGGGGTGAGGTTGAGTAGGTTCTTTGGGGTAGAGGACAGATGTGGAAGGTGCTCAGGGAGCCCGGCGAACCATGTCCATATGTTTTGGTCATGCCCGGCACTGGAGGGGTTCTGGAGAGGAGTGGCAGGAGCAATATCTCAGGTGGTGAAAGTCCGGGTCAAGCCAAGCTGGGGGCTAGCAATATTTGGAGTAGTGGACGAACCGGGAGTGCAGGAGGCGAAAGAGGCCGCATTCTGGCCTTTGCGTCCCTAGTAGCCCAGCGAAGGATCTTGCTAATGTGGAAGGAGGCGAAGCCCCCCAGCCTGGAGGCCTGGATAAATGATATGGCTGGGTTCATAAAGTTGGAGAGGATTAAGTTCGCCTTGAGAGGGTCTGCGCAGGGGTTCTACAGGCGGTGGCAACCGCTCCTAGACTATCTCGCGGAGCGTTAGGGGAAGGTCGGTCAGCAGCAGCAGCAACCTTGGGGGGGGGGGGGGGGGGGGGGGGGGGGGGGGGGGGACTGCCTGGGAGGGTGGATGAGCAAGAGATAACATGAAGGGTTGGGGAAACTGGCACGTATGGGTGAGGGCCAGTGTACATATCATTTTGCCATTTATATATCTTGCTCTGCGCGATTTCTCGTTTTTTTTTTGTTACGAGGTGGGGGGGTTATTGTTTTGTAAGGGAGAAAAATTGTGTTAAAAAACTTTAATAAATATATAGATTTTTAAAATAAAAAAATAAAAGATCTATCAGGTGACACTTTCTCCCCACACACAGGGTTGTGGAAATCTGAAACTCTAACCCCAAAAGATGCCAGAGGACAAATTAGAGCTCTCAAGATGGATGTGGATAAGATTTTTTTTTGCTTGAGGTACCAAGTTTTAAGCAGTCAGGGTGGTTTAAATAAGGAGTTTTAAAAAATAAATTTAGAGTACCCAATTATTTTTTCCAATTAAGGGGTAATTTAGCGTGGCCAATCCACCTAACCAGCACATCTTTGGGTTGTGGGGGTGAAACACACGCAGACACGAGGAGAAAGTGCAAACTCCACACGGACAGTGACCCAGGACCGGGATTTGAACCCAGATCCGCAGCTCCGTAGGCAGCAATGCGCCACCGTGCTGCCCCGGGTAAATAGAGTTGATATGCAGTTCAACCAAGATCTCATTAAATGGCGGAGCAGGCATGAAGGGCTGACGGCCTCCAATCCCCACGTTCCAAAAGGAGCCTCTGTCAGATTCGGGAATTTTCACTCTAATTTTATGAAAACAAATTTACAGTAAATTACACAGCAAAAACAGCCAAAGGCACTTTACAGTTGGTGCTGGGCTCCAAGATGAGAAAGAATGTACTTAATGTGACATTAATGATAATGCAGAAAAACTGTAAATGTGGTTTTGGTTACTTGCCAGATGCTTTACCCTGTGGCATGCACACTAATTCCATGACGGCCTATATATTAACTATATACTAACTACATACAGGACTGATGTAGAGCCCTTTGACTTCCATTTCTTGGTCTTTTCATTTACAGTATTTGCTGGTTACAATATTGGGCTCGGTTTTAGGCTCCTCCGCTGGTGGGTTTGAAGGTGCGGGGGAGGGGGGGGGGGGCGGAGAGAGAGAGAGAGAGAGAGAGATAGAGGACTGTAAAATCTAGTGGGTGCTCTGCACACCACCTACCCTTCAGCCTCTTGCCACCAGTGGTGTTTGAGGTATCAGACAACCTGTCTGCCAGTAGGCCATTCGACACCCTTATGTGGACAATAAATACACACTTAAGGGCCTCATCCAATCACCGCCAGGATTCAACCGTCAGTAAAAGAGGCCTACGCCAAATACGCAGCCCAGTCGGTGTCCTGGTGCGTTGCTGATGTGTGCGGGGGCGGGGTGGGGGGGCAGAGGCACTGCAACAGGTTCCCCGAGCCCTTCAGAAAGCCCTAGCCCACAATGTACCCAAATTCCCACCACCCCCGCAATGTTCCCTCTCAAGCGCTAGTCGCTGGTGCCCCACATGGTACCCGGTGGCAGCCGGTGAGACACCCAAATACTTACAAAGTCGTGATTCAATGTGGCTCGTCTCTTCAAGCCCCAAGTGCAGTACCAGCAGTGGGCCACAGCTGGCAACGCTGGTACTGGAAAGCTGTCAGCCTGCGATTGTCCTCCAGTTCTGAGGTGGGTATGCCCCAATCCTTGGAAGGGGAGGGGGGGGGGGGGGGGGGGGAGAGAGAGAGAGAGAGAGAGAGAGAGAGAGAGAGAGAGAGAGAGAGAATCCCACCTCTAGTCTATTATTGACCAATTGAATGTTAAATAGCTCTGGCCCCATCTGGCAATTTTTGTAGCTGGTGTGTGTGTGCGTGCGGGGGGGGGGGGGGGGGGGGGGGGGGTTTGAGAAGGGTGGGGGGGGGGTTGCATGGACCACAGTCCCCATTAAAATCCAGTCCATTATTTGCAAACCTTAACTCTCATTTCACAACACTGGGCGGAGTGTGATACTTACATGTCACTGGTTGGACAGGGCTTTACCCCACACTGAGCTGGCAAATTCGCCTCAAAAATCTCATTCAGCCTCGTGTTTCCAATATTATCAGCAAGCTGCACAAAGCAAGACAGCACTGGGTTAACAACATATGTGGAACGCACAGCACGTTAGCAGATCAATAGATTAGTTTCCTCGCTGTCACCATGATGCAGTGCCACCCCAGAGCCATATACACACAGCTTGCCATCAGCAACCACACACCATGCCACCCCATTCCATCCACCCACATTGCGCCACCAGAACCATAGGTGTATGCCACCCATGAGAGTCCTGGAGCATACAGACATAGTCATATGCAGTTTTCATTACTGCTCAAGGATTTCAGTGAATTAGTCAAATGGGCGCAGAGCCAACACTCTGCAGCAAAACATCACCTTGGCAGCATTTAGTTTCCAAAACACAGCACAAATAGCCTTTCCAGAGCAGATCTTCCATGATAAGAGAAATAAGAAGCATTCTTTGTCTGTTCAAACACAGAAACATTCTTTCAGCCCTCTGGAATAAGGTTATTGCAAATCTTTGTTGTGGAAAGCTCCCTTGCAATGGGCAAAGAATCACAAAAGGACAGGCATTTAAACCTGAAGGGAGTCAGTCTGATAAAGCCAACAGATTAGAACATAGAACATTACAGCGCAGTACAGGCCCTTCGGCCCTCGATGTTGCGCCGACCTGTGAAACCAATCTAAAGCCCATCTACACTATTCCATTATCATCCAGAATTTACAGTGCAGAAGGAGGCCATTTGGCCCATCGAGTCTGCACCGGCTCTTGGAAAGAGAACCCTACCCAAGGTCCACACCTCCACCCTATCCCCATAACCCAGTAACCCCACCCAACACTAAGGGCAATTTTGGACACTAAGGGCAATTTATCATGGCCAATCCACCTAACCTGCACATCTTTGGACTACTGTTGCAGGCAGGGCATTCCACGCCCTTACTACTCTCTGAGTAAAGAACCTACCTCTGACATCTGTCCTATATCTATCTCCCATCAATTTAAAGCTATGTCCCCTCGTGCTAGCCATCACTATCCGAGGAAAAAGGCTCTCACTGTCCATCCTATCTAATCCTCTGATCATCTTGGATGTCTCCATTAAATCACCTCTTAACCTTCTTCTCTCTAATGAAATCAAGTCCCTCAGCCTTTCCTCATAAGATCTTCCCTCCATACCAGGCAACATCCTGGTAAATCTCCTCTGCACCCTTTCCACATCCTTCCTATAATGCGGCGACCAGAACGACCAGAAGATCCCAGAATGTGTGTCGGTGCTGAGTTAGCTGATCAGAACTGGTGTAGAATAATGGCAATTGGCCTAAAGGTCATGAGGTGGTGGTGAGGAAAGAGAGACAGGTGGTAGGGGCTTTCTTACTTCTGCTCTTTAGCAGGTGTGCGTGTTTTGGATGAACATGCGATGCCCCTCAGAGCTGAATAGTCCATGATATTTACTAAAATAAGTAAAATGCTGCGGATGCTGGAATCTGAAACAAGAACAGAGGATGCCAGAAAATTCCAGCAGGTCTGCCAGCATCTATCAGGAGAGAACCCGAGTTAACGTTTCGAGTTCCTTGACTCTTTGACAGTCCTGTCCTTGTGCCATGGTATTTACTGTTGAGTATCAACATGATTAATGGTAGTTGAGGGAGGGGGTGATTTAACAAGTTGGACATTACCCACGTCAGAAGGCTTGGACAGAGTGGCCATGCCCAGCAGCCAATGTGAATCCTTGGCACGAGAACGGGCACAGGTCTCAACCAAATCTCAAGGCAGGAGCAGAGCAATGGGGAGGTGGAAAGTGTCGATATTCATCTGAAATGCTCCCGAGTGACTCGCTGCTGAGTCAGAGTAGGCAGATAGGAATCGGGTTTTAATTTTTAAAATTCATTCACGGGATGTGGGCATCGCTGGCTAGGACAACATTTATTGCCCTTCAGAGGGTGGTGGTGAGCTGCCTTCTTGAACCGCTGAAGTACCCGAGGAGTAGGTACACCCACAGTGCTGTGAGGAAGGAAGTTCCAGGCTTTTGACCAGCGACAGTGAAGGAACAGTGATACGTTTCCAAGTCAGGGTGGTGAATGAGTTGGTCAGGAACCTTCAGGTGGTGGTTATCCCATGCTACTCTTGTCCTTCTAGATGGTAGCGGTTGTGGATTTGGAAGATGGTAACTGAGGAACCTTGGTGAGTTACTGCAGTGCTTCTTGTAGATGGTACACACGGCTGCCACTGCTCGTCCGTGGTGGAGGGATTGAATATTTGTGGAAAGGGAGCAATCAAGCGGACTGCTTTGGCCTGGACGGTGTCGAGCTTCTAGAGTGTTGTTGGAGCTGCACTCAAACAGACAAGTGGAGAGCATTCTTATCACACTCCTGACTTGTGCCTTATAGGTGGTGGACAGGCTTTGGAGGAGTTAGGAGATGAGTTACTTTCTGCATCATTCCTAGCCTGTGACCTGCCCTGGTAGCCACAGGGCATGATGCAACAGATAAGTTTCAAAGTGTCATTCCAGGCGGGTTTTGCTGGGAGTTTCTCCTCGGCTCTGTCAGTGAGTTCCCCACCGCTACCTAACCACACTTAGTCACTTTTATGGGGAGTTTCTCACTGGGCTCGCCCACACTTAGAATTTTTTTCATCACTGGGGAGCTGAACTCACTGGCCAGACTGGCACCTTAGAGATCGGGCCACCATTTTGAAAGGGTTCACCAATCTCTCAGTGAGCTGGAGAGTTCTCCACGCCCCCCCCCCCCCCCCCCCCCCCCCCCACACACACAAATGGGCATTACCCCACACTCCCAAATTAGGATGCCCCTCTATAGGGTTGCTGAGGGCACCCCTTTTCTGGTGTTCCCATGCCCCCTTTCGGCCCCTCCCCTTCCAGCCCCCTTCATCCCCCTCCCCAGCCTTCATACCCTCCCCCATCTCTCCTTTCATGGGTATGGTCACCGTCAAGCCTTGACCCGTGGCAGTGCTACCACGGCACCCAGGCACTGCCAACATGGCAGTGCTCCTGCCAGTGCCACACAGGAATCTTGGTAGTGCCAGCCTGGCAGTGCCACGGTGCTCAAATGCCAGGGGAATGCCAGGGTGCCACCCTACCCTGTCCCTGACCACCCTGGTGCCTCCAATGGCCTGGGTGACCTCCCAGGTGCTGTTCCACCTGGTCCATGTTTGTGTGGGCCAGTAATGAACAGCGCCCGACTGTGGGTCTCCCTGGAGAGGCCAGTAGATTCCGGGAGCCGGTTAGATTCGACATCAGCACATTTCAGTGAGTTCTAATGCCACTTAAGCGTGCACTCCCCCGTTTGGGCGGGACGCGGCTGGTAGATTGCACTCGCAGTAAAAATGGATAGTCTAGTTCAGTTTATAGTCAATGGTAACCTCCAGAATCTTAGTCTGTCATGAGTTAATGTTAAGTTAGGGCAGTGTAACTTATCCCAAGGCATCCAGGCTGGATGAGGAGGGCAGGGAGGGAGGAACAAAAATATTATCATGTGTCCTTCACCTAAAAATTAAAAAATAGTATCAGGTAATGAGGGTCAGGTTTCACTATGTTGCCACAAGATTCAATGAACTTTCGGATTTCAGGTGTCAGCCATAAACTCAATTGATAGAATTATTGCGTCTGAATCAGAAGATTATGGGGGCCAAGTCCCACTCCAGATATTTGTTTTTCCAATTAAGGGCCAATTTAGCGTGACCAATCCACCTAACCTGCACATCTTTTGTGTTGTGGAAGTGAAACCCACGCAGACACGGGGAGAAAGTGCAAAGTCCACACAGAGAGTGACCCCACTCCAAATATTTGAGCAGAAAATCTAGGCCGATACTTCCACTGACAGCACAGCACACCCTCAATATTTCAGGAATGCTGGCTGGAAGACTCTGGCCATTCATTGGCGGCAGGAATCTCTGGTCCACGGGTTTCCCGGCGGCCAGGGGTGGCTTAGGTTGGGAGTTACCATTGACAGTGGCTGGAGCAGAGAACCCTGCTGCCAGCGAATGGCGTGCTACCTCCTGCCACCGAGAAACAAGAGTCTTGGAGGCCAGAGAGTCCGCCCCCTGTCTTTTGGATCAGACATCACAGGTGGAGGGAAAAATAGTCCCAAGGTCACTATTCAAAAGGACAGGAGACGTCTCCCTAGTAACCTGCTCATATTTATCTCTCAATCAGCATCACTAAGAACAAACTATTTGGTCCCCCTCACACAGCTATCTGTGAAACCTTGCTGTGTACAATTTGACTGCTTCATTGTCTGCGTTACAATGGTGACTATACTGCACAAGTACTTCATTGTCTGTCACGTGCTGTGGGATATCCAGGAGGTGTGATACATGTCTTGAGGGAGAGGAGGAGAAAAAGGAGACAACCAGAGGGACTGGGAGCAGAATATCTGACGTACCAAGAGTTCAGATGTGCTCAGTACGTCCAACATGAGAGACTGTATCCTGGAATAGTGTACACCCAACTCTCGATGAATCCCAGAACATTCAATGCAGGTGACAATGCCCAGATTGGTGGAGAGCCAAGTAGGATCTAGAACAAAATCAGTGGGATTATTTACACTTATTTGCAACACAGAACACCCTACATACAATCAGGTGTTACATCAACAAGGACCAGCTGCATCTAATATACCAACCTGGCTCCACCCAGCTCCCCCATTCTCCAATGAAGTCAATCAAAGATGCTAGAGCAGGAATGAAAATCCATCCAATCTCAGGGACACTTGGATCAGTTCAGCCATAGCCATTGGGTTTACAACACATGGATTCCTGTCTTCCCATCTCTGTAACCTCCTCCCTCTGAGACCTATTTAGAGAAGGAAATCGGCCATTTTTTCCAAGTGTGGCCTACATGTGACTCCAGTTCCACAGTAATGTGGTTGAATCTTTCCTGCCCTCTGTAATGGTCCAGCAAGCCACTCAGTTCAATGGATGAACAACAATGGTGGTCTTGCCAGGGAAGCCCACATCCCATGAAAGAATAAAAATAAATCCCTCCAACTCCGGCCCCTTGTACCTCCCCAATTTCTCTTGCTGTATCATTGGCAGCCGTGCCTTCAGCTGCCAGGCCACATGTTCTGGACTTTCCGCCATAAACCTCTCCACCTCGTTCTCTTCTCCTTTAAGACATTCCAGTGTAATCTCCTGCTTTGACTAACCCTTTGGTCACCTCCTAATATCTCTTTATATGGCTCGGTATCAGCTTCTATCAGATTCCACTCCTGTGAAGTCGCTTGGAACATTTTGTGATGTTAAAGATGTTGGGCGTGATTTAATAAAAATGAAACAAAGACCCTTGTCGGGCTCGTTTAGCCGGGTGTTTCCCGGCGCTAGTAGCGCCAAGAACGACACTACTATTAATGGGACTCTGCTTCATTTCTGGGCCACAGTGAGTAATGCCCTGCCAAGTCTGCATTTAGTCCCTTTTCCGGTACTAACAAGCTCCGCTCGGCAGTGCAGGAAGAGACCCTGCCAGTCTGAATGTGCCACCTGGGCACCCTGGCAGTGCCAGGGTGGCACCCAGGTGGCACTGCCCAGGTGCCAGACTGGCAATGCCATGATGCTTGGGTGGCATCGGGGGTACTAGGTTTCCACCCTGCCCAGAGCCCAACCATCCAAGGGCTCCAGATCGCCTGGGTGACCCGCTCAAGTTCCGGTCTGTCTGATCTATGTTGGTGGAGACCAGTGCTAAACGTGGTCTCCAAGCCTGACCTGCATACTTGAATATGCAAATCTGGATCCCGCCCATTGCGGGTAGGATTCAGATCTTGTCGCCAGGAGTAATGAGGTTGTTAAATTTCGCGTGCGGCCTCTCGTGAGATTTAACGACCTCATCGTGTCCCGAGTCGGGCGTGACAAGGCCGGTAGATTGCAGCCATTATTTATTTATTTTTAAATAAATTTAGAGTACCCAATAATTTTTTTTCCAATTAAGGGGCAAATTAGCGTGACCAATCCACCTAGCCTGCACATATTTTTGGGTTGTGGGGGCGAAACCCACGCAAACACAGGGAGACTCCACACGGACGGTGACCCAGATTCGGATCGAACCTGGGACCTCGGCGCCGTGAGGCAGGAGGGCTAACCCACTGTGCCATCGTGCTGCCCTCGATTGCAGCCGTTATTCAAGTGCAACAACAAGAGTCCTTTCATAAAGCACCAACTCCTCTTAGGTATCTGTAATTTATTTCCCGAACTCGAATAGCTGAGATCAGTAGCATTGTGTAGTTTGCCCAAGATCAAGTGCAATGCAACACCTAAATCTTAAGTAAGATAATTTCATTATATGTCAGTGGTTAGACTCCCCCTATGGGGATCTTCTAACTGTGGTCTACATAAACAATTGACTGACCCTTCGATGCAAGAAAGCTTCAGGTTCGCAGCTGCCACCTGATAAACCTCTTCCAAACATGGGATCCAACTGTGGTTGAGTATCTCAAAGATACACCACTGGTTAAAGCCTTTGCTCTATCTGCACCATCCCAGCCATCAGTTCAAGAACTGAAACATAGACTGGAATTTCTGATGGTTCTTCTGAAGCATTACCAATGTATCAAAAGAAAGAGGGTCTCACATACCTGGTGGAGATAGCATCTACTCAACTAGCGAACACCTAAAATCAGCAGAGGAGCAACCCCGCCTAAAATGACATACGCTACACATGGTCAATGCTAATTCTTAATGGGAGCTGGTAGAAAGTCAATAACTTGCAGATATATAGCACTTTTAATGTCCCAATGTGCTTCATAGGATTTGTCAATCGGAAATTTGACACCAAGCCATGTAAGGAGATATTAGGAGAGGCGTCCAAAGAATTGGTCAGAAAGGTAGATAATTAAGGAGCATCTCAAAAGGTAGAGAAGGTATGTCAAAGCTTAGGACCTAGGCAGCTGAGGTCAAGGCCGCCACTGTCAGAACAATTAAAAATCAGGAATGTGCAAGGGGCCAGAAGTGGAGAGATCTCCAAGGGCTGAAGGAGCTTAGAGATAGGAAAGGGGCGAAACTATGAAGGATTGGAAAACAAGGATGAGAAGTTTAAAACTGGCTGCCTCATGGTGCCGAGGACCCGGGTTCGATCCCGCCCCCGGGTCACTGTCCGTGTTTGCACATTCTCCCTGTGTCTGCATAGATCTCACCCCTACAAAACCAAAAATGTGCGGGGAAGGTGGATTGGCCACGCTAAATTGCCACTTAATTGGAAAAAAAGAATTGTGTACTCTAAATTTTTTTTTTTAAGGGTGACGAGCGAACATCCCTTGGTATAAGGTAGAATGAGCCAGGCGTCTGTACCTTTTATGTATAAGGCTGTTTTCTACCAGTCCGCATCCTCCCACACTCCCAGTAATACACTCTGCATATTTCATTTAGTTTTCTTTTTTTTAGTATAAATTTAAAGTACCCAATTCTTTTTTTCAATTAAGGGGCAATTTAGCGTGGCCAATCCATCTACATTGTACATCTTTGGGTTGTGGGGGTGAGACCCACGCAGACACGGGGAGAATGTGCAAACTCCACATGGACAGTGACCTGGGGCCGGGATCGAACCCGGGTCCTCGGCGCGGTGAGACAGCAATGCTAACCACTGTGCCACCGTGCTGCCCCTTCATTCAGCTTTCTGGTCTTATCGTTTTAGGGAAAGATGGATACAGAGAAGGAGTTTATGTTTTGGTTAACTGTTGGTCGGAACACATTCAGGTGTGCGTGAGCATATGTATTTCTGTAAGCTTGGCTGAGGTAGTACTTTTGCCTCAAGGACAAAGTCCGGCCTTCCACCTGGACTTTGAGCTCAACTGATACTAGCGCTCCACAGCAGTACTGCAATAATAGAGGCACTAGACTGAGCCAAGATTCAGACACACATTAAAGATCTCTCGGTGCCTTTGGCCCTGAAACATCCTGAAACCTGCCAGTGTGTTCCAGCCAGAGAACTCCACACCTTCAGTGGAAATGGATACAAAGAGCCCACATTGACTATTGCATGAAAATTGGGCCTAATCAGCACTTGGGTCCTGCAGGTTTCTTGGTTTATTCCTCCAAAACAGTTCAAATTTTGGTAATCAGCAATTAGAATCAAAAAATGTACTCAAAATCCAGACTTTTAAACACAAGCTGGATTAGTAGCACGGCAGTCAAGCTTTATTTTTCACACTTTGATCAAAGTAATCCGCTCAACCTCCAAAGCATGCCCAGTCAACCCCAATCACCAATAAAAATCCCTACACAAGAGCAGACACTGGGGGTGGTAGCCACTTGCATTAATGCAGGCCCCATACCCCATGCCAAAACAGGGGAGGTCAATAGACAAACAGGCTCCTAGTAGGAGTCATTTACCTGTTGCTCCACAGTCACAGCATACTTCATTTCCTGGCATACTTTTGACCTCAGCAATGATTGATTTGGTCAGTTCTTGGACCGTGTCATTGTTGCCATTGCTGATGTCTCCTTTGAAGGCGTTGTTGAGTGCCTCCTCTTTGCTGTTTTGTAACACAGAAACCCATCTGAAAGCACAAGAACAAATGTGCTGGCTATGAATATTTGAGACTGGCTCAGCCTCTGCAAATACCACAACAAGCCACGCCTGTGAGCACAGTTTTACTGAATATAGTTCAGTGCCAATCGAAACTGGGTGCCAGCAAGCTACTAAATAGATCTGTATCCAGCTGTGACCTCAATTAAGGTGCATACATACAGGCAAGAAACAAGAAGAACTTTTGTATGTGACGTATTATGCTACTGGTATCAGATGTGGCTCAAGTGGGTAGCACTCTTACCTGAGTCAGAAGGCTGTGGGTCATTGGCAAGGCCAATATTTATTGCCTATTGACCTTGAGAAGGTGGTGGTGAACCGCTAGTCCTTGTGGTGCTAGTGCACCCACAGTACTGTTAGGTAGGCAGTTCTTGGATATTGACCTAGTGATGATGAAGAAACAATAATACATTTCCAAGTCAGGGTGGGGTGTGACTTGGAGGGGAGCTTGGAGGGATGGTGCTCCTATTTGTCTGTTAACCTTATTCTTGGGGTGGCACGATGGCACAGTGGTTAGCACTGCTGCCTTACAGCACCAGGGACTCAGATTCTATTTCCACCTTGGGTGACCGTCTGTGTGGAGTATGCACTTTCTCCCCATGTCTGCGTGGGGTTTCTCCAGGTGCTCCAGTTTCCTCCCACAGTCCAAAGGTGGGCAGGTTAGATAAGGCTACGGAAAAAAGGCGGGTTGTGGGCCGAGGTAAGGTGCTCTTTCAGAGGGTCGGTACAGACTAGATGAGCCGAATGGCCTCCTCCTGCACTTTGGGGATTCTGTGATTCTAAGTGGTATAGGTTGCATATTTGAAAGGTGCTGTCAGAGGAACCATGGTGAGTTGTTGCAATGCATCTTGTAGATGGTGCACAAAGCTACCACTGTACGCAAGTGGTGGAGGGAGTGAATGCTTAATGTGAAGGGTCTCTTGTCGATCAAGCAGGCTGCCTGGATGGGGTTAGATAAGGCAGGAGGAGGGTTGTGTTAAGCACAAACACCAGCATGACATTTTTGTACTGAATGGACCGGTTCTGTGCAGTAAGTACTTTGTAGCTTCATAAGAAATGTCCCAGCTTCTTGCTGCATAAAGCCCGAAAATGTGGCCATTGCATCACAAAGTATCATTCAGTGTTGGGGTTCTGCCAAGTCTACTCAGTGGCAGCAAATGGAAACGCACCATGTTAGCAATGGCTGCCTTTGAGCCCTTTTCCTCCTGTAGCAGAACTCCAGACCTGTCTTGTTCAATAGTGTGGGGTTTCTCGATGCTCCTGGTACTGGGTAACACCCGGCTAAACGCACTCATTATGGTACTCTGTTCCTGTTTGGGTAGATCGCACCCTATAACACTATTTGAAGGGGAACAGGGGAACTTTCCTTGGTGTCTTTGGCCAATATTTATTCCCCAACCAACTAAATAGTGATTTATCTCCTTGTTGTTTGTGGGAACTTGCTCTGCATTAATTGTCTGCTGCATTTCTTCATAAGTCAACACTTTAAAATTGCCTGTAAAGCTCACTGGGACATCCCCAAGTCGTAAAGGGTGCTACACAAATGAAAGTTATTTCTTTACTGTGTAACATGCGGTGCAGTAATCACACTTACGTGTTATAAGATCAAAGCATTTTCTTTCTTCAGGATTTGGTTTCACCTGACAGGTCAGCAATACAGGAGACAATAGGTACCAGTGTAAAATGTCATACAAAAGCCACCCTTTTACTCACGCTTGACATTCTTGCTCATCCTCAGCTTGGAAGTGGTAGGTTCGATTGTCTATACAAAAATAAACACGATGTCAAGGGTTAAAGGACAGCGGAGCAGCTTCAGCGCAAAACTCGACAAATCTGAGCACCAAGCCACAACATGCGAGAGTTTGCCGCACTGTCTTTCAGATGACATATTCACCCACCCTCTCAGGTGCATGTAAAAGATTGTATGGGTGCGATCTACCGGATGAGTTATCCCCGAAAGGCAGTTCAACATGGCCGGTAGATGCCGGGGATCCCTTTTCTGGGATCTACCCGGCTTTCCACGCCTCGCAAGATCCAACGCGATCTCGCAAAACATTGTGATGTAAATCCCGCCCATTGTGGGCAGATCACTTTTTATCAAAACTGCACATTAGAGTCAGACAGATAGTCCATGATCTCCCATGATCTAACCAAGGCATTGGGATATAACCTCAGGCAAACAAATGGGGGACCAGATGCAACGGCACCTGTGGGGGTCTCCCATGGGATTGGAGGCCCCCAGGTTCTTGCGTTCTGGGCAGGGTGGCACACTAGTACTGTTGCTGCCAGGCAGCACTGTGAGCCTGGTAGTGCCCCTGTCAGCTGGCAATATGACCTGGGCACCTTAGCAGTGCCAGGCTGGCAATGCTAAGGTGCCAAGCTGGCATATTTCCCATGGCGGGGATTGTGCCCAGGGACGCCCTGTGCGGGCGAGTTGGAGTTTGGGATTCAAGAGGTCGGGACACCATTTTTAAATGGCATCCCGATCTCCTCCTGCACTGAGGAGTGCCAGCAAGCAGAGCTCCTCAGTGCAGGAAATGGGACTAAGGCTGGCGGTATCGGGGAGTTCCCCGCTGAGGGCCCAAATCTACCCAAATGGGTGCAGTGTCTTGTTCAATAGTGTGGGATTTCTCGGTGCTCCGAGTGCTGGGTAACACCCGGCTAAACGCACTCATTATGGTACTCTGTTCCTGTTTGGGTAGATCGCACCCTATAACACTATTTGAAGGGGCACAGGGGAACGTCCCTTGGTGTCTTTGGCCAATATTTATTCCCCAACCAACTAAATAGTGATTTATCTCCTTGTTGTTTGTGGGAACTTGCTCTGCATTAATTGTCTGCTGCATTTCTTCATAAGTCAACACTTTAAAATTGCCTGTAAAGCTCACTGGGACATCCCCAAGTCGTAAAGGGTGCTACACAAATGAAAGTTATTTCTTTACTGTGTAACATGCGGTGCAGTAATCACACTTACGTGTTATAAGATCAAAGCATTTTCTTTCTTCAGGATTTGGTTTCACCTGACAGGTCAGCAGCTTGAGCATGGCTGGAGGCCTGTTGATCTGAAGAAGGAGTTACACAATAAAGTGAGAAATACAGAACCGGAACAAACAACAATAACTTAAAACCAATCACAAAATGTTTATTTCAAATCTCTTCCATTGTTGAAGAAGCCAGTACTTCTTCCCAGGCATGTTGTTACGAGAATGTATTCCTTTGATTTTTCAACTTCAACTGACTGGAAATGTAAATTCAACTGAGATGGAGAAAACTTACTAAAACTGCAAGGCCACATTCCAGGGTGGGGATGAGAAACAAACAAATCATCCTCAGGAGAGTATGAAGAGAGAGACATCAGGCATGATTTAGTGGCTTTGCCGCACCCAACTTGGTGACATGACAAGGCCGTTGATCTCACAAGAGGCCTAGCACGAGATTCGTGATGCTCAAAACGCCTCTCGAAATTTAATGAAATTTCACCGGATGTCGCGATCTGGATCTCGCTCTCGCACGGTGATATACAAATTAGCATTAAGGATCAATTACATATGTCCGCGCCATATTCTGGCACTGCCACCTGGACACCCTGGCAGTGCCACCTGGCACCCCAGCACTGCCAGCGTGCCAGGCTGGTAGTTCCAGTGTGCCCGAGTGCCAGGTTGCCCGCGTTAAGGATCAATTCCAGGGGCGCCTTGCCTTAAGAGGTGGGGGGGGGGGGGGCTCGTGAACCCTGTAAAGGGTAAGTCGGGTGCAGTGGGGTAGCTGAGGGGAGTCAAAAGATCGGGTGGCATTTAAAAATGGCACCCCAATCTGCGTGCCATCTTCTTGCACTGGTGAGCTGAGCTGGTCAGTGCAGAAAATTATGCAAATGCAGCCTTGGCGGGGAATACCCCGCAAGGCCAGACCAAATGACAAAGTGCCATTAAATAGCCGGGTCAACACTCCGCTAAGCGCGCCCAAAAGTGGACTTTGTTTCTGTCCCGTTAAAATCATGCCCATGTCTGTATCCAGACACCCATCAAACCTCGTAACTGGATAAGGAAGAGACATTAAAAATGCAAAGTATTGGATATTGAAACAATGGCTGCTACCCAAAACATCTTGGAAATACATAGGCAGGAATTCTCCAGCCGTTGCGATTCGTTTTTCCCGCTGGCAGCGCACCCTCTCC
This sequence comes from Scyliorhinus torazame, assembly GCF_047496885.1. Taxonomy (NCBI): domain Eukaryota; kingdom Metazoa; phylum Chordata; class Chondrichthyes; order Carcharhiniformes; family Scyliorhinidae; genus Scyliorhinus; species Scyliorhinus torazame. The sequence continues at coordinate 156,766,053 of NC_092707.1, read as the reverse complement.
TTCGGGTTTCCCAGCGGCGTGGGGTGGTTTCAAGGGAAAATCCCATTGGCAAGCGGCAGGAAAACAGGATCCCACTGCCGCGAAACGTGCAGCTGGAGAATCCAAACCATAAGGGGTTAAATATTTCAAGGCGCTGCCCTGCCCCAATCCAGACAGCTCAACAAATCAACACAATGGGTAAATGCCACAGGACAGTGGATTGAACCATGTCCGAATGGCCTAAGCTTTGACAATAAGTCTCCACATATTATCCTACCATCAATTCTATCACAGCCATTCCCAATTCTGACTCCATTCAACGTGTACACACATATCCCACCGTGGGATTCCTCAGTATCAATAATGCATTGGGGCCCTGGCAGACTTGTTTTCCCCTTTAATGTAGGAGTGATGCAGAAGCATGTAGCAATCCCAACACTCCCACTCAGTGGATCAAACCTGGAGCATTCCTGACGTGGGTGGCTCAGCAAACCACTGAAAAAGGATGTCTTGCAATAAATATCTTGGGAGAGCAGCACAAGTCATTACTTCTGAGATTTTGTATAACGGAGCCACAAAAAAAAACTTTAAACTATTATTGATTTAAATTTATATAGGAACCCTTTTGTGTCATGTTTTGAGGGAGGATTCTCATTAAACATTTAATGCCTGTGTCAATAGCAAAATCTAAAAGCAAAGCTTCAGAAATAAGTGCTTTATTTACTGCGCCATCTGATGTTATACGGTTTACTTATGTTACTGTTTACTTACAGTGCTGTGCGATATTGTGAGGTAGCCATATTTAACTCCACACTTCCTCTTCTGCCACACTCTCCGGATCCTGAAATTTGTGAGAGAGAGAGCAGAATTTGTACCAGAAACAACAGCTTTACAACTGATGGGTCGTACGGCAGATATGATGGGCCATGGAGCGGGCATCACAGGCATTTCCACAGAGTTTTCATTTTTATCAAGTCAGGTCCAGAAACAATTACTATCACAGGATTGGCATTCGGAACTACTGGAGGGGAAGCAACTGGCATGAACAAAATTGCCCGGATTCATCCAGGAATACAGTTCATAAATGGTGAACGATTTCCTATACTAGAGTACAGCTTTTAGAAACTGAGAAATCAGGTGGAATTGTCTCCTTTCAATGGGACAGGGAGGGTTGTGGAATATGTTAGGGTGTCGTATCTTCACTGACCATTCGAGTGGATTCAAGAGACAACTAGATGTCTTTCTGGTGAAGGGTTTAAGAGGCAATGCCGCAAAGATCATAGAACCCAGCAACAAAGAAGCAGGCCATTCAGCTCACCATGCGTGTTCAGTTCTACAAGGGCTGCTTAATTAGTCCCATTCTGTTGGTCCTTCCCCAAAGTCCTGTAAAAGCCAATTCTCCTTTGAAAGTTAGTCTTGCATCTGCTTCCACCACCCTCTCAGGCAGTGCACTCCAGGTCACCGGAACCTGCAGCCTTCAAAACAATAAGTTCTCCTCACCTCATCCTGCCTCATTTGCCCAATTTTCTGAAACATATATCCATTAGTTACTGACCCCCCCCCCTGTCTATGGAAATAGTTTCTCCTCATTTTTTCCATTGAAGGGGCAATTTAGCATGCCCAATCCACCTAAGTTGCACATCATTTGGGTGTGGGGGCGAAACCCACGCAAACACAGGGAGAATGTGCAAACTCCACACGGACAGTGACCCAGAGCCGGGATCGAACCTGGGACCTCAGTGCCGTGAGGCAGCAATGCTAACCACTGCAGCACCGTCCTGCCAGTTTCTCCTTATTTAAACCCATCACGATATCAAGAATCTCAACCAGATCTCCCTTTTCTGTTCAAAGGAGAGCAGTCCCAGCTTCGTGGGTAAATTGTGATGATAAAAGGAACAAGTGTTTTTCAGGCCGAGGACCTGGTGCTCTCGGAGTCTCTTCCCAATTCTTACCCATCGCTCTTTTTGTTTAGGAAGCCAGATTTTTCTGTACCATAGAGACGGTTTCCTGGAAGTGGGTGTATGCTGTAGCCAGAATTTTTCCTGTTCAAACATTCCTGTAAAAAAATGCAGGAACAAAAAGCTTAAAGTCGGACATTGAAAATGGAACTGAGCAGCCCATTTCATCTCAAGCAGCATTACAAGCCCACCAACAGAATCATAGAGGGAACCACTATTAAACTCAACCCATTCAAACTTAAGAATTGGCATGAACGGGAACACTCATAAATATCAAACATTGCTGTAAAATAAAATGATTCCATCTTTAAATCATTGGAGTAACATGGGAGAGGACATATGGACAAGATTATATGGACAGAGAGCTCTCAATGTACTTTGTTTCCTTGCATGTTTAATCAAAAGATAAATATGAATGGTGCAGGCTATTCAGTCCATCCTATTGCTGCCACCCAGAAGGAATTAAAATTGCCACTAACCCCCTGCTACAATGGACTGGATTCTCTGGTCTCCAGCCGCATGTTTCTCGGTGGCGTGCCGGATTCTCTACTCCCATCGCTTGTCAATGGGATTTCCCATTGAAGCCACCCCACACCGCCGGGAAACCCAAAGGCGGGGGTGCGATGCCAGCGGGAAAAGAGAACACCGACGACCAGAGAATTTCAGCCATTTTCTTCCAAATCCAACCATTAATGTTCCTTAACCGGCACCTCATCAACATACTGTCCTTGAACAGCAACATTCTTAGATACACAGTCATAATCCTGGCTTGGAAACATATCGTCGTTCCGTCACTGTTGCTGGGTCAAACCCCTGGCATTCACTCCCTAACAGCACTGTGGGTGTACCTACACCTCAGGGACCGTAGTGTTTTGAGAAGGACTTCATCCTCCACAATAAACATTCACTCCTTCCACCTCTGATGCATCATGGCTGTAGTGTCTATCATCTACAAGATGCACTGCAGCAACATGCCAAGGCTTCTTTAATGGCACATTTAGAGTTTGCAGCCAGGGTCTAATTAACCTTTCCGTTACAGAGGCGGTGGGCTGGATTTTCCCCTATTGGTTTTGAACCCCACTAATCGAGCTCAGAAATCCACCTGTGCTTTTTCTCAAAATTGGCCACTTGATGATCAGAAGACAGACTTGCCATCCAGTTAAGTTCAGTGAGTAGCGTCTTAAAGCTAGAGTGCCATATGGGGCCTTCCAAATTGAAAACAGTAGCTGGATGGCATTCAAGGTAATTAAGGGAGAGTATGTCGCAAAATGTAGGCACCCTCCCTCTTTTTCAATTATAAGATGTAATTTCAGCAGTGAAGCCACCACTGTGGGTGAAGAGAAACCCCTCCACAGGGTGACCCATGGCTGCTGCTGAGCCCCCGATGACAAAGAGGGCCTCTAATCTCGCCCGGTGAGTTTACCCCTCCCCATTCTGCTACTGGGAGACAACCGCTAGGCAGATGAACTATCCCCAATGCCTGCTGGTACCTGTCAGCCCATTGGAATATATAAGTGGCTGGGGGAGCAGGGAGGCGAGCGGGTGGTGACGATCAAGGAGAAATGGGAAGCGGAGTTGGGAATGGAGATCAATTGGGGAGTATGGAGTGAGGCACTGCGAAGGGTAAACGGGACCTCCTCTTGTGCAAGGATGATACAGTTCAAGGTGGTGCACAGGGTACATATGACGCGTGCGAGAATGAGTGGGTTCTTTCAAGGGGTAGCAAATGAGTGTGAGAGGTCAGCGAATCATGCGCAGATGTTTTGGGATTGTGAAAAATTGGGAAGATTCTGGGCAGGAGTGTTCGCGGTCTTAGCCAGGATAGTGGAGGAGGGAGTGGACCCAGACCCTTTGGTGGCAATATTTGGGGTTTCAGAGAAACCGGAGCTCATGGAAAGGAGGAAGGGCGATGTCATGGCCTTCGCCTCTGATTGCACAGCAACAAATTTTGCTGGAGTGGCGGTCGGCATCGCCACCATGGGTAGCAGCTTGGTTGGGTGACCTATACGACTTCCTGCGGTTAGAGAAGATAAGTATGAGTTAAGGGGCTCAGCAGGGGAGTTCAAGAAAAGGTGGGGGATGTTTGTGACCGTGTTTGTACAAACTGTATAGTTGATTGCTGGGAAGAATGTTTCCCGGGGTGTTTATTTGCTGTAGCCTACTTTGTTACAAGTTTGAATGAAATGCGTTTTAAAAAAGAATAAATCAGCCCATTGGAAAATCCCAAAGGCCTTCTGTGGTGGTATGTATTAGGGGTAGTACGGTACCCAGTGATGCCGAGAGGCTATTGGTTGACAGACACTGGATCCGGATTGGATCTGCCGCCTGCTGGCTCCACCCAGTAAGACGGAGTATAAGAACCCGGGTTCTCCCAGCAGCCGCATTCTGTAACCGAGCTGCTGGGGAACAAGTCTGCGTAATAAAGCCATCGATTGACTTTATCTCTTCTCGCCTCGTGAGTGATTGATTGTGCTACACCTTCAACTGGTTCAAGTGACAACCTGTAACAAGCATCCCCATCCTGTCTCCAGAGAAATGGTTTGATGGCAGGATGGATCCGGGAAACCAGCATATCACCAGCAGCAACATTTTTAGCTCCCGATAGCCTCTGTTCCCAGCTCTGGCGAGAGTTAAAAGTTCTGCTCTGCACTGCTTGCCTCAGTTCATCTGCCACCCAGAAATTCATTGGTGCTGTGGTCAGCCTCAATGCCTTCCTGACCTGCTGTCCCATCAAAAACTCAATATAAACCTCAACGCATGGAGAGATATGCTGTGAGTCTCTTATCTTACACCAACACTTGCTTGCCTATCACTGCCCCTCCCTCCCACCCTGTGCTTGCCAGCATATCCGCTCCTGGTAGCTCAACTAAAATATTTGTGTGAGCTTAAAGTTCTTTCATGGCCTCACACTCCCTCGGCAGAATTTTACAAAAATTTGTCAGAGTGTCAGGCTCCTAGTGAAAACCAGCTCATTTCTCTCCAGCCAGGTGGGGCCTGCTAAGAATCTGAAATGCTAGCTCCACAGAGATTTGGCGCACACTGCCCACGGACACCGAGGACCCCCCACAAGCATCGGGGCAACCCCCCAGAAAGTATCAGGGCCACTTCATTCCCACCCTCCCACCACCGTGGAACTATGAGGGCACTCAACCCCCTCATAGGAATCAGCCCACCCCCCAGCACACATAGGGAAATACTCCATTGGGCTCCCCAGAGGGCCCACTCCTAGCACTACCAACCTGGCGCTTGGGGCAGTGCCAACCTGTGCTGGGCCAGTGCATGTCCCTCTCCCGCTGGGGGCTATACTTATGTTGGTGCCCCTGATGGGTTCCCGTCGACTGATTCCTGTTTTTATAAAGCAGTTGTAAACCTCGCCAACGTGAACTGAATATTGAAATAAATAATCAGTGAAGGGTGGAGCATGTGGCTGGGAAGCCCTTTAATGATATGTAAATGTATTAAAATATCTTGAAATGAAGTCCCCACCCTTCCTGGGCAGGAACCTCCTTATGACACCAGCAAAGGGCATTAAAAATCGGTAAACTAGATCTCTCTGACAGCGAACACGGTCTCAAATCGCCCCCCCCCCCCCCAAATCTCTGCAAATCTCATCCAGCTTTACAAATGTCAGAACCTCTCCACTCTGGAACACACCAAAGGCGGATGTGCCTTCAGCTGTCAGAATCCCACACTCTAGAATCCCCTCCTTAAACTTCTCCACCTCTATTACAAAATCAAAACACTCAGCAGGACTGGCCACATCAATGGAGAGAAACAGATTTAGTGGGCCAAAAGGGTAGACTGCCACTTAGCTCCAAAATTCCTGCCCTTGAGCTCCATATTTCCCTCACCTGGACTTCTTAATCAGGCCTGCTACTAGTAGCAGCTCCCGGAAGCGCCAGGTAAACAAAACCACGGTCCCTTTTTACAGCACTACGTGTCGTAAAGCAGCAAGTTTAAATATCCCAGCCACTTTGACAGGAGAGAAGCCAATTGGGAGGGAAATGGGTGGTCGGGGGTGGTGGGAGAGCTAGTTGGGCTGGAATGAAAAGACAATGATGCAAGATTTGCGATTGTCGGAACTGTCACTGAAGTCCTGAAGTCCTGCCCTCAAACTCCCTGCCCAGTCACATCTCCTTGCACCCTTCCTTTTACTGCGTGTCTTTGGAACCCCCTCTAACCATCTGTCATTCCCTTTCTCCCTCCCACCCGGCATCCACTGTCAGGCCCTCCTTTGAGGCACCGTCCTGCTTGCAAAGAGGACACTTGGTGTTGTTGCTACCCACCTCCTTGTGATCCACTTGGAGAACCGATCTCAGGGAGTCCCTGATCTGGGTCAGCTGTTTCATCTCCTCATCCTGTGCTTGCTTCAGCTTCAGGCCGACAAGAAGAAAACTCTCGTTAAAGCAAGAAGAAATCTAACTAGCTGACAGAGGTCTCAGCCAGCATGCAACAAGTTTTAAAAATATATATATTTATTCAAATTTTTCAACAAATTTTCAACAAACCCCCCCCCCCTCCAACAAGAAGAAAAAAACAAGAACACAACAAGCAGAAATTATACATTGGATTTCCCCCATATACAATAATCCCCATATAACATTTAAAAACACAAATAGGGGGAAAAAAACACCTCCACCCAAATGCCACCCCAAAAGAAACCCCCCCTCCCTCCCTCCCCACCCCCCCCACCCCCCCCCCCCCCCTTTGGGCCGCTGCTGCTGCTGACCTCCTCCTAACGCTCCGCGAGATAGTCCAGGTACGGTTGCCACAGCCTGAAGAACCCCTGCACAGACCCTCGCAAGGCAAACTTTATCCTCTCCAGCTTGATGAACCCTGCCATGTCATTGATCCAAGCTTCCACACTAGGGGGCTTCACATCTTTCCAGAGTAGCAAAATCCTCCGCTGGGCTACCAGGGACGCAAAGGCCAGAATACCGGCCTCTTTCGCCTCCTGCACTCCCGGCTCGTCCGATACCCCAAATATTGCTAATCCCCAGCTCGGCTTGACCCGGGTGTTCACCACCTTGGACATAGTCCTCGCAAAACCCCTCCAAAACCCATCCAGTGACAGGCATGACCAGAACATATGGACGTGATTTGCCGGGCTCCCCGAGCACTTCCCACATCTGTCCTCCACCCCAAAGAACCTACTCAACCTCGCCCCTGTCATATGCGCTCTGTGAGTAACTTTGAACTGTATTAGGCTGAGCCTAGCGCAAGAAGAGGAAGAATTAACCCTACTCAGGGCATCAGCCCACAGACTCTCATCTATCTCCTCCCCGAGCTCCTCCTCCCACTTGCCCTTTAACTCCTCCACCGAGGCCTCCTCTTCCCTCAGCTCCTGGTAAATCGCCGAAACCTTGCCTTCGCCAACCCATACACCCAAAATCACCCTGTCCCGAATCCCACGTGCCGGAAGCAGCGGGAATTCCCTCACCTGCCGCTTCACAAACGCCCTCACTTGCATGTACCTGAAAGCATTTCCCGGGGGTAGCCCAAACTTCTCCTCCAGTGCCCCTAGGCTCGCAAACGTCCCATCGATGAACAGGTCCCCCATTCATCTAATCCCTGCCCGATGCCAGCTCCGAAACACCCCATCCACCCTTCCCGGGACAAACCGATGGTTCTCCCGAATCGGGGACCAAACCGAGGCCCCCACCTCGCCCCTGTGTCGCCTCCACTGCCCCCAGATCTTCAGCGTCGCCACCACCACCGGACTCATGGTGTACCTTGTCGGCGAGAGCGGCAGCGGTGCCGTCACCAGCGCCCTCAGGCTCGTGCCCACACAGGACGCCATCTCTAGCCTCTTCCACGCCGCCCCCTCTCCCTCCATTACCCACTTACGGATCATCGCCACATTGGCTGCCCAGTAATAGCCACATAAATTCGGCAGTGCCAGCACCCCCCTGTCCCTGCTACGCTCCAGAAACACTCTCTTCACCCTCGGGGTCTTATTCGCCCACACAAATCCCATGATGCTCCTGCTTACCCATTTGAAAAAGGCCTTGGGGATCAAAATGGGAAGGCACTGGAACACAAAGAGAAACCTCGGGAGGACCGTCATTTTGACCCTACCCGCTAGTGAGAGTGGCAGCATATCCCATCTTTTAAAATCCTCCTCCATCTGCTCCACAAACCACGTCAAAATGAGCTTGTGCAGGGCCCCCCAACTCCTAGCTACTTGGATCCCCAGGTACCGAAAGCTCCTTTCCGCCCTCTTCAGCAGTAGCTCATCTATCCCCCTTCCCTGATCCCCTGAATGCACCACAAAGAGCACGCAACAAGTTAACACATAGGCAGGTCAAAATGCATTGTTTGAAAGAAAAGATTCTGCTTTCTTCTCTCTTCTCCTGAAGGTTTATAGCTTTCTGACATCATCAACACAGTGAGCATAAATACTGCTCAGTCAGTAATTAGCCATTGGAAAGAAGGGGCCCACAACCAACCTCAACGCTTTACCTCATGGCTTCCAATTAATGACAATATCAGCATTTCTATAACACATTAAACATGATCCTCCCTAGGCACTTCCCAAACATAAATCAGGTAAAAATTGGCAAAAAGCCACATAAGCAGCTTTAGGTTAGATGATCAAACGCTTGGTCAAAGATGTATATTTTAAGGAAGACCTTCAAAGGAGGAGGAAAGGGTGATGGGGCAGGTAGAAGGAGGTTGATGGGAGAGAATTCCAGAGCTCGGGGCCGAGGCACAGCCAGCGGTGGTGGAATGATAAATGTCAAGATGTATAAGTGACCAGAATTGGGAGAGTGCAGAGATCTTGGGAGTGTTGTTGGGCTGCAGGAGTTTAAAGATGGGCAAGACCAGGAAGGAATCAAACATGGAAAAGAGAATTTTGGTAAGTAATACTTTGCTGTACTTTTAGAACATCTGAAAATACTAAAATACCATGAAGTGCAGGAACCATGGGCTGGATTATATGGGGTGCTGTTTACCCCGCCCACTTAACTAAAATGTCCGTTGGGAGCCCATCCACGAGAAAGCCAGCTGCCCCAAAGCTATTTGACGCTTGGTGAGGCGTAAATAGGTTTGAGGAGAGATTTTTGACCACCACCACCTCACACCCTCCCCATCCCCAATCGAATTGGCTAACAGCTCTGCAGTCCTTGGCAGCACCTCCCAATCGAATTGGGCAACAGCTCTGCAGTCCTTGGCAGCGTCAGGTTTGACTGGTGCCCACTGCTGGAACTACACACATGCCCCAAAGAAAAGGAGGTTATGGAAGCTGTATTGACGGGAAATCCAGGGTATCGAAGAGGCCTGGCTTACTCCAGCAGTGGGAGTGGTGAGATTGAGATGGGCGGTGGGTGCTTGGAGAGGATGGTGGGGGGTGGGGGGGGGGGGGGGTTAAAAGGGTTTATTACTTTGTCAGTGGTGTGGGAGGGGTGGGGTTTAACTCTCATGAGCACAGTGGGCATAGATCAGGTCCCAGACTCTCATTGCATCGAATAAAGAACAATTGTCAGACATCAAACTACCAGTAAAAGCTGTCAGGCTACTTGTTTGGCTTGGGTCTACCACTGGCATGGGCAAAATAGCACCAGGGCAAAATGAGGCACTTAAGTGGCCACTAATTGGCCACCATGGCCCCCGGGGAAATGGGTGACAATACTCACCGTGTGTACAATCACGGCCAATTTTTCTACAAAAGGGGTCAGGCTTTCAGCCGCCTTGAGACCATCCTGGAAAAAGCTTTAAAAAGAAAAGCGTTATAAAATATAAGTAAAGGCTTTGCATTGGCCCACACATGAGCTCATGATCCAAATTACTGAGCAGGCAGTAGGTCCCACATTTTTAGTACCCGGGGAAATGGGCATGGAAAGCAAAACACCCTGGGCTGGATTCTCCGCCCCGCCACATTTCTGCCTCGACCCGCCGGCGGGATTCTCCGTTACGCCGGCCGGTCAATGGGGTTTCCCATTGTGGGGCAGCCCCACGCCGTCAGGAAACACCCCGGGTGCTGGTAAAACAAGGTCCCTCATGAGCTGATGGATAATTTATCAGTTGGTACAAGATGCTTCCACACACAAGGCCCAACCCTATTCTGTGCTCAGGTCTCATGTTCAGCCGCCAAGTCTGTGCTCAGGATAGCTGGTCTCGGCTGGATTGTTGCACATTTTATGGCCGTGATTTAACTAAATGGGAACAAAATCCCATAGTGAGTGCATTTAGCCACGTGTTTCCGACACTCAGCGGCAAGAAACACAATGTTATAAACACTGAGGAGTTTACGGAACTCCTCAGTGTAGCAAGAGATCTGGAGTCATTTTAAAATGGCATCCTGATCTCTGGAGCCCCCAAAGCAATCGACAACCCCCCACCCAACGCACATTGGGAGGCTCGCAGCACCCCCAACACCTATGCAGGGAGCCCCCAGCCCAACCACCACCACGTAGTGCCAGGCTGGCAGCGCCAAAGGGCTTGCAGCTGGGGGCCCCACAATCCCATGGGCAACCCCCCAAATGCTGTTCCATCTGGTCCCCGTTTATGGAGAACAGTACTGAACAGCGCTCACGACATCTCTAAGGCGAAAGAGATAGATTCCACACCTTGAATACCGTGGAAATCTGCACATTAAAGTGAGACTAGCTGTCTTGCTTTAAAATGCAGATTTCATAAAAAGTGATCCCACCCAAATGAGCAGGATGTACATCACAACGTCATTGCAAGCAGGTAGATCTCGGGATCAAGGTCTCCCGGCTTCTAACGACCATGCTGCGCCACGGCGAGCTCTCTTTCGGGCGAAGCCTGGCCATAAAACCGCACCCTCAGAGCAATGCAGAGATTTTTTTTTTTGACAAACATTTTATTAAGGGATTTATGGTTTTATAACAACAAAAGATGCAAGTACAAATGTAAACATAATACAGTACGTAACACCCCCCCCCCCCCCAACCAATGACCATACCCCGCCAACATAGCTTATACACACAATTTCCAAGTTCCTCCATTTCCTCTCGCTGATCCTGCCTAAACTGAACTAAACTAACTCCCCCTACCCGCCTCATTCCCTAACCCCCCGCCCCCCCCTCCATTATTGTATCTGTTAACAGTTTAGTTTTCCCCGAAGAGGTCGATGAACGGCTGCCACCTCCAGCGAACCCCAACATTGATCCTCTCACGGCGAACTTAATTTTCTCAAGCCTGAGAAACCCAGTCATGTCACTAACCCATACCACCGATTCCGGGGGCTCGGAGTCCCTCCACGCTAATAAGATCCATCTCCAGGCTACCAAGGAGGCAAAGGCCAGAACATCAGCCTCTCTTGCCCCCTGGATCCCGGGTCTTCCAAAGATCGCCACCTTTGGACTCGGCGCCACGCTCACGTTTAGCACCGTGGACATGACAGAATCCCCTAAGCTTCGGACATGCCCAAAACATGTGGACATGAATTGCGGGCCCCCCTGCACACCTCACACACCTGTCTGCTAACCTGTTCATCCAGGCCACTGTCATGTGTGCCCGGTGAACCACCTTGAATTGTATCAGGCTGAGCCTGGCACATCAAGATAGTGTGTTGATTCTGCTCAGAGCATCCTGCCACAGACCTGTCTCTAGCTCCTTACTCAGCTCATCATCCCACCTGCACTTCACCTCCCTTATCTGGTTCCCTCCCACTCCATAAGTTCTTTATAAATTTCCGAGACCCTAACCTCCCCCACCCCAGTTTTAGAAACTACCTTATCCTGTATCCCCTGTGGCAGTAGAAGCGGAAAGGTCGAAACCTGCCTTCGCACAGATAGCAAAGCCCATTCCCACCCGGCAATTCAAACTCCTCCTCCAAATCCTCCAAACAAGAAAAGCTCCCATCGATAAACAGATCCCCCAGCCTCTCAATACCTGCTCTTTGCCACATCCGAAACTCCCCCATCAACCTCCATGGACAAACCGCTGATTACCACAAATTGGAGCCCACACCGACGCTCCCTCCACTCCCATATGCTTCTGCCGCTGTCCCCAAATTCTCAGAGCCGCCACCACCACTGGGCTTGTAGAGTACTGAGCCGGCGAGAACGGCAGAGGTGCCATTACCAGTGCTCCTAAACATGTACCCCTACATAATGCTGCCTCTACCCACTCCTATACCGACCCCTCCCCCACTACCCACTTCCTGATCATGGTTATATTTGCCGCCCAGTAGTAATCCCTAAAGCTCGACAGGGCCAACCCCCTCCCTCAAAGAACAAAGAACAAAGAAATGTACAGCACAGGAACAGGCCCTTCGGCTCTCCAAGCCCGTGCCGACCATGCTGCCCGACTAAACTACAATCTTCTACACTTCCTGGGTCCGTATCCTTCTATTCCCATCCTATTCATATATTTGTCAAGATGCCCCTTAAATGTCCCTATCGTCCCTGCTTCCACTACCTCCTCCGGTAGTGAGTTCCAGGTACCCACTACCCTCTGCGTAAAAAACTTGCCTCGTACATCTACTCTAAACCTTGCCCCTCTCACCTTAAACCTATGCCCTCTAGTAATTGACCCCTCTACCCTGGGGAAAAGCCTCTGACTATCCACTCTGTCTATGCCCCTCATAATTTTGTATACCTCTATCAGGTCTCCCCTCAACCTCCTTCGTTCCAGTGAGAACAAACCGAGTTTATTCAATCGCTCCTCATAGCTAATGCCCTCCATACCAGGCAACATTCTGGTAAATCTCTTCTGCACCCTCTCTAAAGCCTCCACATCCTTCTGGTAGTGTGGCGACCAGAATTGAACACTATACTCCAAGTGTGGCCTAACTAAGGTTCTATACAGCTGCAACATGACTTGCCAATTCTTATACTCAATGCCCCGGCCAATGAAGGCAAGCATGCCGTATGCCTTCTTGACTACCTTCTCCACCTGTGTTGCCCCTTTCAATGACCTGTGGACCTGTACTCCTAGATCTCTTCGACTTTCAATACTCTTGAGGGTTCTACCATTCACTGTATATTCCCTACCTGCATTAGACCTTCCAAAATGCATTACCTCACATTTGTCCGGATTAAACTCCATCTGCCATCTCTCCGCCCAAGTCTCCAGACAATCTAAATCCTGCTGTATCCTCCGACAGTCCTCATCGCTATCCGCAATTCCACCAACCTTTGTGTCGTCTGCAAACTTACTAATCAGACCAGTTACATTTTCCTCCAAATCATTTATATATACTACAAACAGCAAAGGTCCCAGCACTGATCCCTGTGGAACACCACTGGTCACAGCCCTCCAATTAGAAAAGCATCCCTCCATTGCTACTCTCTGCCTTCTATGGCCTAGCCAGTTCTGTATCCACCTTGCCAGCTCACCCCTGATCCCGTGTGACTTCACCTTTTGTACTAGTCTACCATGAGGGACCTTGTCAAAGGCCTTACTGAAGTCCATATAGACAACATCTACTGCCCTACCTGCATCAATCATCTTAGTGACCTCCTCGAAAAACTCTATCAAGTTAGTGAGACACGACCTCCCCTTCACAAAACCTTGCTGCCTCTCACTAATACGTCCATTTGCTTCCAAATGGGAGTAGATCCTGTCTCGAAGAATTCTCTCCAGTAATTTCCCTACCACTGAAGTAAGGCTCACCGGCCTGTAGTTCCCGGGATTATCCTTGCTACCCTTCTTAAACAGAGGAACAACATTGGCTATTCTCCAGTCCTCCGGGACATCCCCTGAAGACAGCGAGGATCCAAAGATTTCTGTCAAGGCCTCAGCAATTTCCTCTCCAGCCTCCTTCAGTATTCTGGGGTAGATCCCATCAGGCCCTGGGGACTTATCTACCTTAATATTTTTTAAGACACCCAACACCTCATCTTTTTGGATCACAATGTGACCCAGGCTATCTACACCCCCTTCTCCAGACTCAACGTCTACCAATTCCTTCTCTTTGGTGAATACTGATGCAAAGTATTCATTTAGTACCTCTCCCATTTCCTCTGGCTCCACACATAGATTCCCTTGCCTATCCTTCAGTGGGCCAACCCTTTCCCTGGCTACCCTCTTGCTTTTTATGTACGTGTAAAAAGCCTTGGGATTTTCCTTAACCCTATTTGCCAATGACTTTTCGTGACCCCTTCTAGCCCTCCTGACTCCTTGCTTAAGTTCCTTCCTACTTTCCTTATATTCCACGCAGGCTTCGTCTGTTCCCAGCCTTTTAGCCCTGACAAATGCCTCCTTTTTCTTTTTGACGAGGCCTACAATATCACTCGTCATCCAAGGTTCCTGAAAATTGCCGTATTTATCTTTCTTCCTCACAGGAACATGCCGGTCCTGTATTCCTTTCAACTGCCACTTGAAAGCCTCCCACATGTCAGATGTTGATTTGCCCTCAAACATCCGCCCCCAATCTATGTTCTTCAATTCCCGCCTAATATTGTTATAATTAGCCTTCCCCCAATTTAGCACATTCATCCTCGGACCACTCTTATCCTTGTCCACCAGTACTTTAAAACTTACTGAATTGTGGTCACTGTTACCGAAATGCTCCCCTACTGAAACATCTACCACCTGGCCGGGCTCATTCCCCAATACCAGGTCCAGTACCACCCCTTCCCTAGTTGGACTGTCTACATATTGTTTTAAGAAGCCCTCCTGGATGCTCCTTACAAACTCCGCCCCGTCTAAGCCCCTGGCACTAAGTGAGTCCCAGTCAATATTGGGGAAGTTGAAGTCTCCCATCACCACAACCCTGTTGTTTTTACTCTTTTCCAAAATCTGCCTACCTATCTGCTCCTCTATCTCCCGCTGGCTGTTGGGAGGCCTGTAGTATACCCCCAACATTGTGACTGCACCCTTCTTATTCCTGATCTCTACCCATATAGCCTCACTGCCCTCTGAGGTGTCCTCTCGCAGTACAGCTGTGATATTCTCCCGAACAAGTAGCGCAACTCCGCCTCCCCTTTTACATCCCCCTCTATCCCGCCGGAAACATCTAAATCCTGGAACGTTTAGCTGCCAATCCTGCCCTTCCCTCAACCAGGTCTCTGTAATGGCAACAACATCATAGTTCCAAGTACTAATCCAAGCTCTAAGTTCATCTGCCTTACCCGTAATGCTCCTTGCATTAAAACATATGCACTTCAGGCCACCAGACCCGCTGTGTTCAGCAGCTTCTCCCCGTCTGCTCTGCCTCAGAGCCACACTGTCCCTATTCCCTAGTTCTCCCTCAATGCTCTCACCTTCTGACCTATTGCTCCCGTGCCCACCCCCCTGCCATACTAGTTTAAACCCTCCCGTGTGACACTAGCAAACCTCGCGGCCAGGATATTTATGCCTCTCCGGTTTAGATGCAACCCGTCCTTCTTATACAGGTCACACCTGCCCCGGAAGAGCTCCCAGTGGTCCAGATAATGGAAACCCTCCCTCCTACACCAGCTGTTTAGCCACGTGTTTATCTGCTCTATCTTCCTATTTCTAGCCTCACTGGCACGTGGCACAGGGAGTAATCCCGAGATTACAACCCTCGAGGTCCTGTCTTTTAACTTTCTGCCTAGCTCCCTGAACTCCTGCTGCAGGACCTCATGCCCCTTCCTGCCTATGTCGTTAGTACCAATATGTACAACGACCTCTGCCTGTTTGCCCTCCCCCTTCAGGATTCCCTCTACCTGTTCGGAGACATCCTGGACCCTGGCACCAGGGAGGCAACATACCATCCTGGAGTCTCTTTCACGTCCACAGAAGCGCCTTTCTGTGCCCCTGACTATAGAGTCCCCTTTTACTATTACTCTTCTGCGCTTTGACCCTCCCTTCTGAACATCAGAGCCAGCCGTGGTGCCACTGCTCTGGCTGCTGCTGTTTTCCCCTGATAGGCTATCCCCCCCGACAGTATCCAAAGGGGTATATCTGTTCGAGAGGGGGACAACCACAGGGGATTCCTGCACTGACTGCCTGCCCTTTCTGGTGGTCACCCATTTCTCTGCCTGCACCTTGGGTGTGACCACATTTACATAACTGCGATCTATGACGCTTTCCGCCACCTGCATGCTCCTAAGTGCATCCAATTGCTGCTCCAACCGAACCATGCGGTCTGTGAGGAGCTCCAGTTGGGTGCACTTTCTGCAGATGAAGCCATCCGGGACGCTGGAAGCCTCCCGGACCTGCCACATCTCACAGTCAGAGCACAGCACCCCTCTGACATTGCGTCAATTAATTAAAATTAAAATTTGTCTTTTTAAAAAAATATATTTTTATAAAAATTTCAAAGTTACTGTCAACTATCTGTTTCCTAGCACTAGATTTCTAATAGAAATGCGATAGCTAACTATAATACTCTCCGATCTCTGGCTTAGATATCCCTCTAAATTATAATTAAGTTATTATGTTTAATTAGTTACCAAATACTCAAATTTTTTTTAAATTTAGGGTAGAATCCCAACCAGCCACTCTGGCCACAGCTTTTCTGTGATGTCACTTCAGTTTCCCCCCGACACACACAATTTGAAAAAAGGTATAAAAGTAAAAATAAGTAAAAATCACTTACTTACCTTCTTACCTTCTGAGTGTCTTAAATGTTCTCAGGTTCTCTCGCCTCGCTCCCCCACCCCACCACCACCACCACCTCGGCTCGGCTCCAGCAGCGCTTTCCTTACTCGTGGGGTTTTACCCGCCCACACAAACCCAGAGATCACTGCATCAACCCGCTTACAATAAGTCTTTGGTATAAAAATAGGGAGACACAGGAAAACAAACAAAAATCTCGGGAGAACCGTCATCTTTACGGTCTGTACCCTCCCTGCCAGTGACAACGGGAGCATATCCCACCTCCGAAGGTCCTCCTTCATTTGCTCATCTAACCGGGCCAGATTTAATTTATGCAACTGCTCCCATCCCCGTGCCACCTGAATTCCCAAGTATCGAAAACTCCCTCCCAAGTTTAACTCGGAAATGGGAGTACTTTAAAAACGGCACCCCGATCACAGATTCCCAGCACTCTTTATTTATCTTTTTTGCCACACAGTGCGAAGCACATAGGTACAGTATTATCAACATGCCAGAAAATACATACATAAAAAGGTTTCAAACAAGTCTTCAAGTCACTATATTTTCATAATTCACAACAAAGTCAGGCAAAGCATTCCAAGTATCAGCAAGTCAGTGTGAAAACAAATTACCAATATCAAGACGTGAAGCAAATTTCTGTAGTTTTTACTGACGACCACGCAAAATACTATAATTGCAAGGAAAGAACTTTTCAGGCTTAGAGATAGTGAGGCATGTATCAATTTATAAACTTCAACTAAATCAAAAATCAATCTTCTCTTCTCTAAAGATTGTAATCCAAGAATTCTTAAGTGCTCCTCATAAGGTATTCCCCTCATTTTCCTTTGCATTCTCTCTATAAACTGTATATCTCTCTGATTCCATATTGTGGATGCTAACTCCATATGCGGGCGTACCAGTTTCTTACAGGCCATATGATCATAAGATATAGGAGCAGAATTGGGCCATTTGGCCCATCGAGTCAGCTCCGCCATTCAATCATGGCTGATTTGTTTCTCATCCCCATTCTCCTGCCTTCGCCCCGAAACCCCTGATCCCCTTATTAATCAAGAACCTACCTCTTAACGACACTCAGTGACTTGGCCTCCACAGCCTTCTGTGGCAATGTGTTCCACAGATTCACCACCCCCTGGCTGCAGAAATTCCTCCTCATCTCAGATTAAAAGGATCATCCCTTCAGTCTGAGGCTGTGTCCTCGGGTTCTAGTTTTTCCTATGAGTGGAAACATCCTCTCCACATCCATTCTATCTAAGCCTCGCAGTTTCCTCTAAGTTTTAAGGAGATTCCCCCCTCATCCTTCTAAACTCCAACGAGTACAGACCCAGAGACCTAGACCACACCTCATACAACAAACGCTTAATTCCCAGGATAATTCTTGTAAACCTTCTCTGGACCCCCAGAGTTTAAGATAAACATCAACATCCCAACTCAAAAAGGATGCATATAGCGCCCATAAAACGCTACATGATTCGTAAACTTCAAATTACTTGTAAGTCACACCCAAAAGCTATTCAATGGTTGAAATTGTTAAAGGCTGGCCATCGATACCATACTGTGAATTTGGATTATTGGAACATACAGGGCAGAAAGAGGCCATACGGCCCATCGAGTCTGCACCGACCCACTTAAGCCCTTACTTCCACCCTATCCCCGGAAACCAAGAACCCTTCCTAACCTTTTTTTCTGGCCACTAAGGGCAATTTATTACGTCCAATCCACCTAACCTGCACATCTTTGGACTGTGGGAGGAAACCGGAGCACCCGGAGGAAACCCAAGCAGACACGGGGAGAATGTGCAGACTCCGCACAGACAGTGACCCAGCAGGGAATCGAACCTGGGACCCTGGCGCTCTGAAGCCATAGTTCTAATCACTTGTGCTACGGTGCTGCCCTATTGTGGCCAAAATGGAAAACTGAACACTTTGCCACATTAAAGGGACGTTGCCACTCCTTGGACCACTGCACCATAGTAGAGAGTTCACTCTGGAGGTGTGCCATTGAGAGCCCTGGATTATTTTTCTTAACTTCCAAATAAATTTAAATGTCATCCATATATTTCAAAACTGTACTATGTTGAATCAGGCCATTAGTGGCATCAACGCAAGCCACAAAGTGTTGTTAAATCAGGCGAGAAAAGGCAGCTGTGAAGGTGGCGAATTCCACACAGCTTTTCTCACCTGATTCAATGGCACCCGATCACTATCTTTGTTGGAGAGAACATATGTACAGAGTGTGGGACTGCCCATCATTGTGGCGTTGCTTGTTAAAACTCAGTCTGGAGGAGAAGGTACTCTGGGGAAAGGAAAACAATCAGCCAACAGCTTTAGCCCAGGGGAGAACATAAACAGAAAAGATTAAAAAAGCAGATTGTAGTGGAATATTTTCCACAGAGGCCTCACTACAATGAAAACTCCTTCCACTGAGAGTCTACCGCTATTGGTTACAGCCAAACCATTACAGCACAAAGTTCACTGGAAATTTACACTGCACTCGTTTTAAAGAAAAAACCTACACAAGCTGAACCAGCGACTTCAAACCAAACAAAATACTGAGAGCACGATTTATCGGCCTCGCCATGCCTGACTCAGGACGCGACGAGGCTGGTGTATCTCACACAAAATTTACCAGCCTCATCACGCCTCCGCGAGGCGTCACGGTCTGGATGGCGTCCATTGAGGTCGGGACCCAGACTTGCATATTCAAGTGAGTAGTTAGCCTCACTTGAATAGATCTACGCCAGATTTACCCAGCGCCCGGGTCAAAAGGCCTCGGAGCCCCGAGCGGGCACCATTTAGCACAGTATCCACAAACGTGGACCAGGTATACCGACATTTGGGGAGGTCTCCCAGGCGAACGGGGGCCCCTGAATGGTCGGGCTCTGTTCAGGGTGGTATCCTGGCACTCCGATGCCACCTGGGCACCTTGACACTGCCAGCCTGACAGTGCCAACCGGCACACTGGCAATGCCACCTGAGTGACACCCTATCAGTACCAGAGTGCCCAGGTGACACTGTCAGGCTGTCAGGGACACTGCCAGGGTGCCAGGCTGGTAATGACCGGGTGGCATCATGCCCATGCCGGGGATGGACCCGGGGGTGCCCTGCCCTTATGAGTTTGGGGCTCGATGCGGGGCGTTCCTCGCCGAGGCTCAGAGATGAAGCAGAATCCCGTTCAATAGCGGGGTCATTCTCAGCACTGCCGCAGCAGAAACGCTGGGCTAAACGCACTCGACACGGGACTCTGTTTCATTTCCACTAAATCGTGCCATTAAATCGCATTTGAAATAGAAATCAGCAGGTCAGGCAGCATCTGTGGAACAAAAGGCAGGGTTAATGTTTGAGATAGTACAGAAGGTTCATTGATATGGAACAGTAATCCGAACTGTTTAAATAATCCTCCATTACAGCTCAAACATTGATTTGAATCTCAACTCACAGATTATATTCAAGAATGTCTGAGGCATTGCAGGTCTTTATGGGGGGTGGGGTGAGTCCAATATAAGAGGTCATAAATTAGAAATTAAAACTAAATGGTTCAGAGAAGGTGTCAGGAAGCACTTCTTCAATGTAAAGCAGAAATCTGGGGGCTCTCACTCCAGAAAACTTTTTAAGCTAGGAGTCAATTGATATTTCCACGGCTGTTTTGGAAAGATGTTTTTTGTTAAGGTGATTAAATGGCCAGAAAGCCAACGTGGGTGAATGAGGTTCAGGGGCTGGTTTAGCACAGGGCTAAATTGCTCGCTTTTAAAGCAGACCAAGGCAGGCCAGCAGCACGGTTCAATTCCCGTACCAGCCTCCCCGAACAGGCGCCGGAATGTGGCCTTTTCGCAGTAACTTCATTTGAAGCCTACTTGTGACAATAAGCGATTTTCATTTCATTTCAAGATACTGATCACCCTGATCCAATTGAATGATGGAACAAACTGGAGGGGCTGAAGAACCTACTCCAGTTCCCATGCTCCTGGATTGGTGATGGCAACTTTCATATACAAGTAGGGGTCAGATGAAAATAACTTACTTTTGTTGAGCGTGGAAGTACTTGATAAGGCTCTGGAGGAGGTCAGGGCCCTCTCGAATCTTTATCTCATTCACCTTTAGAAGGTACTGCAAAACAACCAAAGTGCAACCAGTTCACATTGAGAAACCTTTACCTCCCAACCTTCACACTTCCCTAATTAAAACATGAATGAGGGATTCTGTCGAAGTCCCAGGCAGACAGCATGAAGCCATCACCAAGAGGGAAGGGTGTGAGTGACATGGTTGCAAGAGTAGCGAGCAGATCGGAGGCAATTTGCTCCTTGATACAACAAAGAACAAAGAACAAAGAAATGTACAGCACAGGAACAGGCCCTTCGGCCCTCCAAGCCCGTGCCGACCATGCTGCCCGACTAACTGATGTTACAAGGTAGAGAGAAAAAAAAGGAACTTGCAGTTGCTAAAACTTTCTAATGTCTCGGAGTAAAAGCTCTAAGTCCTTCACATTCATTACGGCACAGGGCTGATTTGTAGGGAAACAGAGCAGTCATTTTGTGCTCAGAAATATACTAAGAAAGACAGACATGTATTTATACAATAAGAACTAGGAGCAGGAGTAGGCCATCTGGCCCCTCGAGCCTGCTCCGCCATTCAATGAGATCATGGCTGATCTTGTGTGGACTCAGCTCCACTTTCCGGCCCGAACACCATAACCCTTAATCCCTTTATTCTTCAAAAAACTATCTATCTTTATCCTAAAAACACTTAATGAAGGAGCCTCAAATGCTTCACTGGGCAAGGAATTCCATAGATTCACAACCCTTTGGGTGAAGAAGTTCCTCCTAAACTCAGTCCTAAATCTACTCCCCTTATTTTGAGGCTATGCCCCCTAGTTCTGCTTTCATCTGCCAGTGGAAACAACCTGCCCGCATCTATCCTATCTATTCCCTTCATAATTTTATATGTTTCTATAAGATCCCCCCTCATCCTTCTAAATTCCAACGAGTACAGTCCCAGTCTACTCAACCTCTCCTCGTAATCCAACCCCTTCAGCTCTGGGATTAACCTAGTGAATCTCCTCTGCACACCCTCCAGCACCAGTACGTCCTTTCTCAGGTAAGGAGACCAAAACTGAACACAATACTCCAGGTGTGGCCTCACTAACACCTTATACAATTGCAGCCTAACCTCCCTAGTCTTAAACTCCATCCCTCTAGCAATGAAGGACAAAATTCCATTTGCCTTCTTAATCACCTGTTGCACCTGTAAACCAACTTTTTGAGACTCATGCACTAGCACAGCCAGGTCTCTCTGCACAGCAGCATGTTTTAATATTTTATCATTTAAATAATAATCCCTTTTGCTGTTATTCCTACCAAAATGTATTCCATCTGCCAGACCCTAGCCCATTCACTTAGCCTATCCAAATCCCTCTGCAGACTTCAAGTATCCTCTGCACCTTTTGCTTTACCACTCATCTTAGTGTCAAATATATATCTTTCAAAACCCAAGTGTGTCTCAAAGCACCTTACAGCCAATTAAGTACTTGGTGAAGCATGGTCACTGTTGTAATGTAGAAAAAGTCAAGTAGATGAATTTATTTTTTTAAAATAAATTTAGAGTACCCAATTATTATTTTTTCCAATTAAGGGGCAATTTAGCATGGCCAATGCACCTAACCTGCACATCTTTGGGTTGTGGGGGTGAAACCCACGCAGAACTGAGAGAATGTGCATACTCCACACGGACAGTAACGTGGGGCCGGGATCGAACCTGGGTCCTCAGCGCTGTAGGGAGCAGTGCTAACCACTGCACCACCGTGCCACCCCAAATAGATGAATTTCTAATGACTTTAAATCAAGGACATAAGGAAAGCATAAGCTGTTCTTCAAGAAGTACCAGGCAACCATCACGAAAGGAAAGAGAAGGATATACTGATTGGAATGGGTGGAAGTGAAGTGGGAGGGGGCATTAAGTGGAGTATAAACTGTATACACCAGTGGTGGCCTTTTTTATTGCTGCAAACTCAATGGGCTGAATTTAATGTAGACGACATGGGTCTTTCCCCTAGGCCAGAGAGACGGCAAGTATTGCCTCTTTTCGGGAAGGTCCACTGCAACTTCATTGGGAGGCGGTGAGCATTCCCCAGGATCAAGGACCATGGGGGTAGATGCCTCGCCTGCTGAGAGCTGCCAGTCAATCAGAGGCCGGCAGGTGTTTGTTGGAAGGTAGCGCTGCCTGGAGGCGGTGACGACTGACAGTAATGCACCCCACATGAGGCCCAGGACTGCCGAGGGATCCAGGCCACAGGTTAGCGATGGGAGAGTGGGAATCCGTAGCAAAGGTGAGATGGGGTGGATCTCCCTGCCCAATGTCAGATCCCTCAGTCAGGCACTGAGTACCTTTAAACAAGAGATACTGCCCCCCCACCCCCGCCATAAGCCCGCAAGCAACCCCAACATGGTTTGCCTTTAGGATTTACCGACCAACCTGCTGCGTGTTTTTCGGCAGCGGAGGTGGCCGGCCAGTGGGATTTACCGAACCCGCCGTTGTCAATGGGAATTCCCGGTGACTGCACCTCTCTTCGCCACCATGCGCCAGCGTAGGACCGGAATATCCCACCAGCATGACTAGCCAGTGGATCGCGCCCTATTTGAACCCAGTCAGGTACAAATATGGTAGACTTTGCAAATGCAGCATTTCCTGGCGGGATACATATAAGCACCCAGCTTTGATATAAATTTGCCAATTGGAGGCAAGATCTAAGGGCTGCTTCGCCGCCGGCAAATCTTGCGAGAGGCCATGACTCTCGTTAAATCACGCGAGGCATCATGAACTGAATCCCGCCCATTGTGGGGAGGATCCAGTTTTGCATTTTAAGTGTGCAGTTACGCTCACTTAAATATGTTTGCACCAGAGTTATCCGAGCTCGGGGCCTAACGGCCTCGCCTCAGGAACTCAGAGGGGGCGCCGTTTTAGCACTGGTTTCCACAAAAATGCACCCGGTGTATCGGCACTTGGGCCAAGCGAGCGAGGGCCCAGGTGGTCGAGTTCTGGGCAATGTGGTACCCTGGCACTCCTGATGCCACCTAGGCACTGTGGCACTGCCAGCCTTACACCCTGGCAGTGCTAAGCAGGCACCCTGGCAATGTCACCTGACTGCCATCCTGGATGCCAGACTAGCAGTGCCAAGGTGCACGGGTGGCATCTTGTTCATGCCAGGGATTGGGCCCGGGCGTGCCCTGCTCTTATGCGGTGGGGTTCAGGGGGCTCTAGGACCCCTAGGTGGTTAGCACTGCTGTCTCACAGCGCCAGGCACCTGGGTTCAATTCTGACCTCGGTTAACTGTCTGTGTGGAGTTTGCATACTCTCCCTGTGTCTGCGTGGGTTTCCTCCGGGTGCCTCCGGTTTTCTCCCACAGTCCAAAGGTTAGGTGGATTGACCATACTAAATTGCCTCTTAGGTTCCAAAGGTTAGGTGGTGCTACAGGGTTTGCGAGGGAGTGGCCTAGGTAGGGTACAGACTCAATGGGCCAAATGGACTCTTTCTACACTGTAGGAATTCTATGATTCTAATTGATAAGTTGGGATGGTCTGGAGGCCATGGTGGGAGGTCCAGAGATCGGGGTGCCATTTTTCTCATTCTGCACTGGTGAACTGAGCTCATTAGTACAGGAAATGAGCGTAAGTGTGGTGTCGGAGGGGCATTCCTCGCCGTGGACCAAAAATGGAGCAGAGTCCCATTTGATAGCAGGGTCGTTCTCAGCACTGCAAGCGCCACTGAACGCATCCTAAACGGCACTCTGTTTCATTTCCATTATAGCGTGCCCTAGGACTATAAAGTAAATAACGTGCACTGGATTGGTGTGAGCATGACTCAATGGTAGTGCCCTCATTCGGACAGAAGGCTGTGTATTCATATCTGGAAACTTGAGCAACCTTTAAACAAGAGATACTGCCCCCCCACCCCCGCCATAAGCCCGCAAGCAACCCCAACATGGTTTGCCTTTAGGATTTACCGACCAACCTGCTGCGTGTTTTTCGGCAGCGGAGGTGGCCGGCCAGTGGGATTTACCGAACCCACCGTTGTCAATGGGAATTCCCGGTGACTGCACCTCTCTTCGCCACCATGCGCCAGCGTAGGACCGGAATATCCCACCAGCATGAATAGCCAGTGGATCGCGCCCTATTTGAACCCAGTCAGGTACAAATATGGTAGACTTTGCAAATGCAGCATTTCCTGGCGGGATACATATAAGCACCCAGCTTTGATATAAATTTGCCAATTGGAGGCAAGATCTAAGGGCTGCTTCGCCGCCGGCAAATCTTGCGAGAGGCCATGACTCTCGTTAAATCACGCGAGGCATCATGAACTGAATCCCGCCCATTGTGGGGAGGATCCAGTTTTGCATTTTAAGTGTGCAGTTACGCTCACTTAAATATGTTTGCACCAGAGTTATCCGAGCCTGGGGCCTAACGGCCTCGCCTCAGGAACTCAGAGGGGGCGCCGTTTTAGCACTGGTTTCCACAAAAATGCACCCGGTGTATCGGCACTTGGGCCAAGCGAGCGAGGGCCCAGGTGGTCGAGTTCTGGGCAATGTGGTACCCTGGCACTCCTGATGCCACCTAGGCACTGTGGCACTGCCAGCCTTACACCCTGGCAGTGCTAAGCAGGCACCCTGGCAATGTCACCTGACTGCCATCCTGGATGCCAGACTAGCAGTGCCAAGGTGCACGGGTGGCATCTTGTTCATGCCAGGGATTGGGCCCGGGCGTGCCCTGCTCTTATGCGGTGGGGGTTCAGGGGGCTCTAGGACCCCTAGGTGGTTAGCACTGCTGTCTCACAGCGCCAGGCACCTGGGTTCAATTCTGACCTCGGTTAACTGTCTGTGTGGAGTTTGCATACTCTCCCTGTGTCTGCGTGGGTTTCCTCCGGGTGCCTCCGGTTTTCTCCCACAGTCCAAAGGTTAGGTGGATTGGCCATACTAAATTGCCTCTTAGGTTCCAAAGGTTAGGTGGTGTTACAGGGTTTGCGAGGGAGTGGCCTAGGTAGGGTACAGACTCAATGGGCCAAATGGACTCTTTCTACACTGTAGGAATTCTATGATTCTAATTGATAAGTTGGGATGGTCCGGAGGCCATGGTGGGAGGTCCAGAGATCGGGGTGCCATTTTTCTCATTCTGCACTGGTGAACTGAGCTCATTAGTACAGGAAATGAGCGTAAGTGTGGTGTCGGAGGGGCATTCCTCGCCGTGGACCAAAAATGGAGCAGAGTCCCATTTGATAGCAGGGTCGTTCTCAGCACTGCAAGCGCCACTGAACGCATCCTAAACGGCACTCTGTTTCATTTCCATTATAGCGTGCCCTAGGACTATAAAGTAAATAACGTGCACTGGATTGGTGTGAGCATGACTCAATGGTAGTGCCCTCATTCGGACAGAAGGCTGTGTATTCATATCTGGAAACTTGAGCACATAATCCAGGCCAACTGCCCTAATGCTGCATTGAGGGAGTGCTGCACTGTCAGAGGTACTATTTTTCATTAAGCTGAAGCTCTGTCTGTCCTCTCAGATGAACATAAGGTGGCTCTAAATCAAAATGACTTCATGAGCTATGAAGCATTTTGGGAAGGCCAGAGGTTAAGAAAAACACCTTTCTATCCAGCATTGCAGATAGATTTTAAAAACCTTTAAAAACAAACATCGCGTCACAACTCACCTCACACATTTGGAGCTGGAACATCTTTCGCTCTTTCTCCAGATCATCCGCGATTTCTGCGGGACTGATTTCCAAACGATTCAATCCAAATTGCTTGGCACGATCTTTCTTCTCCTTTTCAATCTTATTGCTAAAAAGCAAAGATATTCGAAACAGAAAAAAGACGCTCAGCTATCTGCACCCACAGTTTAAAAAAAATAAAAAAATTTGAGTACCCAATTCTTTTTTTCCAATTAAGGGGCAATTTAGCATGGACAATTCACCTACCCTGCACATCTTTGGGTTGTGGGGGCGAAACCCACGCACACACGGGGAGAATGTGCAAACACCACACGGACAGTGACCCAGAGCCGGAAACGAACCTGGGACCTCAGCGCCGTGAGACAGCAGTGCTAACCACTGCGCCACCATGCTGCTCTGCACCCACAGTTACTCAGACACACACACAGTGGCTGGTGTTGACTGTTCCAAGTGTACAGTCATCACAGCACGAACAAGTCTTTCCCCAATGATTTTGAGGTGCTTTTCCTTAGTGTGGTAAACACCACTAGTAACACATTGCATGTATTAGGGTACTGATACTGTATTACAGGTACAACAGTAAATCCCAGCCTGCTGGCTCCTCCCAGCAGGGCCTCCTGCGCTGCTCCCATTCTGGTTCCCGCTGCAGGAGGCACAACATCTTGTGCAATAAAGCCTCGATTGTTTCACCATTCTCGTCTCGTGGTAATTGACGGTACATCAATTTATTGCACAAGATTTTAAAAGATGAACATCTTAATCAAGTCTGATCGCCTGGAGATGAGCCCTCACGCAGCCAACGCCTCATCCACCTTCGACCACTGGCTAGCCTGCTTCGAAGGCTACCTCAGAGCAGCCACTGAAGAACTCTCGGACCCACAGAAGCTCCAAGTCCTTTACTCACGGGTGAGCCCTGAAATATTTTCCCTCATCCGGGATGCGCCCACCTACACAGAAGTGATGACACTACTAAAGGGACATTACATTAAGTCGGTGAATCAAGTGTACACCAGGCACCTCCTGGCCGCGAGACGGAGATTCTGGACGATTTCTTGCGGGCCCTACAGATTCTCGGTAGGAACTGTGCCTGCCAGGCAGTTTCGGCAGTCCAATACACCAAACTATTAAACAGAGACGTTTATGTCACGGGCATGAAGTCTACGTACGTTCGCCAGCGACTATTGGAAGGGGGCACGCTCGATCTTGTGGAGACTAGACAGCTTGTTAGTTCACTAGAAGTGGCCTCCCGTAATCTCGAAGCCTACACCTCCGACCGCGCGGCACCCCGTGGGCATCGTGGGCTCCACCAGCTGCTGACTCGAGCTCACCGCAAGCCTGCGCCGCGCGGCAGCCAGCCAACCCCGGGGAGCCCAAGTGTTATTTTTGTGGCCAGAGCAAACATCCCAGGCAGCGCTGCCCGGCGCGGGGCACGACCAGTAACGGGAGCGGGAAGAAGGGCCACTTTGTTTCCGTTTGCCAGGCCCGGTCGGTCGCCGCTGTTTCCAGGCCCGGCATTACTACACCCCACATGTGTGATCCAGGGGCGCCGCCATCTTCTCCACCACAGTCCATGTGCGGCCCGTGGGTGCCGCCATCTTTGATGCCACCCGCCATGAGCGCCCCATGGGCGCCGCCATCTTCGGCGCCATTTTGTACCACGCCTCAGGACCCCTGCTCGTCTGGCCATTCGTTGATACCTCCGCCACCGCTGATCAGCCCGGGACCTCCCAACATCTTCCGCAGCTCGCCTCCATCACCCTGGATCAGTCTCGGCCCCACAACCTTGCGACCGCTACGTCGATGGTGAAGATCAATGGGCACGAGTTGACCTGCCTCTTTGACTCCGGGAGCACAGAGAGTTTCATCCACCCCACTACGGTAAGGTGCTGCTCCCTCCCGGTACACCCCATCACCCAGAAGGCCTCCCTGGCCTCCGGATCCCATTCCGTGGAAATCCGGGGGTACTATATCGCGACCCTCACCGTTCAGGGCTTGGAGTTCAGCAACTTCAGGCCCTCTGTCCTCCCCCACCTCTGCGCTGCCCTGTTACTAGGTCTTGATTTTCAATGCCACCTCCAAAGCCTTACTTTGAAATTCGGCGGACCCCTGTCCCCCCTCAACGTCTGCGGCCTCACGACCCGTAAGGTCGATCCACCTTCACTGTTTGCAAACCTCACCCTGGTCTGCAAGCCCGTTGCCACTATGAGCAGATGGTACAGCGCCCAGGACAGGACCTTCATCAGGTCGGAGGTCCAACAGCTTCTGTGGGAGGGGATCATCGAGGCCAGCAACAGCCCCTGGAGAGCTCAAGTGGTGGTAGTGAAGACTGGGGAGAAGCACAGGATGGTCATTGACTACAGTCAGACCATCAACCGGTACACACAGCTCAAGGCGTACCCCCTCCCACGCATATCTGACATGGTCAATCAGATTGCGCAGTATCGAGTCTTCTCCACAGTTGATTGAAGTCCGCCTACCACCAGCTCCCCATCCGCCTGGAGGACTGCCAATACACTGCGTTCACAGCAGATGGCTGCCTCTATCATTTCCTTAGAGTTCCCTTCGGCGTCACTAATGGGGTCTCGGTCTTCCAGCGAGAGATGGACCGAATGGTTGACCAGTACGGACTGCGGGCCACCTTCCCGTACCTAGATAACGTCACCATCTGCAGCCACGATCAGCAAGACCATGACGCAAACCTCCAAAAATTCCTCCATACCGCCAAACTCCTTAACCTCACCTACAATAAGGAGAAATGCGTGTTCCGCGCCAACCGCTTAGCCATCCTTGGCTACGTAGTGGAAAATGGAGTCCGAGGGCCCGACCCCGACTACATGCGCCCATTCCTGGAACTCCCTCTCCCCCACTGCCCCAAGGCCCTGAAACGATGCCTGGGGTTTTTCTCGTATTACGCCCAGTGTGTCCCGAATTATGCAGACAAGGCCCGCCCACTTATCAAGTCCACAGTTTTCCTCCTGACGGCTGAGGCCCACCAGGCCTTCAACCACATCAAGGCGGACATTGCCAAGGCCACGATGCATGCAGTCGACGAGACCCTCCCCTTTCAGGTGGAGAGCGATGCATCAGACGTAGCTCTGGCCGCCACCCTCAACCAGGCGGGCAGACCCATGGCCTTCTTTTCCCGCACCCTCCATGCCTCCGAAATCCGGCACTCCTCTGTCGAAAAGGAGGCCCAAGCCATTGTGGAAGCTGTGCGACATTGGAGGCATTACCTGGCCGGCAGGAGATTCACTCTCCTCACTGACCAATGGTCGGTTGCCTTTATGTTTAATAATACGCAGCGGGGCAAGATCAAAAATGACAAGATCTTGAGGTGGAGGATCGAGCTCTCCACCTATAACTATGAGATCTTGTATCGCCCGGGGAAGCTCAATGAGCCCCCTGATGCCCTATCCCGCGGTACATGTACCAGCACATAAGTGGACCGACTCTGGGCTCTCCACTATGACCTCTGCCACCCGGGGGTCACCCGGTTCTTCCATTTTATCAAGGCCCGCAACCTGCCCTACTCCATTGAGGAGGTCAGGACCGTCACCAGAGACTGCCAAGTCTGCGCAGAGTGCAAGCTGCACTTCTACCGGCCAGATAGAGCGTGCCTGGTGAAGGCCTCCCGCCCCTTTAAGCGCCTCAGCATGAACTTCAAAGGGCCCCTCCCCTCCACCCACCGCAACATGTGCTTCCTCAACGTAATTGATGAGTACTCCCAGTTCCCTTTCGCCATCCCATGTCCCGACATGACTTCTGCCACGGTCATCAAAGTCTGCACAGCATCTTCACTCTGTTCAGTTTCCCCACCTACATCCACAGCGATCGGGGATCCTCCTTCATGAGCGATGAGCTGCGTCAGTTCCTGCTCAACAAGGGCATCGCCTCGAGCAGGATGACCAGCTACGACCCCCGGGGAAACGGGCAGGTGGAGAGGGAGACCGGGACGGTCTGGAAGGCCGTCCTGCTGGCCCTTCGGTCTAGAAATCTCCCGGTCTCCCGCTGGCAGGAGGTTCTCCCCGACGCACTCCACTCTATCCGGTCGCTCCTGTGCATAACTACTAATGAGACCCCTCACGAGCGTGTGTTTGCCTTCCCTAGTAAATCCGCCTCGGAGGTCTCGCTCCCAACATGGCTGACATTCCTGTACCTGTCCTCCTCCGGAAGCATGTGCGGAGCCATAAATCGCATCCCTTGGTTGAGAAAGTCCACCTCCTCCATTCAAACCTGCAGTACGCCTATGTGGCATACCCCGACGGGCGACAGGACACAGTCTCCCTCCAGGACCTGGCAGACAGACTCAATCTATAATGTTTTTCTTCACCCCCGCCGGACTCTTTTTTAAACAGGGGGTGAATGTGGTAAACACCACTAGTAACACATTGCATGTATTACGGTACTGTATTACAGGTACAATGGTAAATCCCAGCCTGCTGGCTCCCCCCAGCAGGCGGCGTATAAAAGTGTCTGCTCTCCTGTGCTGCTACCATTCTGGTTCCAGCTGCGGGAGGCACAACATCTTGTGCAATAAAGCCTCGATTGTTTCACCATTCTCGTCTCGTGGTAATTGACGGTACATCACTTAGCGAGGGCCCTCAACAGCTGACACAAATTGTAATGTGGTTGTGAAATGGGAATTTCCTGACATCGCGTAGACACTCCGAGATCACAATCTAATTACTCTGAATCGAGCAGTCATAACATCGGGAAAGACAGAACAGGCTTGGGCTCGTTTTTTTCTTGGAATAGAGACGGCTGAGGCGTGATCTGATAAGGGTTTAAAAGGGTAAGCAAAGGGAAGATGTTTCCACGTATGGAGAAATCCAAAACAAGAGGTTGGCCACTAGTAAATCCAAACAAATTCAGGAGAAACTTATTTTTACCCAGAGAAAAGTTAGAATATGGAACTTGCTGCCACTAAACAATTGAGGCAAATAGCACAGATGCATTTAAGGGGGAAGCTAGGTAAACACAAAAGGGAGAAAATAAAAGGGTTGAGATTAAAACGGGAGGAGGTTCATGTGGAGCATAAAATTGTTAGATCATATGGCTTGATTCTGTGCTGTAAATTCAATTCTAGGTGGAATTTAAAGAAAATTAATATTGTATTGTCCCATGTCTCGGCTCTCCTAAAAGCACGTTTGGAGATCAGACCAGAAAATGGAGACCTTAGCTATAAAAGGGTAATTCAGGGAAACAACAGTATGGGCAAGATTGGCACTTTCAGATGGATCTGTTATTGACCTCTCAAAATTGGCTTAAAATGCCTTTGCCAGTCTGTTTGAAGATAAACAGGTGACCGCTTTGTTTGAATTTACATAATAATCAAACACTCTGGGTTTGTTCAACGCTGACACTGGTTTTGCGACGTAGAAACTAGGTTGCCTACATGCCGCCTGCTTCCTCCTCAACTGTAAACAGCTTAACTTCCCATACAGCAATGTAAAACCAGCCTCCATGAACAGTTGCTCTAACGGACTGCATATAAAGAAAACACAACTTTGCATTTGTATACCACCTTTAATCTCAATCAGCTTCAGAGGACTGTAATTAGACATAATTTGACACTGTGCCATATTAAAATAGGCACAATAAAATGGTCAAATGAGATAGATATTAAAATCACTGGCGGCGAGGGAACAGGCCGTGAAAATGACGGTCCTCCCCAGATTTCTGTTTGTCTTTCAGTGCCTCACCATCTTCATCCCCAAGGCCTTTTTCAAACGGGTGAATAAGATTATTTCGGGCTTTGTGTGGGCGAGTAAAATCTCGCGAGTGAAGAAAGTG
Source organism: Scyliorhinus torazame (assembly GCF_047496885.1). Lineage (NCBI taxonomy): Eukaryota > Metazoa > Chordata > Chondrichthyes > Carcharhiniformes > Scyliorhinidae > Scyliorhinus > Scyliorhinus torazame. The sequence goes on along the minus strand of NC_092707.1, from coordinate 156,734,111 downwards.
TTGCTGGAGCGCAGTCGGGGGGAGGGTGGGTTGGCGCTGCCGAACATCTGCAATTACTACTGGGCGGCTAATATAGCTATGATTAGGATGTGGGTAGTGGGGGAGGGGTCGGCATGGGAGTGGATGGAGGCGGCGTCATGTAAAGGCACCAATCTGGGAGCATTGGTAACGGCACCTCTTCCTTTCTCGCCGGCCCGATACTCCACAAGTCCGGTGGTAGTGGCGGCTCTGAGGATCTGGGGGCAATGGAGGAGATATAAGAGAGTGGAGGGAGCATCGATTTGGACCCCGATTTATAACAACCACAGGTTTGTACCGGGTAGGCTAGATGGCGGGTTACGGAGTTGGCAGAGGGCAGGAATTGGAAGAATGGGGGATCTATTTATAGATGGGAGCTTTCCCAGCTTGAAAGGTTTGGAGGATAAATTTGAATTGCCAGCAGGGAATGGTTTTAGGTATTTGCAGGTGCGAGACTTCCTGAGAAAACAGGCTCCGGCCTTTCCGTTGCTGCCGCCATGGGGGATACAGTATAGAGTAGTTTCCAGTACCTGGGTGGGAGAGGGGAAGGTTTCAGATATTTACCAGGAGCTTTCGGAGGCGGAGGAAACTCCGGTGGAGGAGCTTAAGGGCAAGTGGGAGGATGAGCTAGGAGGAGAGATAGAGGCGGGTCTATGGGCGGACGCCCTAAGCAGGGTTAATACCTCCTCATCGTGCGCAGGCTTAGCCTGATACAATTTAAGGTGGTCCACCGGGCACACATGACAGTGGCTAGGATGAGTAAGTTTTTCAGGGTAGAGGATCGGTGTGCGAGGTGCGCGGGAAGCCCAGCAAATCATGTCCACATGTTTTGGGCATGCCCGAAGCTTAGAGGGTTTTGGCAGGATTTTGCTAAGGCAATGTCCACGGTGCTAAAAACACGGGTGGTGCCGAGTCCGGAGGTAGCGATCTTTGGAGTGTCGGAAGAACCGGGAGTTCAGGGGACAAAAGATGCTGACGTCTTGGCCTTTGCCTCCCTGGTAGCCCGGAGACGGATCTTGTTAATGTGGAGGGACTCGAAGCCCCCGAGTGAAGAGACCTGGGTTAGTGACATGGCTGGGTTTCTCAGTCTCGAGAAAATAAAGTTTGCCTTAAGAGGGTCAATGTTCGGGTTCTCCCGGAGGTGGCAGCCATTCGTCGACATTCTCGGGGAAAATAAAATGTCAGCTGATGCAGTATCCCTAAGGGGGGGGGGGGGATTGTTGTTGTATGGTTCAGGTGAGTGAAGATTGGGCTGGGGGGGGGAAATGTTTATTTTACCATGTTGATGTCATTGTTTATGTTACTGTTATTAAAATTTTCAAATATCTTAATAAAATATTTTTAAAAAAGAGATAGATATTAAAGCCCTTCTGAAAAAGGAGGAAGGAAAGTGTTGGGATTTTAGTGGGAACTCCAGAGATTAGGGCCTGGACAAAATGAAGGTCTGGCTGCCAATAGTGCAGCAAAGGAATAAGGGAATGTACAAAGGGCAGAGTTTGAAGAAAGCAGACACTTTGGGAGGTTGTAGGGCTGGTGGAGATTAAAGAGATGGGCAAGGGGAAGCGAATGGTGGAATTTGAACACAAGGAGATTTTGTTTTTTAAATGATGCTGGCCAAACTGGGAGCTTATATAGGCCAGTGAGCACAGGGGTGCTGGGAGAATGGATCCGGAGTGTGATGGTGCTTGCATCAGTGATTTGGTTGAGTTCAAGTTTATGGAGAGTGGAAGGCCTTTCCCTTTACTTTTCATTCAAAATGGTTGAGATGCAGAGTCAGGAAAAATGTGTAAAAATGGTGGACTAGCGGCCGAGCTAACTGGCTAATTAATATTGGTGAGAATGGATACGCAGTGTAGCCCAATATCACAGGATCCAAAAAAGTCAAGGATCACACAAATTCAAATGATCTGTCCAGTGTGGTGTCATCTACTACTCAAAACACAAGCCAGGGACATCAGAGGATGGAAATAGTGTGAAAGGCCTGCATTACAAATACAAACATAGCATGGGATTGAGAAATGTAAGAGTGAGAGAGCAGTCAGTTTGTCTGCAAACCTTCACTATCTACGCCTGCAAAGCACAATAGCCCACATGGACTGCGGTGCTGGAGAGAAATTTACATTAATGTATCTGCACCTCAGAAAAGAACAAAGATATAAAAATTCATGTCCTATTATTGATTCCTTTTAAAAAATTAAGTACTTTCTATTTTTCCAATTGAGAAGCAATTTAGCTTGGCAAATCCACCTACTCTGCACATCTTTGGGTTGTGGGTGTGAGACTCACACAGGCATGTGGAGAATGTGTAAACTCCACACAGACAGTAACCTGGGGCCAGGATCGAACCCGGGTCCTCGGCGCCGTGAGGCAGCAGTGCTAACCACTGTGTCACCGTGCCGCACCGCCATTATCGATTCCTTTCCCCCAGAATCTGCTGACTCTTTCTGTATATCCGCCTCCTTAACACTGTGGCTCACTAGGGCAGCACGGTGGCGCAGTGGTTAGCATTGCTGCCTCACGGCGCTGAGGTCCCAGGTTTGATCCCGGCCCTGGGTCACTGTCCGTGTGGAGTTTGCACATTCTCCCCGTGTCTGCGTGGGTTTCGCCCCCACAACCCAAAGATGTGCAAGGTCGGTGGATTGGCCACGCTTAATTGCCCCTTAATTGGGAAAAATTAATTAGGTACTCATTTATTTAAAAAAAAACACTGTGGCTGACTGAATAGCACTCTTACCCGAGTCAAAAGCTTGTGGGCTCAAGTCCCACTCCACAGACTTGAGATCATGCCAAAGGGAGGGCTGCACTGTCAAGACATGCTGTAATTTGAATAAGACATTAAACTGGGGCCTCAAGGGACCTCTCAGGTGGACATGAAAGATTCCATGGTGCTACTTAAAAAAGATGTGAAGCATTCCTCTGTTCATGGCCAACCTCAACCAACATCACAATGATAAAACAGGTTATCTGGTCCTTATCACATTGCTGCTGTGCACAAACTGACTGCCAGGTTTCTACATCACAACAGTGTCTATTGTTCAAAAAACAACCTGTAAAATGATCTGGGTGGGGGCATCTGGCAGATTTCCCAGAGGATCGGAGGCCCTCAGCTGCATGCCCTTTGGGCAGGTTGGTGCCTGGCACTGCTGGTGCCACCTGGGCCAGCCTGGCACTGCCATTTTTGCTTGCGCAGGGGTGCCCTGTGTGGGTGTTGCAGTGGGGCCAGGGCCATCCCATAGTGTGTTTGGTCTGGGAGGTTTTGGGGATTGCTTTAGGGGCCTTGGATATCGGGTTGTCATTTAAAAATGGTGTCTCAATCTCTCGCTACACTGGGGAGTTCCGGTGAGCGGAGCTTCTCAGTGTACAGAACGGGGCTGGATGCGGCCTCAGCCATGCGTTCTCGGCTGAGGCCCCCTATCTAACGCGAGTCGTGTTGTATTGTCATGTGTCTCCATGTGCTGCAAGCGTCGGGAAACATGCATCTAAAGACGTTCGCTCTGGAGTTTGTTACCAATTATTTGAATCGCGTCCTAGGTGGTGACTGGAAGAAATGTCAAATTATTAAAACATCAAGACACTTTTCCCCCCAAAAAATAAGAAGTTATTTTTTCCACTTCAAGACTAGGTTTTCAAGGCTAAATTTCACAACCACTTCCCATTTCTCAGTTCACCAAATATTTCTTCAACAGCATGTGAGGGACGGGGAAGTTCAAAACAAAAAGCAAGTCACTTTAATTTTAATTCTCTCCCCTCCTCGGAAAATCAAACTGCAACTTTCAATATTAGACAATCTTTAACAGAGGAAAGATGCAGAATGAGACTGAAACTTTCTGACCACAAATTTGAGTCAGAAGTAAGTAGTTGGAAAAGAAAAGTCATTGTCAGGAACCAACATGCAGCAATTATTCCAAAGGGAAACTCTGAGAAGACGAGGGAAAGTTTGATCCTGGAGCGAAGGCTAAATAAGCTTCCTCAACAGGAAATAAAGTCATAGCAATTCGAAATCCAAGTCAAAGGGCACAGGAAACTCTTATTCACACTCGTCCCAGGTGCCTGATGGGTAAGGTTGCCGATTATCCGGTTTTGAGCCCAGCCTTAATGAAATTTCAAAAGCTGTTCACTGAACACCAACGATTCAGAAAACAGCTTTTTTCCACCAATTGACTTTTGCCATTAGAGCAAATATTAGAACAAAAAGCAACAATTCCAGCCTCTGCCTAAAGCCAGGCCTGGTCCTCTGAGCAACTTAGAGCACCATTTATCCAGTACCTAATCATATCTCAAATGTCTAAAGGCAGCTCACATAAATTACTTGTAAAACACTGAGGGCCTTTGAAAAGTGGGCAGAGAACATTTACTCAAACAGTGGCAGGAATGAGGACTTCAGTTATATGGCGAGACTCAAGAAGCTGATATAGTTCTCCTTTCAACGGAAAAGATTTAAAGTGATTTAATAGAGGTGTTCAAAAGCATGAAGGGCTTTGATGGAATAATATGGGATAAATTTCTTCCACTAACTGAAGGGTGAATAGCCACAGATTGAAGGCAATTAGCAGAAGAACCATGGAAGAGGAGGAGAATTGTTTTTAAAATGCAGTGACTTATTACGATCGAGAATGCACTTCCTGAAAATGTGGTGAAAGTAGACCCAACAGTTAATTATGGGGAAAGAGCAATGGAGAACTCCATCAAAGAGTTGGCATAAATAAGCATGATGGGCTGAATGGTGCCAGTGATTTAATATTTTAAGGCTCCAAATATAGTGATTTAATGCAAGGCAATGAAATGAATGACCAATAAATTCATTTTGTTTTTTGATGGAATTAATTGACGGAGAAATGTTGGGCAAGAGACCTGGTGAACTGACTACACTTTGAATAGCAACATGGAAACTAATCACAAAACAAAGGCCTTGTTTTGTCTGTATGTCTAACGGTCAGTGTGTTAGCCGTGGTTCAGTTGGTAGGAACACTTGCCTCTGGATTACAAGTTATCAGGGGCGGGATTCTCCTTTCGCGGGACTAAGACCCCATGCCGGCGCGAAAACCGGCGTGAACCACTCCGGCGTCAACAGCCCCCGGGGGCTAGGTGGACGCCGGAGTGGTTGGCGCCATGCCAGACGGCGCCGAAGGGACTGGGCGAGTTAGCGCATGCGCCGAAGGGCCGGCGTGATCTCGCACATGTGCGGAACCCCTGCGCAGACCGGCCGGCGTATTCTGGCGCATACGCAGGGGGTTCTCTTCTCCATGCCAGCCATGGCGGAGCCCTACAGGGACCGGCGCGGAAGGATGGAGTACCCCCACGGCACAGGCCCACCCGCAGATCAATGGGCGCCCAATGGCGGGCCAGGCCACCGTGGGGGCCCCCCCCGGGGTCTGATCCCCCCCCCCCCCCCCCCAAGGACCGCCCCAGCCAACGTACCTGCCAGGTCCCGCTGTGTGGGACCATCTCTAATCCACGCCGGCAGGATTGGCCAGAAACGGACGGCCGCCCGGCCCATTGAGGCCCGGAGAATTGCTTGGGGGGGGGGGGGGGGGGGGGGGGGCCGCTGCCAACGGCCCCCGACCGGCGTGGCATGAACCCCGCCTCCGCCCGAAAACTGGCAGCGGAGAATACGGCAGCCGGCGTCGGGGCGGGATTCGTGCCGCCCCCCGGGGATTCTCCGAACCTGGCAGGGGGTCAGAGAATCCCTCCACCGATTGATGTCCCACACCAGGGCATTGAGCTGACAATTGTGACACACCAATACAGTACTGAGGGAGCATTACATTGGTTGGTTGGGAGTGCCGTCTTTCCAGATGAGACATCATATGGGGGTCCCATCTGCTTGATCTTGGCAGCACAGTGACATAGTGGTTAGCACTGCTGTCTCACAATGCCAGAGTTCCAAGTTCAATTCTAACCTTGGGTAAATGGGTAGCGTTAGCACATTCTTTCCGTCTCTGTGTGGGCTGTGTTCCGGTTTCCTCCTACAGTCCAAATATGTGCGGGTTAGGTGGATTGTCCATGCTACAATTGCCCCTTAGTGTCCAAATGATAAATGGGGTTACAGGGATAGGGTGAGGGAGTGGGCCACGGGTAGGGTGCTCTTTCAGACGGCCGGTGCAGATTTGACAGGCCGAATGACCTCCTTCTGCGCTGTAGGGATTTTGTGATTGGGTGGAGGTAAAAGAGTTTACGGCAAGGGGCGGCATGGTGGTTAACAATGCTGCCTCACCACGCTGAGGACCCGGGTTCGATCCTGGACCCGGGTCACTGTCCGTGTGTAGTTTGCACATTCTCCCGTGTTTCCATGGGTCTCACCCCACAATCCAAAGATGTGCAGGGTAGGTGGATTGGCCATGCTAAACTGCCCCTTAATTGGAAAAAAGAATTGGGTACTCTAAATTTAAAAAAAAAGATCTTATGACACTGTTTCAAGGAAGATCAAGGGAGCTATCCCCAGTATCTTGGCCAATATTTAGCCCTCAATCAACATCACAACCTGGGACCTCAGCGCCCTGGGGCAGTAGTGCTAACCACTGAGCCACCGTGCCGCCCATGAACCAGATAGCTCAATGGGGAGTCTTGTGTTGAAGCTTAGCTCCTGAAAATAGCTCCTGAAAACATCACCGTTAAACAATGCGGCAACACAATAAAATTAGTTGGCTATTATCACATTGCAGCTGCGAATGTTTGTTGAACACAAATTAGCTGCCACATTTCCTACTTTACAACAGTGACTGCCCTTAAAAAAGTATTTAATGGCTATAAAGCATGTGGTGTCCGATGATCACGAAAAGCACGATATAACCAAGTATTTTCTTTCTCTTTCTTTTTATCTGAAAAATGCCATCCAAAGAATTAAATTTCTCACATTCCTTCCTCAATAGCAGTTTCTCTAGAGCTAACACTTACACTTTGGTTTCATAGTCTTTCCAGGCTTTTTCGATGAGTTTCTTTGGATCCTGTAGGCAGAGAATAAAGACCAGTTTAATTTGTCTCACCTCTAATTGGAAGGCACAATCAACACCCACCTGGTACACTGGAGATTGCCACTCAGAGTTAGTGACTATTAGATTGGTTGGATTGTAGAAATGATAAGAAGCTCCCTCTCACACAGCCACTAAATGTACAGGTTAGGACTCAATAATATTAGGCAATGGATAACTCTTTTAAAAAAAATTTTGATTGAATTTATTTTAAAAAATAAATTCAGAGTACCCAATAATTTTTTTCTAATTAAGGGCCAATTTAGTGTGGCCAATCCACCTATCCTGCACATATTTGGGTTGTGGGGTCTCAACCCACGCAGACACGGTGAGAATGTGCAAACTCACGTGGGCAGTGACCTGGAGCTTGGGTCGAACCCGGACCACGGCGCCGTGGGGCAGTAGTGCTAACCACTGAGCCACCGTGCCGCCCATGAACCAGATAGCTCAATGGGGAGTCTGTGTTGAAGCTTAGCTCCTGAAAACGCCACAGTTAAACAAAGCGGCAACACAATAAGATTAAAATTTCAGAATAAATGCATGCAAAGCACAGGCTCAATATCGCCACATTCTTTTAAAAAAAATAAATTTAGAGTACCCAATTTTTTTTTCCCCAATTAAGGGGCAATTTAGCGTGGCCAATCCACCTAACCTGCACAACTTTGGGTTGTGGAGGTGAAACCCACGCAGACTTGGGGAGAATGTGCAAACTCCACACGGACAGTGGCCCAGGGCCGGGCTTCGAACCGGGGTGCTCAGCGCCACAGTCCCAGTGCTAACCACTACGCCACATGCCGCCCTATATCGCCACATTCTTAACCATATTGTTTAATCCTCCTCCGTTAACAAGCACAATTCCTTCTCAGTTCATTTGTTTTTAATGTATTTTATTCCAAACTTATATGAAAAGTTACAACACATAAACAATTCAGGAAACAAACTTCCCAACACACGACTGTATAGTTTGTACAAATTTTCCCCTTTTTCACCCTCCCCCTCCCCCCGACGAACAACTCCTCGTACACGGTCACGAACATCTACCATCTTGCATCAAAACCCTCCGCTGAACCCCTTAAATCGTATTTGATCTTTTCCAACCGAAGAAAGGGGCTGGTTTAGCACAGGGCTAAATAGCTGGCTTTTAAAGCAGACCAGGGCAGGCCAGCAGCACGGTTCAATTCCCGTACAAGCCTCCCCGAACAGGCGCCGGAATGTGGCGACTAGGGGCTTTTCATAGTAACTTCATTTGAAGCCTACTTGTGACAATAAGCAATTTTCATTTCATTTCATTTTCATTTAAGTCACCCAGCCAGGCCAGTTGCTGACCGCCACTCCAATAAAATTTGTCGCCGGGTAACCAGAGAGACGAAGGCCACAACATCGGCCGTCCTCCCATCAGCTCCATCAGCTCCGGCTTCTCCTATATCCCAAATATCGCCACCAAAGGGGCTGGCTCAACCTCCTCCACACTATCCTTGCTAGCACTACAAACACTCCCATCCAGAATCTCTCCCAACTTTTCACAGCCCCAGAAAATATGAGTGTGATTCGCTGGTCCCCACCCACACTTCTCACACTCGTCTACCATCCCCTGAAAGTACCCACTCATTCTTGCCCACGTCGTATGTACCCTGTGTGCGACCTTGAACTATATCAGGTTCATCCTTGCACACAAGGAGGTGGCATTTAACCCTTTGTAGCGCCTCATTCCACACTCCCAGTTATTCTCCCCTCCCAGCTCCCCTTCCCACTTCTCCTTAATCTTATCTTCATCACCCACTCACCTCCCTGTTCTCCCAGTCGCATGGATATGTCTCCGATCCTGCCCTCCCCTTCCACATCCTGAAGCAGTAGTCGTTCCAGCAGGGTGCACCTCAGTAACCTGGGGAACTCTTTCCAAACCTTCCGCGCGAAATCCCTTACCTGCAGGTACCTGAACTCATTTCCTCTCGGGAGCTCTACTCTCTCCTTCAATTCATCTATACTGGCTTCTCAGTTCAATTTATCGCAACAGCTTTTCCCCAGAAAGCAGATTGATACCATTAAGATTATTTGTCGTCATTCTAAGTCAAGTTGAGAGCAGAGGCAAAGTGGGCCAAATGGTTTCTATTTGTGCTGTACAGTTTGACACATAGCCAGTCAGTGTGTTGTCCCTTCAGCTCGAATATAATCCAAACTGACTAATAGGGCTTTAACTAAACAGGAAGTGAAGGCCGGGATTCTCCACTGCTAAGATCGGGAATCCTAACTGGGCAGAGAATCCTGCGGCGGGACAAAAATCGGGATTCACGCCAGGCAGCAAATTGGTTGCATTATGGGCCAGGGTATAGAGAACCCCAAAGTGTATCATGGAGTTCACCTGACCCACAACTTTTAATAGATTGTGGTATGGGGAGCACACGGCCCACTCTACAGGTGTGGTACAGCAGAAATGGAAAAGTATTTTTTTAAAGCAAAACACTGTTTATTCTATGAACTGAAGTTAACCTTTTTAAAACATACAGTGAACATCTTAGCAACCATCAATTCAAATACAACCCCCAAAGAATACATTAAGTAATCCTTAATAACTTCCCAAACAACATCCAGAAGACAAAAGAAACACCTTTTAACAGAAGCACATCAGGTTAAAGTCACTACTGAGAACATTTATAATTCTGAATTCACCAAATGATCAAGAGATAGTCTTTTCATGGCAGAGAGATCAACAGTACACCTGCTCTGTCTGGCTTCAGCTACAACACTGAAAACAAAACCAAAACACACCCTGCAGCAAACAGCCTAAAACGGAAGTAAAAAGCTGACAGACAGCCCAGCTCCACCCACTTTCTGACATCACTGCAGTAGTAAACACCCATTTCTTAAAGGTACTCTCACTACAGGTATTTACATACACACCCATTTATAAACACCCATTTCTTAAAGGTACTCTCACATGACAGTTGCGAGTCTCCATGCCAGCCCCGCAACCATAGTGGGCTTCCCACCCTGACTCGCTGGGACAATGCAAAGAGCTCATTAGAACTATTTTGCAGAGGCCAGAAGCCAGGGTGCGATGTAGGTGAGATGTTCCACATCGGGTGGCTCCCGCCTAGAATGTTTTAAGAAGACTGAAGTCCGGTCCCAGGGGAATTCTTGAGGAATATAAAAAAGAAGAGAAAGAAGTTTGTGGAAAAAAACATTTTTTTTTTCTTTTTCTTGAAGGAAGAATTTTGTTTTTCAAAAAAGATTGAAGAAGGAAAGAAGGAGGAAAAAAAAGGAAAAATAATAAGTCGTTAAAGGATGCGAAAAGCAGCGTTGAAGAAAGGAGGAAGTGCGGGCTCGGCATTTAATGAGAGGACCAGCAAGATCGCTGACAAGATGGCGGATGCCGGACCGCATGGTGGGGCCGCACTGCTTACGGTGGAAACGCTGACCGAGTTGATGGCTGTGGAGATGGAAAAGCAGTTTGCGAGGCACATGGAGGTTTTGAGGAAGGTGATGGCGGTCGCATTGAAGTCATTGGTGGAGGAGGCAATCGCCCCGGTGAGGGTAGCTGTGGCAAAGACATCGGCCGAGGTGAGAGAGCAGGGGGAGAAGATGAAGGAAGTGGAGGAGGCCATGTTGCAGCACAGCGACCAGTTCACCTCACTGGGGGATGAGCTGCGGAGGGTGGTGGAGGTCAACAGAGGACTCCGAGCAAACCTCGAGGACTTGGAGAACCTCTTGAGGCGGCACAATCTGAGAATTGTGGGCTTGCCCGAAGGGACAGAGGGCCCAAGGCCAACAGAGTACTTCGCTAAGAGGTTGGCGGAGCCGATGGGGGAGGGTGAGAACCCCTCCCATAAGAGCTGGACCGAGCTCATCGTTCATTAAGGCCGAAGCACAAAGTGAATGAGCCGGCAAGAGCAATCATTATTTGCTTCCATAAGTACTGCATTATCATAGAATTTACAGTGCAGAAGGAGGCCATTCGGCCCATCGAGTCTGCACCGGCTCTTGGAAAGAGTACCCTACCCAAGGTCAACACCTCCACCCGATCCCCATAACCCAGTAACCCCACCCAACACTAAGGGCAATTTTGGACACTAAGGGCAATTTATCATGGCCAATCCACCTAACCTGCACATCTTTGGACTGTGGGAGGAAACCGGAGCACCCGGAAGAAACCCACGCACACACGGGGAGGATGTGCAGACTCCGCACAGACAGTGACCCAAGCCGGAATCGAACTTGGGACCCTGGAGCTGTGAAGCAATTGTGCTATCCACAATGCTACCGTGCATATTTGTTACTGATTATTGTTTATTGTTGGTGGGTGTAAATTTGGGAGAAAATGTGAAAAAGGAGAATAAAAATATTTTTTTAAAAAAAGAACTATTTTGCATGTCATTGCTGGGTGGGACGCACCAATCGCAAGCCAGCTGACATGCTCCAGCCCCCCCAGCCGAGATTCCTGCTAGTGTGAATTTGTGCAAGTATTGGGCAACGCGGACCTGTTGGCTTGCAGTCCGAGAGGTGGCAAAGTGGTAAGTCCTTTCCCTACAACAGTCGCTAGGGTGCTGAGGGGGGGGCCCTTCCTGGGAGGTGGGGTTCAAGGGGGGGGTCCTTCCTGGGAAGTGGGGGTCAAGTGCTGGATTGGAAGGGCTCAGGTTCCCAAGGAAAGCACAGCTTTGGGTGCTGCCTCTTCGCTTTCTATGAAGCAGACTCATCCGAAAAAGAGAAACAGCTGCTAACCTGACTTAATGGATGCCTGCACAGCTATAAAAATAAACAACCTGATTCTGCCCTTTCAAGATCCAGCGAGCTGTCAATCACGATGCCTTGAGCTGGCAGTGGAGTGTGAAATTCATTGCAAACAATCCAGTTCAAAGCATTCAGCCTCCTAGCCATACACACAGACTTCAATACTTCAAAAGGCAATGAAATTGACGCTGTGTAAAACACTTCAAATGGTTTCCAGCAATTTGAAGGGATTACTTTTACCTTAATCTCACAGACCTTTAAACTTGGCATACTGACAGACTTTTTAAAAAGGGTTTAGGGGTACAGATGATATCCCTTTCACTTTATTGTGAGAAAATATTATTTATTATATACTGACTTACTGTTTAAAGGGTTTTGAGTTCAGACATGAACACTTTCACTTTATTATTAGGGATGTGTCTTTATGAGATAATGGACAAAATTCTCCGTTTGGGAGGCTATGGGCTCGATTCAAATAAATGGGAACAAAGTCCCATAGCAAGCGCGTTTCGCCGCGTGTTTCCTGGCGCTCACAGTGCTGAGAAACACATGGCTATACAACGCGACCTGCATTGTATAAGAAGCCTCAGTGGGGGAACGCGTGACCGAGACCGCACATAACCCCGTTTTGTACACTGGGGAGCTCCACTCGTTGGAATTTGTAATGGCGGCCCAATCGCCGAGACCCCCAAAACGATCCCTAACCCTGCCCCCAACCCAAATGCACTATGGAAGGGTCCCTGCCCCACTCCCCAAAACTCACTCAAAGCACCCCAGGCCTGATCGCACAAGTGCAAAGAATACCAGCTTGGCACCCTGACAATGCCTATGCCAGCTGGCAATGCCATCTGGGCAATGCCAGGCTGGTACTGCCAAGGTGACATCAGCAGTGACAGGGCACCATCCTGCCCAAAATGCATGCAGCTGGCGACCTCCATCTGGTCTCCAGTTGTGGAGACCAGTGCTGAATGGCGCTCACCCGAGGCAAAGAGGATGAATCCCAAAAGCCTCAGGGACCTCGGGAATCTGCACATTAAAGTGAGACTAGCTGTCTCACTCTAATATGTAGATTTGCCAAAAAGTGATCCCACCCACAATGGGCAGGATTTACATCGCAACATCTCGCAAAATGCATTAAGATCTCGCGAAGCGTTGCGAGCTGGGTAGATCCCGGGAGTGGCTATTGGAGTGACCGAATGAGTGACTGTTTTCCTGCTGGAGCTGAGAGTGCAAATCTTGCTGGGAGCGTGTAGCGCACAAAGACTCACGAGAGACGAATAGAGATGAAGTCGATGAGGCTTTATTAAGCGTGACTTGTTCCCCGCAGTTCAGCAACAGACTGGCCTGCGGGGGAGAACTCCTGGTTCTTATACTCCGCCTTCAGGGCGGAGCTAGAGATCAACAGCCAACCAGGACCCGGGATCTGTCAGCCAATGACATCACGGCTTCACAGTCCCACATGACCCCTAATGCATACTACCACATTCACCCCTTGTTAAAAATGAACCCGGCGGGGTGGTGCTTCGCATGGTGGTAGGGGTTTACAAGGCTGGTCCTGGGAGGAAAAAAAACTTTTGCATGTCATCACAGTGCCCTACACTGGGCTATGTACAGGGTTTTTTGTTTTGAACTATTTACAGTATTCGTAAGAGGGAAAAAGGAAAAAAAATTCTCGTTAAAAGTCCACAACATTCTAGTGTTACACCGATGCCACGAGTCGGTCGGGCGGTCTGGTCGTCCTTGTCGATCGCCTCAGCCCCGGTGGTGGTGGTGCTTGTTCCAGTGTTGTCGTCTCCGGGAGCTTTACGGTTTCTGCTTCAGCTTCACTTCTGGTCGGACCTGGGAGGAGGACCGATCCTCCCGGGAAGGGGGCGGTCGCGGGGTGCGCCGGTGGCAGGGAGGGGGTGATTGGTGTCGAGGGGGTGTGCGTGTTGCCGGCGGGCGCCAGATCTCGCAGGGAGACCGTGTCCTGTCGGCCGTCGGGGTACTCCACGTAGGCGTACTGCGGGTTCGCGTGGAGGAGGTGAACCCTCTCGACCAACGGGTCCGACTTGTGCGCCCGCACATGTTTCCGGAGCAAGATGGGTCCTGGGGCCGCCAGTCAGGTCGGCAGCGACGTTCCAGAGGAGGACTTCCTGGGGAAGACAAGGAGGCGCTCATGAGGCGTTTGGTTAGTGGTGGTACACTGTAGCGACCGGATGGAGTGGAGGGCGTCCGGGAGGACCTCCTGCCACCGTGAAACTGGGAGATCCCTGGACCGTAGGGCCAGTAGGACAGTCTTCCAGACCGTGCCGTTCTCCCTCTCTACTTGCCCGTTCCCCCGGGGGTTGTAGCTGGTCGTCCTGCTCGAGGCTATACCCTTGCTGAGCAGGAACTGGCGCAGCTCGTCACTCATGAAGGAGGACCCCCTGTCGCTATGGACGTATGCGGGGCAACCGAACAGTGTGAATATGGTGTTCAGGGCTTTAATGACTGTGGCCGCTGTCATGTCAGGGCAGGGGATGGCGAAGGGGAAACGGGAGTACTCGTCCACCACGTTCAGGAAGTATGTGTTACGGTCGGTAGAGGGGAGGGGCCCTTTGAAATCCAGACTGAGGCGTTCAAAGGGACGGGAGGCCTTGATCAGGTGCGCACTATCCGGCCTGAAAAAATGCGGTTTGCACTCTACGCAGATGTGGCAGTTCCTTGTGGCTGTACGGACCTCCTCCACGGAGTAGGGGAGGTTGCGGGACTTTATAAAATGGTAGAACCGAGTGACCCCCGGGTGGCAGAGGTCCTCGTGGAGGGTTTGGAGACGGTTAATTTGTGCTTTGGCACATGTGCCACGGGATAGGGCATCGGACGGCTCGTTCAGCTTTCCGGGACGGTACAAGATCTCATAGTTGAAGGTGGAGAGCTCGATCCTCCACCTTAAGATCTTGTCATTTTTAATTTTGCCCCGCTGTGCATTATCGAACATGAAAGCTACCGACCGTTGGTCAGTGAGGAGAGTGAATCTCCTGCCAGCCAGGTAATGCCTCCAATGTAGCACAGCTTCCACTATGGCTTGGGCTTCCTTTTCCACTGAGGAGTGGCGGATTTCTGAGGCGTGGAGGGTTCGGGAGAAAAAGGCCAAGGGTCTGCCCGCTTGGTTAAGGGTGGCCGCTAGAGCTACATCGGAGGCGTCGCTCTCGACCTGGAAAGGGAGGGACTCGTCGATGGCGCGCATCGTGGCCTTTGCGATATCCGCTTTGATGCGGCTGAATGCCTGGCAAGCCTCTGTCGACAGAGGGAAGGTCGTGGTCTGTATTAGGGGGCGGGCCTTGTCTGCTTACTGGGGGACCCACTGGGCGTAATATGAAAAGAACCCCAGGCAGCGTTTTAGGGCTTTGGAGCAGTGAGGGAGGGGAAATTCTATGAGGGAGCGCATACGTTCGGGGTCGGGGCCTATTATCCCATTGCGCACTACATATCCCAAGATGGCTAGCCGGTGTGTGCTAAAAACGCACTTGTCCTCGTTGTATGTGAGGTTCAAGGCTTTAGCGGTCTGGAGGAATTTTTGGAGGTTGGCGTCGTGGTCCTGCTGATCGTGGCCGCAGATGGTTACGTTGTCGAGATACGGGAACGTGGCCTGCAACCCGTGTTGATCAACCATTCGGTCCATCTCTCGTTGGAAGACCGAGACCCCGTTTGTGACGCCAAATGGGACCCTTAGGAAGTGGTATAATCGCCCGTCTGCCTCGAAGGCTGTGTACTTGCGGTCACTTGGGCGGATGGGGAGCTGATGGTAGGCGGACTTGAGGTCCACGGTGGAGAAGACCTAATATTGGGCAATCCGATTGACCATGTCGGATATGCGGGGGAGAGGGTACGCATCTAGCTGTGTGTACCTGTTGATGGTCTGGCTATAGTCTATGACCATCCTTTGCTTCTCCCCTGTCTTTACTACTACCACCTGTGCTCTCCAGGGACTATTGCTGGCCTGGATTATGCCTTCCTTTAGTAGCCGCTGGACTTCGGACCGAATGAATGTCCGGTCCTGGGCGCTGTACCGTCTGCTTCTAGTGGCGACGGGTTTGCAATCCGGGGTGAGGTTTGCAAACAAGAATGGGGGCTCAACCTTGAGGGTTGCGAGGCCGCAGATAGTGAGTGGGGGTATTGGGCCACCGAATTGGAAAGTTAGGCTCTGCAGATTGCACTGGAAGTCTAATCCCAGTAATGTGGGCACGCAGAGTTGGGGAAGGACGTAGAGCCTGTAGTTTTTAAACTCCCTCCCTTGCACCGTTAGGGTCACTATGCAGAAGCCTTTGATCTGTACGGAGTGGGATCCTGCAGCTAGGGAAATCTTTTGCGCACTGGGACGGATGGTCAAAAAACAGCGTCTTACCGTGTCGGGGTGGATGAAGCTTTCTGTGCTCCCGGAGTCGACCAGGCATGGTGTCTCGTGCCCGTTGATCAGCACCGTTGTTGTCGTCGTCTGGAGCGTCCCGGGCCGTGCTTGGTCCAGCGTCATTGAGGCCAGACGTGGTCGTAGTGCTTCAGCGTCTTCCTCGAACCCCGTGGAGCCGTCGATGCTGGGGTCCATTGTTGCCGTCCAAGATGGCGGCGGGGGTGAACAAAATGGCCGTCCCCATGCATCGCACAGGGCTGGGGGGTCCCAAGATGGCGGCGCCCCTCCTCCCCTCGTGGTGGCCGGGACCCAAAATGGCGGCACCTGCGGGTCGCACATGGGGCGCTGGGGGGGGCTGGGGAGCGTTTGAAACGCGCAGGACTCCTTCTTCTCCGGGGACAGCGGTGGCCGGGACCCAAAATGGCTGCGCCTGCGGGTCGCACATGGGGCGCTGGGGGAGGGGGGGGGGGGGGGGGTTGGGGAGCGTTTGAAACGCGCAGGACTCCTTCTTCTCCGGGGACAGCGGCGACCCCCCGGGACCGGCACACAGCCGCGAAATGGCCCTTTTTCCCCGCAGCTCTTGCAAATCGCTGCGTGGGCCGGGCAGCGCTGCCGGGGGTGTTTCGCCTGGCCGCAGAAATAGCAGCGGGCCCCCCCGGGACGATTTGGCACCTGAACCGCGCAAGCCTGTGGGGGGGGGGGGGGGGGGAGGGGTTTGTCGCGACGGGGGCCCACGGAGCCCAAGGGGCTGCCGCGCGGTCGGGGCCGTAGGCGCGGGCGTTTCGCCCGGCCACATCTAGGGAGGCTGCAAGGGCACGTGCCTCTGAGAGTCCTAGCGACTCTTTTTCTAAAAGTCTTTGGCGGATGTGGGGAGAGTTCATACCTGCCACAAACGCATCGCGAATTAACATGTCCGTGTGTTCAATCGCGTTTACCGGCGGGCAGCTGCAGGCCCGTCCCAAAATTAGCAGCGCGGCGTAGAATTCGTCTAGCGATTCTCCGGGACTTTGCCGTCTCATTGCGAGTTGGTAGCGTGCGTCGATCTGGTTCACTGGGCGAACATAGATGCTCTTTAGTGCTGCAAACGCCGTCTGGAAATCCTCTGCGTCTTCTATGAGAGGGTAAATTTCCGGGCTTACCCTCGAGTGCAGGACCTGTAGTTTCTGGTCTTCTGTGACCCGGCCGGGGGCCGTTCTGAGGTAGGCTTCGAAACAAGTCTGCCGGTGTTTAAAAACTGCTGCTGAGTTCACTGCGTGGGGGCTGATCCTCAGGCATTCCGGGACGATCCTGAGCTCCATCGTCCTTTAAGCACGCTTAATAAATTGTAGCGCACAAAGACTCACGAGAGACGAATAGAGATGAAGTCGATGAGGCTTTATTAAGCGTGACTTGTTCCCCGCAGTTCAGCAACAGACTGGCCTGCGGGGGAGAACTCCTGGTTCTTATACTCCGCCTTCAGGGCGGAGCTAGAGATCAACAGCCAACCAGGACCCGGGATCTGTCAGCCAATGACATCACGGCTTCACAGTCCCACATGACCCCTAATGCATACTACCACAGAGCGCAAATCCAATGGAACGGCACGGAGAAGCCAATCTCTGAAGAAAAATGTTTTTGCAAGTGCCATGGCGTGCTAAGTCAGGGCACTCCTAGTGCCAGTTGAAACCACTGCAGTTTCTCAGCTGGCGGGAGCAGTTACAGACTCCAGAACAGAGGATCCCGCCCTAAGTGTCTCCTCCTCTCTCATCAGCTGAAAGAACTCCAAAGCAGGTTTGAGATTAGGCAGCCTCTCCTCGTCATTACGATCCATTGCCTTGCACTTCAACACCAACTTGCCAACTATACACACAGGACAGATCGCTAGCATTGCTCATGTACAAAATGTCACACTCACACTGTTAAGAAATGCCCATAACAGGCTAGGCGTTAAGGCACAAGACGTGGAATATAAAATGAGCATTTGACCACATTAGACAGGCCATAGAACTTCTCAATTTGACATTAAAAGGAGTGGAAAGTGTGAGGAAATTATGTTCCACGTCTTAGTGGTGTCTTTTGCTGAAATATTAAAACAAATCGAACTTCCATTTATGTGGCCAGTTTCCAGTGATACCACAGCGAGCACACACAGCTGTCAGAAGCTTGAGGAGTGTATGCTGAACCTTCTACTAAATTACACACACTGTTCAACCTCAGACTGTGACTCAAATCAAAAGGCGACAATCTCATTTCAGAATTCTGCCCAAGTACAAAGGCTTATTCATGTCATTTGATTCTAACAGGGGTGCCATGTTTCAAGGAAAGCCAGAGTATGAATAACTTTCACATCAGTACTTGGAGTGACTCCAGAAGACAGAGTCCAGGTGCCACCCAAAGGCTGGCAGCATTCCCTTCTGCGCTTTGCCCCACCCCCTTCTCCCCAATCAATGCCAATTCTGGTGCAGATTCACGCCGATAGTTGCCAGAGTGAACATAAAAGGGGCTCTAAAGTGCCACGAATTGACCCACATACACACCCACGCCTCCTGCCTATGGCACGTGAGTTTGCGGAGACTATCTGTATGTTGAAATGTAATTGGGCTCATTGTTTAAGATGGAGGGAAAAACAAATATGAATACAGTAGCAGATCCTGCACAGTAGCCTCCAAATGCCATTAAATAAAAACAGAATAGGTTAACCCTCTCCCCACCAGTCCATTAGAATCGCACTGACTTAAACAGACTCCCAAGCCTCTTTGGTTTATTGCAATTTGCAACCATGGAACCTTTGCAAGAGGCCCCATATGGACCTTGAAATTCCGAGGCAGGCCTGCTCTGCCTTCCCATAGCTAATTGAAAAGCCTGACTGGATGATTGTCAGCCAAACGGCCTTTTCTACTCCCCTCCCACATCTCCAAACTTTTTATGACTAATAATCAAAATCACCCAGAGAAAATGGAAAATAAATATTTATTGTCTCCAGTAGTTTTTCCTGGGTTTGCAGGCAGGGGCGACCTGGAGATGAATCTTCGATTCCAGGAGACTCCACACCAGTCTTGGGAGTGAGTATTAGCAACCGTAGACAGCTGCCGTGGCTTCAAGGCCCAGGCTGACGAGGGCTATGTGCTGGATATTCCCTGTGGCACATCATTTGGCTATCTTGACATACACAGCAATGTTTAGTGACATTTCACACCGCATCAAGTCAGTAAACACAAACATTTTAATTGCAACTCTATCTCCACAGAAAACCTTCTCCTCCCCCATCCCCTTTTACACAGCCTTCCCCAACAAGTAGAGGACAGGAAAGGGGATTGAACAGTGTAGATATCCCATAAACCACACCATAATCATGCCATAAACATAATTGTCAGAGAACACCCAATAAGTGTGAGATCCAAAGACAAGTCTCGCAACAACACAGTCAACATTCCCCTGCGCCATAGTCACACTCAGTTACACACCTGGGTCTAAGCAGCGGTATTAAGAATACAATTTTTCAAAAAACAGAACAAAGAGAAAAGTAAACTCACCCCTTTTCCTTCTTTCAAATCCCCCTTTAGCAGACTGTCCAATGGAAATGAAAGGATGTTACTCATGTTTTGAGTCTGTAAACAGATTTAAAAACACCATTAAAATCCATCATGGAAATTGGACAATAATTTTCAAACAAGATGGGGATTCACAGTTTGATTGGAACCAAAAGGAAGAGGTTAAAAGGTCTGGATGTGAAAGGTGTGCTTTCATATTTGGCGCAAGATCTCAAAAGAGGCATTAGGTAGGGGGCATTAGGGGATTGAGAGTTCGGGACGCCATTCCGATCTCTTCTTGCATTGACGAGTGGAGCTCCTCAGTGCACGAAATGAAGGAAGTTCCACCAAGACCAAAAAAAATAACAGAGTCCCATTCGATAGCAGGTCGTTCACGGTGCTAAAAACGCCGGGAAACACTGTGTTAAACTCGCCCACAACCGGGCTCTGTTTTTATTTTGTTAAATCGCGCCCATTGTATCTTTCATGACCTCAGTGCATCCCAAATACTACAGTCAGTGAAGTACTTTTGAAGTGTAGTCATTGTTGCCATGTAGGAAACATATCAGCCAATTTGTGCAATGAACTGCCCCTCCCAACCGCCCCAGCAAACACCAGTGTGATAATAACCAATATTATGTTAATTGCTTTTTAATTTAATTATTTCAGTTTAATAAATTATTTTAATGATGTTGGTTGAGGGATAAATATTGGTTTCAAAGACACCAAGGAAAACGCCCCTGTTTTTCCAAGATAGTGGTCAGAGATTTTTTACATCTACTAGGCCAGGCAGGCTTCGGGAACTCATCCAAAAATCAGCATTCCTGACATGGCTGCACTTCTTCAGTATTTTAATACTAGAATAAATCAAATCCAAGCCCTTCCCGTGTGACAAGGTCAACTGAGCCCGAAGCCCATTTTTATTCAGACTTCAAGATCACCTCTAACAATGTGTGTGCCAAGCCCTGTTGAGTACACCAATTTGGACAGAATTGCCACAGGCCATTTTGGAAATGTTTAAATTTCTGGGTCATTCCAGCAAGATGAAATTTCTATCGAGTTTCACCAAGCATGTGAAAGGAGAAATAACCAAATATCACTAGAAAATTATTTCTAAATAATTAACTCCATACAAAATGCAAGGCCACATCATACTGAAGGCATAAAATGTTGTTGGCTACCTGAATATTAATATCTTACACAAACAGCCATTCCTGTACAAGCATACACAACAACTATGGAAACATCACTGCCAAACCCACTACCATACCCCTACCTTTAATATGGTACAAGCCTCTCAACGCACCTCATAGGGACACTAACACAATCTGACGCCGAGCCACAGGAGGAAATGATAGGGCAGATGACCATAAACTTTATCACCGATGTCGACTAAGGAACATCTTAAGTAAGATGCGGAAGGTAGACATGCAGAAAGGTTTAAGGAGGGAATTCCAGAATTTAAGACCTGAAGGCTCATTTGTAAATAACTGGGTGATGAACATCTGGGGTTCACAAGATTCCAGAATTAGATGAGTGGAGAGATTTTGGACAGGGTACACCCAGGTGAGAGTTCAACAGAGGCCAGGGTGGGATTGGAAACAAGGATGAGAACTTTTAACAAATTGTTGCTGGACTGCAAGCCACTGTAGGTCAGTAAGCACAGACTGATGGATGAACAGGACTTGGCGCAGGTTAGGGCTTTGGATAAGCTCACGTTTACAGAGGATGCAATGTGGGAGGAGTGATGTTCTTTGCTTTGTGGATGAGGATGGCTTTGAAGTGTAGTGTCTCACATCAAGCTGTGTTTTGAACAAAGCTAATTTATTTATTTATTTTTTTCCTTTTTAAAAAAAATTGAGAGTACCCAATTATTTTTTCCAATTAAGGGGCAATTTAGCGTGGCCAATCCACCTACCCTGCACATTTTTGGGTTGTGGGGCAAAACCCATGCAAACATGGGGAGAATATGCAAACTCCACAAGGACAGTGACCCAGAGCCAGGATCGAACCTGGTACCTCGGCGCCGTGAGGCAGCAGGGCTAACCCACTGCGCCACAGTGCTGCCCTCAAAGCTAATTTATTAACATTACAACTAAATAGTGAATTATTTACTAAGATGTACATATTACAAAATACACAAAGACTTATTATTTTATCTAAAGAGCTTCTGAAAACACGACTGTTCTCTATCACACCTAATCACCTACTCCCAGAATCAAGGGTATCACGTGATCCACGTGTATGCTCTTGATCACCATCTAGTGGTTGGATGCATTCACATTAAATTGGTAACCCTTCATTTGCCATACAATATACATATTGCCACAGGAGGCTGGTCAAGAGAGCAGTGAATAGAATAGTCAAGTCTGGAGGTAAGGGAAGCTTGGGTGAGATTTATGAGCAGCAGGTGGACTAAGGAAAACACGGTGATATTACTAAGCCAGACATGGGCAGTCTTGGCGATGGAGAGGTTACGAGGTCAGATGTCCAGCTCAAGATCAAGTACTGCAAACTGAATCTGTTCTCAGCAGAGACAACTTTCCAGCCTGGTGTTGCTGAACAGCAAGATTTCAGTTCGCTTTCTCCTCTCCTCAGCCAAATGTGGTCAGTTGTCCAAAAAGGAGAAGGAATAAATTGTTACAAAATAGCTTCTATGGTGGTTCTCCTTCCATTATAATGAAGTATCATCTCAAGTACAGTAAGTTACAGAACATCCCATAACCGCAATAAGCGATGTATCAAACACTGAAATTTGGAAACCAGTCTGCAAGACGGAGCTGGTAAGTTAACATTATAAGTAATTTGTAAGCCTGTTTCTAACTAGAATAAATGCAGTTTTGTTCTAATAATCTTTATCCCTCAAACAACATCATTAAAAGAAACAGATAATCTGCCCATAATCACATTCCTGCTTACGAAGCCTTGTTATGTGCAATTACAATTGCCA
This sequence comes from Scyliorhinus torazame, assembly GCF_047496885.1. Lineage (NCBI taxonomy): Eukaryota > Metazoa > Chordata > Chondrichthyes > Carcharhiniformes > Scyliorhinidae > Scyliorhinus > Scyliorhinus torazame. Next base: position 156,711,572 of record NC_092707.1, on the reverse strand, counting down.
TGTTTCCTGCATTACAACAGCGACCACATTTTTAAAGTATTCCATTGGTGCTGTGGGACTTGGCAAGATGTTACGAGGTGCAACAAGTGCAAGTTTTTTCTTTAAAAAAAATTTTTTTTTTAAATTAAATTTAGAGTACCCAATTAAGCGGCAATTTAGCATGGCCAATCCACCTAGCCTGCACATCTTTGGGTTGTGGGGGCAAACATGGGGAGAATGTGCAAACTCCGCACGGAAAGTGACGCAGAGCCGGGATCGAACCTGGGACCTCGGTGCCGTGAGGCAGCAGGGCTAACCCACTAAGCCACCATGCTGCCCCGCAGGTTCTTTCTTTACTGGATAATTAAGAGCCCCAATACAAGGGACAAATGTGGGTTAAGACATTTTGTGTGAAATCTACACTCTTGACATTTCCAGGAGGCCATTCCAATGAAAGGGAAATATAAGCTTGTTGCTGTAGCAACCGCAACCTGTGTTTGAAACAATACAGTACAATACAACTTTTCTTTGTAAATGTGAAAAACAAGACACATTTTCTTTTTCCTAACGTGAAGGACATTATTGTGCTTTAAGAATATTTACCTTTGATGTGGCAGACCCGGTGAATTGCAATGTCTACACTGTGCCTCAGCTGGATGCATCAGGGTTAAAATGCATCCTATTTTTAACGGCAGTGGTTAAACTAATGGTAACTGCACAATTGGAGACGGAGACTGAGCAGGATCCAGTAAGATGACACCAAGAACAACGGGCTTTAAACATAAGGCGAGACTATTCACTGGGACAGGTAATGCCAAGATTGATTTTGAGGGAAACGTACAAGATGATGTTTTAATAAGGGAATATATTTTTCTACTTAATTAGCAAGGAGAGGACAACATGTACAAGTGCAAGGCAATGCAATTTGGTAGAAAGAATAGGGAGGGTCGCAGTAGTGTTCAATGGTTTAATTAATCTGTGTTGGATTATGTTAATCTGTTGACTGATCTAACTTCACTGTGCTTGAATGATGGAGCCTGTGTCTAGCCCCTGAGGGCCAAGGCAAACGGAAGGTTCCAAACCTATAATTCCTGAATTCAATGTTCCAGAGACTTACAAAAGCATAGGAAATAGGTACACCAATAGTCCATATGGCCCACCTAGCCTTCTCCGCCATTCAATAAGATCATGGCTGCACATCTAAATCAGCCCTATCCCCAAATCCATTAGTACCAAAAAATCTTTTGATCTCAATCTAGAATGTACTCCTTATCTTGAGACTCTGACCCTTAGTTCTAGACTGCCCAACTGGTGCACAGCCTCTCAGTACCTACCTTACCAAGCTCTCAGAATTTATGGGCAGGATTCTCTGTTCTGGAGTCAAAGTGCTTGTGGTGATGTGCATCAATGTAAATACATGTAGGCTAACTAGACACTAGAGGGAGCACCAGAAACATCAAACACACACAATCAGCCAATAGATCAGTTAGATAGGAGACGACCTAGATAGGATTCACGATGCGCACGGAGGTGACATGACCACAGGGGGCATTACACCAACCCATATATAAAGGACACCACACACATGATCTGCCTCTTTCCAGTGGAGACAGTCAGTGAGAGCAGACACAGGGTTGATTCAATATTACACCCACCATGTGGATTGCAGCAACTGGTTAGTCAGTCTGGGTAGCTATAGTAGGATTAGCAGTAGTGTCGAACCAGAGTAATAGAAGTGTAAATAGTTTAATAAGCGTGTTGAAGTTATCTCCACGTCTGAACCTTCCTTTATCAAGTGCACCACAAGGAAGCCGCTTATGTTACACCTACAACATAACAAATCATGGTACCAGAAGTGAACTGTTTCAATCCAGATAGACATACCTCAGCTTACAGTGACAACCAGCAACGATACCCAGGCAAGATGTTCGAGATCCGGGTTCCACAGCAGCTCCAGTGCCACGGCGATCTCCGCGAAAACTGGCGGGCATTCCGGCAAAAGTTTGAAATCTTCCTGGTGGCAGCCGAACTAGAAGAAGTGGCTGATCCTGAAAAGATAGAGCTTCTCACCATCACTGGTGCCAGAGCAGAAGAAATCTTTCAAAAATTCAAGGGGCAAAACAGGAGCGACTTCCAGGCAGTCCTGGACAAATTCGGCAAATACTGTGAGGAAAACACACTCCAACCAGCAAGAAAAGGTAAGAGAAGCGCCAGTTCTCACCTCAAGGCCGAAATCCCGGAGCAGAGAAAGATTTTGATCGACGGTCATCTTTCTAAAGGGACTGCACTTGCGCAGTTGCGCAAGAAGCGCACAGAACGGGAAGGTCCGTTTGCGCATGCGCAAGAAGCCACGTATGCGCGATTGCGAATAAGGCCCCAAGTAAAGGAACCGCGATCTGCGCATGCGCAACCGCTTCCTACGCGCTGTGTCACATGCGTCATGATGTCAGAGGCCCCGGACCACGCCCATTTAAAGGGGAAACGTCTCAAATTAAAGAAGAAATCTTTTAAAGCTGTAAAACAACCTTCCTTCACCTGGAATGACAGCACAATGCCTCAAATTGAACCAGGAAATAAAATTAACCTCCGAAGAACCCTGCAACAAGCAGTTACCTACGCCCAAACCGATGAATTCGACCTTGAATACTTCGATACCGATCTTTACATTTTCTTTGGACCTCGCGAGTCCAATGCCAGCTCTGACGCAAACAGTAATGATATGGTCCTAGGAGACTACGACTCGGACAAACCTTTCACCTTGGGAGGCTACCCCAGTACCAAATCCGAACCACAACTAGACGTGTTGCACATTGGCGACCCCCGTATTGAATCCGACGCAGACATGGATTCGTTTTTCGGATTTGAGGATCTTCAGCCCAACAGATATGACATCCCAACTCGTGAGTGCAGGATGATGCTGCAGCCTGAAACCAAGAGACAGAGAGTGGTACAAGCCCAGAGAGAGCGGCCTGATGCCACACAGAGCGTGGTCCACGCACCGCTCAGGGTTCCCGACTCTACGACAGAAGACATGCAAGACGCCACACACCAGTCCTTGCATGAACAAGTGACTCCAGTGTCACAAGCCTCCACAGCAAGCTCGTGGACAGACTCCATAATTGCAGAAACGCAAGACTCCAGAGCGCAGTCCTTACACACACAAGACGTGACTCCAGTGTCACAAGCCTCCGCAGCGAGCTCGTGGACAGCCTCCACGATAGAAGCAACGCAAGACTCCGATGCGCAGTCCTTGCAGGAACAAGACCACGAGGGTTTAGCAACCTCCTCTGACCAACTAGCGGCAGACAATGCAATTCTGCCATGCTCAAGTAAACAGCAAGAAGACTATGACAGTCTACCATGTTCTAGTGCACAGCAGGATGACCATGACGGTCTATCATGCTACAGTGAAGAACAAAGCGACGATGACAGTCCAAGCACAAATGAAGGACAACAGCAAGACAATGACAGTCCACCCACATTGTTTGCACCATCAGATGAACACTCTGACGATTTACCCAACACAAGTGAACAACAAGCAGCTACTGAGGCTCTACCCACGGTATGTGAGACGAGTGACGACAGCATCCCACTTCCCATGCAAGATGAGCAAAGTGACAGACCTCAGCTAGTGTGTACAGAGGCACTCGACAATCACTGAGACCACTGGTGACTCCGGTGACACCATGATACTTCCACCCTTATTTGCTTGAACCTCTCCACAAGTCAATGCATTCCTGCATGTTCTGACTCCAGACGTGCAGCTTCAAGAAATCTCAGCTGACTCCAGTGAACCTGCTAAGACTCCGGACAGGGAGCATCAACAAACCAACACTGACTCAGTTAAAACAGACCAGACTCCAGATGGGGAGCAACCAAACGCCGACTCTGATTCACGTAAGCCGGACTTTACTCCAGACAGGCAGTGTCGCAACCTCAGTAATGGCACACTCAGGGTGACAGCAGATGCCACAACAACAGGAGATGGATCACTTAACAATTACACTGGGTCAGTAATAACAAGCAGCGGCTACAGTCCAAGAGGAATACACCAATATTCACCACAGCTATATCCACACATTTATTCCACACCAGCAGTGCAGCCAATGACAGCTCATGGTGGACAAACCCAGTATTCAGGCATGCAGCAGTCTATGCAGCATATTCTCAAACAGGCCAGCACTACAGATTGCCCACTAATGGAATCAAGACCGAAGGAGGACTACCGCAAGCTCAATCTGCACTACAGACTGGATGCCTTAGTTACAGCCCAGGATTTTCTGCACCCCAGCCTGGCCAGACGGCATATTCCTATCAGATGCAAGGTTCTAATTTCACACCATCACCAGGTATTTATGCGAGCAGCAATTCTGTTTCCAATTCGACAAGCTTCAACGGTTCTCAGCAGGATCACCCTTCCAGCGCAGCAAGTGGCCAGAACCAGTACCTACAGTCTTATCCAACTTCAACATATGGCACGTCCATGACCTCGAATGATACTGTTGATGGTACCTCTTCAACGTCAACACCTTATCAGCTACAAGATGCCATCCGACAGCATCATCACAAACATCAAAAAAAAGGGACTCCAAATCAGACAGCAAAGTGATTTGACCACTTCTTGGTTCCTGTGGCACAGGGACGTTGATGGCGTTCATAACCAAGGGAGGCATTTGACCATGATGATTGATGGTTTATGGACTCACACGAATGATTTGGACTTATTGTTTAATCACTGTTCCCATGATTTGTATATACCTTACCTCATCTACCTGTTCTTTGTTCAATTTTTCTTAAAGTGTACAGAAAATATGAACATATAAAAAAGGGAGGATGTGGTGATGTGCATCACTGTAAATACATGTAAGCTAGCCAGACACTAGAGGGAGCACCAGAAACATCACACACACACACACTCAGCCAATAGATAGATCTGATGAATCTCATTGAATCCTTCTCAAGGAAAATAAATTCTGCCTTATGTATTGAGATGCAAACCATTGTTATCTCACCAGAGCTCTGTCCCATTGCAGTAAGTTGTCCTTACCCCTGCAATTTTGTGCATTATACTCTCTCACCGCCTTCTTGCCCAGTTACTTACTTATCACTTTGCAAGCTCTTCAAATCCTCTTCATAGCTTACTTTCTATTCACCTATTGAAAACCTGATGCGAACAGCTTTCAAACTTTGGTGAGCTGAGCAAACTTACCAGGTTTTTAAAGAGTGCGGTTACTTCACGCGTAAACACACCAAGGTTCAGGAAACCCATGGACAACTCGTTCTTGTTTTGGGATAGGTGGTGGTTCCCGAAGCTCTCCAGAACTTCAATGTATTGCTCTTTATTCTCCACATGAGCTGGACACCAGAAAAAGAGAAAATAAAATAGAGACTTTGCATTAGAAATTGGTTCACAGGAGAGCAAGCCTTGCTTATGCTAATGTCCCTGGTTGAATAGCAGTTTTAGGAGGATTCCAAGTATGCTCCCGGGACCAAGGAAGAGTTTCACCAAAAATTAAACATTTTTATGTAAATAATAAACTTCCAAAAACCTTAATTCAAAGTAAGTCTTATGCTCAACAATACCAACAGCTCTGAAACTAAAGTCTCCATAGTCCCAGACAACTATTGGCTGCTTTCCCGTTTGACGGGAAGAGCTGACTGGTGGTGATTTAACCTGAGGATCACCACATCTCAGGCGAGGGGCAAGACCGAGAAGGTGCGCCTTCATGAATAACCTCAGCGGTATGGGAATTGACCCCGCACTGCTGGCCTTGCTCTGGATCACGATCTGCATACCCTTGCTGTGTACCATAATACTCCCAACCTGCTTGGGATATGACCAAAGTCACTTGAAAACTATGCCGTGTGCATTATGTTGTAGCACCCTTGCCTTGCAGTCAGAAGGTTGTGTATTCAACCCCCACTCCAGATGCTGGAGTTCATAACCTAGGTGGATATTCAAATGCAGTTCCAAACAAGTACTGTCCTTTGATTAAGATGTGAATTCAAAGTTTTACCTTCCTGTCTTGGTGGATTGTGTGAATGCAAAAGAACTGATGGAACAATTGAAGGGGGAGATATCCCATTGCCCTGGACAATCAAAGTCAGCAAAAGAAAATCCAATTATCAGTAACATTTGGCTGCAAAATAATGATAGCAACATGAAGAATTCATTATATAAGCGGTGTGAGATGTATTTGAGCAAGGTGCTTGATATATGCAAGATTTGCGAACATTGTGCTTTATATTGGGCTAAACTATGGGCTAATGGTATCAACTCTCAAGACAGCAGACTCGAAATGGGCAGACGAACTGGGGACAGAAGTGGGTTGGGGAGCAGCATGGTGGTGCAGTGGATAGCACTGCTGCCTTACGGCGTCGAGGTCCCAGGTTCAACCTCGGCTCTGGGTCACTGTCCGTGTGGAGTTTGCACATTCTCCCAGTGTTTGCGTGAGTTTCGCCCCCACAACCCCAAAGATGTGCAGGGTAGGTGGATTGGCCAGGCTAAATTGTCCCTTCATTGGAAAAAATGAATTGGGTACTCCAAATTTTAAAAAAGATCTTATGGCACTGTTCCAAAGAAGAGCAGGGGAGTTTTTTTAAAAAGTTCGTTGGGGACTGTGGAGCGAAGCACTGAGCAGGGCCAATTCCACCTCCTCCTACGCAAGGCTCAGCCTCATGCAGTTCAAAGTGGTGCACAGAGCGCTCCTAACCAGAACCCAAATGAACTGGAGGCAAATGTGAACGGTGCCAGAGCAGCCCGGCCAACCACACCCACATGTTTTGGGCCAGCCCCAAACTTGCTGAGTTCTGGGCAGCCTTCTCCGAGGCGATGTCCAAGGTTGTGGGGGTGAGGGTGGAGACATGCCCAAAGATGGCGATCTTCGGGGTATCAGAGAAGCCAGAGGTAATATGTGGGGAAGAGGGCCGATGCCCTAGCTTACGCTTCCCTCATTGCATAATCGGACAATCCTGCTCGGCTGGCGATCAGCAGCACCACCCACAGCTGCAGGCTGGCTGGCAGACCTGGCGGAATGTCTCCACTGGAGAAGATCAAATACACCATCCGAGGGTCGGAGGAAGGCTTCCTTAAAGCATGGGGGAAATTTGTCGGCCTGTTCCAAGATCTGTTCGAGGCCAACAGTAACTAGCAGAGAAGAAAATTAAAAACCAAAAGAGGAATGACAGGAATACACAACCCAGGGGGCGGGGCGGGGGGGGGGGGGGGGGGGGGGGGGGAGGAGAGAGAGAGAGGAGGGAAATTGAGGGGAATGTAAGGAACAACACAGAGGGAGGGGTGGATGACGTCCCCCCCCCCCCTCCCCCACAAGGCGGACGCAACAGAAACTCACAGGAAAGAAGGGGTGGGAGGGGTAGAGCCAATGTAGAGGGGGGCACACCCCTGAGCGAGCAGGGAGGGTATCAAGGGGGGGGGGGGGGAGGATAGCGCCTCGAGACAAACGGTGACAAATTGTAAATAGGTACAAGACAATCTTATGTACTGTACATAACAAACACGAAATGCAGTGTATATAAAACTGAAAATGCCAAGAAAAATATTATTTAAAAAAACAGCAGACTCATCCAAGCTGAGGTGTGCTGCAATTAGCCACAGCAGACCCCAATTTGAGCAGGCCTTCACCATCACTGGCCTTAGCAGATCCACAAGAAAAATAGGAGGTCATTCAGCTCCTCACACTGGTTCTATTCAATTAGATCATGGATAATCTGTACCTTAGTTCCATCAACTTGACTGGATTCTGCAAATTTAATGCCATTGTCTGACAAAAACCTAGCAATTTTACAGAATCATGGGATCACAGAATAGTTACAGCACTGAAGGAGGCAATTCAACCATTGTATACCAGCACTTGACAAGATCAACTCTAATAGTCCCGCTCCCTGCCCCTTTCCCTGTACCCCTGAAATTTGTCTCCTCTTCAGAACCCTATCCAATTCCCTTTTGGAAGCCACAATTGAATCTGCCTCCACCACACTCTCCGGCAGTGCATTCCAAATCCTAACCAGTCGCCACAGGGAAAGTTTTTCTTGTGATGCTGTCATTACCTTAATCGGTGTCCTCCAGTTTGTCATTCACCTGCCGATGGGAACAGTTTCTGCCCATCTAGTCTGCCTTGCCCTTTCATGATTTGAACACCTATCAAATAACCACTCCATCTTCTCTTCTTTAAGGAGAAAAACCCGGCTTCACCAATCTATCCACACTGATGAATGTAGGAATTTCAGATATATTGTAGTTGGTGCAAAAGTACGTGAGGGTGGTAAACGAGGTGTACGCTCTGGCACCTCCTTGCCATGAGGCGTCAGCGCCCAGGAGAATCTTTGGCCGAGGTCCTGCATGACCTGTGGGTACTCGCCCGGAATTGTAGCTGCCAGGCAGTGACGGCAGTTCAACATACCGAGCTCCTGATCCGGGACGCCTATGTGGCTGGCGTTAGGTCTTACTACATCCGTCAGCGCCTGCTCGAAGGGGGTACCCTCGACCTAAACGACACGGTGCGGCTCACGTGGCCTCCTCGTGGGCGTCCTGGGCGCAGCCATAACCCGATCTGGGGGTGTCACAAGCCTGTACCACGCGGCAGCCCGCCAACTCCGGGGGACCGTCCTGCTACTTCTGCGGCCAGGGTCAACACCCGAGACAACGCTGCACAGCTCAGAACGCGACCTCCAGCGAGTACGGTAAGAAGGGCCACTTTGCAAAAGTCTGCCAGGCCCGGCTTAAAACGTCCAAATACCGCCGCGTGGTATCTTGCTTGTCGGGACCGCCCCCTTCTAACGCGTCATCCGCCTCGTGCGACCCATGGAGTCCGCTATCTTGTTCACCATCTCCGACGCGACCTGCCACGTGCGACTCGTGGGGGCCGCCATCTTCGACGCCACCCACTACCACCGACCAGACCAGCCACCTTCCGCAGCTTGCCTCCGTCACCCTCGACCAGTCATCTCAAGAACTCCATGATGACCGTCCGGATCAACGGGCACGAGAAGACCTGCTTATTCGACTCCGGGAGCACGGACAGCTTCGTCCATCCGAAAACAGTAAGGCGCTGCTCCCTCCGAATTTTTCCTGCGTCCCAGACAATCTCCCTGGCTTCCTGATCACATTCTGTTGAGGTCCGGGGGTACTGTGTTGCCGCTCATGCGATGCATGACATAGAGTACGTTAACTTTAAACTCTATGTCCTCCCCTATCTCTGCGCTCCCCTTTTATTAGGCCTAGACTTCCAATGCCATCTCCAAAGCCTGACCTTAACTTTCAGTGGACCCCTGCCCACTCTCACCATCTGTCGCCTTGCAACCCTTAAGGTCGCCCCACCCCGCTCTTCGCTAATCTCACCCCGGACTGTAAGCCCGTCGCCAGTAGGAGCAGATGATACAGTGCCCGGGACAAGGCCTTTATCAGGTCAGAGGTCCAGCGAATCGTGCGGGAAGGGATCTTAGAGGCGAGTACCAGCTCCTGGAGAGCCCAAGTGGTGGTCGTCAAAACTGTGGAGCGTCGACTACAGTCAGACGATCAAGCGGTACACGCAGCGCGATGCATACCCTCTTCCTCGCATATCTGACATGGTCAACCAGATTGCGCAGTACCGAGTCTTCTCCACGGTAGACTTGAAGTCCGCATACCACCAGCTCCCTATCCGCCCGGAGGACCGCCAATACACTGCCTTGGAGGTAAGATATAGGGCCCGTTTGGCGAAAGATTACGCCAGGAACCCACTGGGCACCACCAACAAAATTCCGAACCAACACTGGGTCACCGGGCGCAAACTGCCGAATCGGCCGATGCCGAGAAAATCCCTGTCCCTGCCGTTCTTGTGTGCGGAGTACTTTTGCGCCAATGTCCAGGAAAACCATACTAAGGCGGGTGCGAAGTCTCCGGCCCATTAGGAGTTCTGCGGGAGCTACCCCAGTCACCACATGGGGGGTGGTCCTATACGTAAACAAAAAGCGAGCCAGTCTCATGTCCATTGATCCGGAAGACTGCTTCTTTAGTCCTCTTTTGAATGTCTGCACTGCGCGCTCTGCCAACCCATTTGAAGCCGGGTGGTAAGGGGCAGTGCGGATATGGCGTATGCCGTTCATCTTCATGAACCTCGCAAACTCCTCACTCGTGAATGGAGTGCCGTTATCCGTGACCAGCACTTCGGGGAGGCCATGCGTGCTAAAGGACAAACGCATCTTTTCAATTGTTGCGCAGGACGTTGTCCCCTGCATCTTATGCACCTCTAGCCATTTAGACTGGGCGTCGATTAATAGAAGGAACATGGATCCTTGAAAAGGGCCTGCGAAATCTGCATGCAAGCGTGCCCAAGGCCGCCCTGGCCATTCCCAGTGATGTAGGGGCGCAGCCGGCGGAAGCTTCTGATGCTCCTGGCAAATGGAGCAGTTTTGGGCCACCTTCTCAATGTCGGTGTCGAGACCTGGCCACCAGACATAACTCCGGGACTCCGGGCCAACATTTTCATTTTGGTCACACCTAGATGCCCATTGTGCAAGTCTCTTAGTATTAGCTCCTGGCCTTTTTCCGGGACAATCACACGCGTCCCCCACAAGAGGATGCCGTCTTCCACGCTGAATTCTGACAGCTTGGAGGAAAATGCCCGCAACTCGCCTGGGAGCTGTCTATGCTGCCCACCATACAGGACTATGTGCCGAACCTTTGACAGGACTGGCTCCGTCTGTGATGCCGTGACAGGCAACGTGTCCATAAAATTTAGGGTTGCAACCACCTCACCGGTCGTGGGGGTCGAAATGGGGCCGGTCAATAAAGGCAATCGGCTCAGTGCGTCAGTATTTGCTATCTGCGTTCCTGGTTTGTGCTCCAGAGAATACTCGTATGCAGCAAGCAACAAAGCCCAGCGCTGGATCCATGCGGAAGCAATTTGCGGTATTGGCTTATCCTCTCTGAAAAGTCCCAGCAGAGGCCTATGATCAGTCACGATAGTGAAATGGCGGCCATACACGTACTGGTGGAAGCATTTCACCGCAAAAACCACTGCCAGGCCCTCCTTCTCGATCTGCGCGTACTTTTTCTCCGCTGCAGTCAATGTGCGGGAGGCGAAAGCTATCGGTCGCTCGGCCCCGTTCTCCATCTTGTGGGACAGGACGGCCCCAATACCATACGGGGATGCATCACATGTGACGAGCAAAGGCTTTCCAGGATCATAGTGGGTTAGTAACCCAGACGACGACAATTGTTGCTTGACCCGCCGGAAAGCGGTTTCTTGCGGCTGACCCCAAACCCAGGTGTGATTTTTCTTTAGCAGAAGGTGAAACGGGGCCAGCGTAGTTGCCAGATTGGGGAGGAACTTCCCGTAATAGTTTACGAGACCGAGAAAAGAAAGAAGATGCGAAGTGTCAGTCGGGGCGGGGGCCTGTTGAATCGCATGCACCTTCTCTGCGACGGGGTGCAAACCTTCGCGGTCCACCCGATAACCCAGGTACACTACTTCCTTTGCCTGAAATACGCACTTTGTGCGACGTAAATGTACTCCAGCCTCCGAAAAGCGTCTCAGGACAGCCTCCAGATTTTCCAAATGTTCCTGCTCCGACGTCCCTGTAATCAAAACGTCATCTAAGTAGACAGCAACACGTGGTAAACCTCTCAAAATGCCCTCCATAACACGTTGAAAAATAGCACAGGCAGAGGATACTCCAAAGGGCAACCGTGTATATTCATACGGGCCCCGGTGTGTATTAATCGTTACATATGGTCGGGAGGCAGGGTCCAGCTCCAACTGCAGGTAGGCGTGACTCATATCTAATTTTGTGAACGAGAGTCCACCTGCAAGCTTCGCGTAGAGATCCTCTATGCGAGGCATTGGATATCGGTCGAGTCGGGAAGCCGTATTCACTGTAAGTTTATAGTCGCCACACAAGCAAACTGTGGCATCTGGCTTCATTACAGGTACAATTGGTGCTGCCCAGTCAGCAAAACGGACGGGCCTGATAATGCCCAAACTCTCCAAACGAGTGAGCTCCCCTTCTACCTTCTCGAGCAAGGCGTAAGGCACCGGGCGTGCCCGGAAATAGCGCGGCGTGGCTCCTGGTTCGACTTGGATACGGGCTACGGCCCCTTTTATTTTCCCGAAACCAGGCTGGAATACATCTGGGTATCGTCCTAGCACCTCAGTCAACCCTTCAGAAACTGTTTGGAGGATGTGCTGCCATTGCAACCGCAAATGGCGCAACCAGTCCCGACCCAACATGCTGGGCCCATGGCCGCACACCACGATAAGTGGGAAACGCCCCTCCTGGCGTCCATAAACAACAGGGGTCATTGTAGTTCCTGCAATGTCCAGTGGTTCCCCCGTGTAGGTGGCCAACCTGGCCTGTGAGTCGGTTAATGTAAGGGTCTGTATACCCTGCTTGATGCGGTCGAATATCCTCTGGGCGATCACAGTGACCGCTGCACCAGTGTCCAACTCCATCTCAAGCGGGTGACCATTGACCTGTACTGTCACCTTAATGGGGGCCACACGGGGAGCTGCCACACAATGCAGCTGCAGGCAGTCGTCCTCCGTCTCCACGTCCTCAGGAGTAGTCGCCGCAGGTTCATCCACATGGAAGGTACGGTCCCTGGGCTGGTCCCAGTTACGGCCACTGGGCTGGTCCCAGTTTCGGTCAGAACGACGGCGCCTCTGGCGCCCCCAGGACCGGCGTCCGCGACGGGGTCGGCGCCTACAGGTTTGACACGGACATGGCTCCTGATCCATTGGTTCTGTAGAAGGCTCCCTTCGGGGAGGAATGTCTGACGGCCACTGGCGTCGGTCCAGACGTCGCCTCGCCCAAGGTACCGCAGGAGCGCGGGGAGACGTTTTCGGACGGAAGGGGTTGCGCCCCAAGGCATGCACTTCCATTCCCTGTAGCTCCTGCACTCCTCGTTCTGCGCTCTCTCGGGACAATACTATTTGAATTGCCTGTTGAAAAGTCAATGTTGGCTCAGCTAACAACTTTCTCTGGGTGGCCGCATTGTTAATACCGCAAACCAAACGGTCGTGTAACATTTCTGACAAGGTCTCACCATAGTCACAGTACTCCGCAATCCTGCGGAGCCTGGATAGAAAATCGGCAAGGGATTCTCCAGGGGTCCTCTCAGCGGTATTAAACCGGTAACGCTGGACTATCGTGGACGGGGTTGGGTTAAAATGTTGCCCCACTATATTCACAAGTTCATCAAACGTTTTGGTGTCCGGCGCAGCTGGGTACGTAAGGCTCCTAATCACCCCAAACGTATGCGGGCCGCAGGCGGTGAGCAATATGACCACCTGGCGCTCATTTTCGGTGATATTGTTTGCCTGGAAATAGTAACGCATCCGTTGTGCGTACTGGTTCCAGCTTTCCAGCGCAGCATCAAAAACATCCAAACGTCCGTACAGAGGCATGGTATAATAGAAAACAACTTCCAACCTGTATCCAACAAAAATCCAGGGAGGTGGCTTCAGCAGTGTAGACAGCTATTCACTTTAACCCTCGTCGCCAGTTTTGTAAGGGCCACGAAGAATCCAGCACGAGTTTAAGGATACAAAGTAATAACATTTATTTACAATAACACATATATATATATATATATATATAAATAAATAACAGCAGCAGCAACTTCCCTTGCTGCACACTCCTTCCTGCTGGTTCCTAAACTGGCCAGCTTTATTTATACTTGGAGTTTACTAATGGTTTCTCTGCCCCCCTCATTGGGGAAGCTCATACTCCCACAGGATTGTGGGATTGTCATTAGTAATGGTAAGCAAGGCAGGTTATAACAGTCTCTGAAATGAGAATACGTCTGACTCAGAGGACAGAATGCCATTCTCTAAGCCACAGCCAGCAGCAATAAAGTATGCAAGCATGGGTTTGGTGGGGAGAAGGGGGCTGGCAGTTAAAAGATAAAGATAAAGAAACTTCAAGCAATGTTCTGCTGAAGCCTTAACGGTAATGTTCTAAGATGTATGTTCACAAGAATTGAAAGGGGAAGGCCGGCGCCTCTGGCGCCCCCAGGGCCGGCTTTGGGGGCAGCACGGTAGCATTGTGGATAGCACAATTGCTTCACAGCTCCAGGGTCCCAGGTTCGATTTTGGCTTGGGTCACTGTCTGTGCGGAGTCTGCACATCCTCCCAGTGTGTGCGTGGGTTTCCTCCGGGTGCTCCGGTTTCCTCCCACAGTCCAAAGATGTGCAGGTTAGGCGGATTGGTCATGGTAAATTGCCCTTAGTGTCCAAAATTGCCCTTAGTGTTGGGTGGAGGTGTTGACCTTGGGTAGGGTGCTCTTTCCAAGAGCCGTTGCAGACTCGATGGGCTGAATCGCCTCCTTCTGCACTGTAAATTCTGTGATCTGTGAAAGCCAGCTGGGTCAAAATTCACCTTGAGATTATCCTTCAAATGAATTTCATACATTAAGATGGTTCACTGTCTGCCTTTCTTAATAAATGGCAAATCAGTGGATAAAAAGACAACAGTAAGGATGTGATTTAACCACCGCGTTGCACCCAGTGCGCATTTAGGCACGCCGGTTAAATAGTGGGAAAGGCCAAAATCGAGATTCGCGCCGAGCACGAGTGAATTTGCCATTCACCCGACCTGCCTCAGATGTCGAGTTCCGGGTCACACCCAAATATGTCGAGCATATCATTAACCCCAATTTCCATTAATTTCCATCTCATTAGTGAGATTGAAGTAAACTGTAACAGCCTACTGGAAATTAATCGGCTCCCCAGTGACAAATCACTCGGGGGTCGTTTAGCACTCCTTTTTTAAAACGTGAAGTTGGCACAATGGCTGCAACGGGGAACTGAGCAGGTGAGTAGCCAGTTCCATTTTCCAGTATGTAGCTCAAGGGCGATGGTCGGAGCTGGAGAGCCCCCCCCCCACCCCCCAGGGGGTTAGGCTCGGTCGGGGGGTTGAAGAATTCCAGGTCAGGGGTCGCATCTAGGCCTGGGGGTAGGGAGTGAGAGAAGGCTGGACACATAAGGGTTAGGGAGGCTTGGGGGTTTGAGGATCCTGGGGTGGAAACTTTAACTGATTGTCAGTCTATCTCCTTCTCCAGCTCCTTATAGAGACCAAAATGAATGGTGGTTTTGATCCCGCAGAGGATACACTCGCGATGCTGGTGCAAGTCCACGTGGCCAGATGTCGGAGAAGGTAGCAGTGTCGGCGCAGGCTGGCGTCAGCATCCCATGTGCAGGGGGCCGCCGCAAACCCCAAAGACTCTACTGTCCAGCAGGCAGAGGAAGAAGCCAAAGGGGGATGCCAGAGATGGCCCAAGGTGTACAGGCGTCATTGGTCTTTCGAGCAGGTGACAAACAGCGTGCGCCGCAGGAGACTGTCTCAGCATAGAGACAGTGCACCACCTGTGCCACATCCTCGCGGACTTGGCACCCAGTGGAGGAGGAGGACACCCACTCCCAGTGACCGTGAAGGTCACTGCAGCCCTGGCTTTTATACAACTGGTTCATTCCAGGGGACTTGTGTGGCATTTCACAAGTTGCAGCCCACAAGTGCATCCATGAGGTAACGGATGCCCCATACGCCCGGGCAGCTGACTGTATAAACTTTGAGCTGGGCCATGTCCACCAAGATGCCTACGCTGCAGGATTCTCCATCATCGCTGGGATGCTACAGGTCTAGAGAGTAATTGATGGCACGCATGTCACTTTACGTTCACCAGGGTATCAGGGAACATCCTCCATTAACAGGAAAGGGTTCCATTCTCTGAATGTTCAACTCATGCGCGACCACCATCTCCGGATCATGCACATCTGTGCACAATTCCCAGGGAGCGTGCATGACAGCTACATCCTGGGACACTCAAAGATCCCCGGCGTCTTTGAGGACTACCCCAGCATAACGGTGTGGTGATATACATCACTGTAAGTACATACACACATGGCTAGACACTAGAGAGAGCACCAGAGACATGACACACAGACATTCAACCAATAGGTCAGTAAGATAGGACACGACCAATGGGCAGTCACGATACACACAGAGGTGACACTACCACAGGTGGGCATTACACCAACCCATATAAAAGGACACATCACACATGCTCAGTCTCGTTCCAGTGGAGACACTCAGTGAGTACAGACACAGGGTTGATTGAACATCATACCCACCACGTGGATTGTAGCAGACTGGTTTGTCAATCTGAGCAGCTATAGCAGGATTACCAGTAGCGTTGAATCCAAGTAGGAGAATTGTTAATAGTTTAATAAACGTGTTAACGCTATCTCCAAGTCTGAACCTTCCTTTGTCAGAGTGCACATCAAGGAAGCAGCTTATGCTACATCAAGAACGTAACAAAACAAACGGGTTGGCTCTCGGGGGATAAGGGGTACCGGCTGGGGTCCTAGCTGATGACGCCAGTGCAGAGGCTGAGGGCTGATAAAATGAGGCCCATGTGGCCACCCGTGCTGTCATTGAGCGGTGCATCAGACTACTCAAATTGTGGTTGCGATGCTTGGACCGCTCTAGTAGTGCATTCCAGTACACCCCACAGAGGGTCTTCCACTTTGTGGTGGTCTGCTGTGCCCTCCACAACCTGGCACAGCAGCGGGACGACATGCTGGAGGAGGAGGAGGCAGAGGGACACGCAGCCTATTCTGAGGAGGAGGAGCTGGACTAGGAGGGGATGATGGATGAGCCTGGGAGGGAGCCTCATGAGGAGCCGTAGGGTGGAGGACAGGCAGCGGCAAGCATGGCCGGAGGACCGGAGAGACCCTCATCCTTACCCGCTTCTCATAGGACGAGGCTTTGACCATCAGCTCACTCCTCCCCTACTCCCTCATTCCCCTCCTTCCCTATTCCTCTCCTTCCCCCTATTCCCCTCCTTCCCCCAGCATTCCCCTCCTTACCCCCCTGCATTCCACACCCTACTCCCCCCATTCCCCACCCTACGCCCCCCACATTCCCCTTCCTATGCCCCCCGCATTCTTCTCCCTACTCACCCCGTATTCCCCTCCCTACTCCCCGCATTCCCCTCCCTACCCCCCCCACATTCCCCTTCCTACCCCCCTGCATTCCCCACCCTACCCCCCCCACATTCCCCACCCTACCCCCCCCCACATTCCCCTTCCTACCCCCCCCCCATTCTCCACCCTACCCCCCCCCACATTCCCCTTCCTACGCCCCCCGCATTCTTCTCCCTACTCCCCCCGTATTCCCCTCCCTACTCTCCGCATTCCCCTCCCTACCCCCCCCACATTCCCCTTCCTACCCCCCCCACATTCCCCACCCTACCCCCCCCACATTCCCCACCCTACCCCCCCCCACATTCCCCACCCTACCCCCCCCCACATTCCCCACCCTACCCCCATGCATTCCCCACACTACCTCCCCCCCCCCACATTCCCATCCCTACCCCCCCCCACATTCCCCTTCCTACCCCCCCTGCATTCCCCACCCTACCCCCCCCCACATTCCCCTCCCTACCCCCCGTGCATTCCCCCCCCTACCCCCCCCCCCACATTCCCCTTCCTACCCCCCATGCATTCCCCACCCTACCCCCCCACATTCCCATCCCTACCCCCCCCCACATTCCCCTCCCTACCACCCGCAATCCCCTCCCTACTCCGCCCGCATTCCCCTCCCTACTCCCCCCGCATTCCCCTCCCTACTCCCCCCCCGCATTCCCCTCCCTACCTCCCCCCGCATTCCCCTCCCTACCTCCCCCCGCATTCCCCTCCCTACCTCCCCCCGCATTCCCCTCCCTACCTCCCCCCGCATTCCCCTCCCTACCTCCCCCCGCATTCCCCTCCCTACCTCCCCCCACATTCCCCTCCCTACCCCCCCCGCATTCCCCTCCCTACCCCCCCCGCATTCCCCTCCCTACTCCCCCCCGCATTCCCCTCCCTACTCCCCCCCGCATTCCCCTCCCTACTCCCCCCCGCATTCCCCTCCCTACCCCGTGCATTCCCCTCCCTACTCGCCTGCATTCCCCTCCCTACCCCCCACATTCCCCTCTCGACTCCCCCTGCATTCCCCTCCCTACTCCCTGCATTCCCCTCCCTACTCTCCCCAGCATTCCCGTCCCTACTCCCCCCGCATTCCCCTCCCTACCCCGTGCATTCCCCTCCCTACTCGCCTGCATTCCCCTCCCTACCCCCCACATTCCCCTCTCGACTCCCCCTGCATTCCCCTCCCTACTCCCTGCATTCCCCTCCCTACTCTCCCCAGCATTCCCCTCCCTACTCCCCCCGCATTCCCCTCCCTACTCCCCCCGCATTCCCCTCCCTACCCCCCCAGCATTCCCCTCCCTACCCCCCCAGCATTCCCCTCCCTACCCCCGCATTCCCCTCCCTACTCCCCCACATTCCCCTCCCTACTCCCCCCACATTCCCCTCCCCACCCCCGCATTCCCCTCCCTACTCCCCCCGCATTCCCCTCCCTACTCCCCCCGCATTCCCCTCCCTACTCCCCCCCCGCATTCCCCTCCCTACCTCCCCCCGCATTCCCCTCCCTACCTCCCCCCGCATTCCCCTCCCTACCTCCCCCCGCATTCCCCTCCCTACCCCCCGCATTCCCCTCCCTACTCCCCCCCGCATTCCCCTCCCTACTCCCCCCGCATTCCCCTCCCTACTCCCCCCCGCATTCCCCTCCGTACTCCCCCCCGCATTCCCCTCCCTACCCCGTGCATTCCCCTCCCTACTCGCCTGCATTCCCCTCCCTACCCCCCACATCCCCCTCTCGACTCCCCCTGCATTCCCCTCCCTACTCCCTGCATTCCCCTCCCTACTCTCCCCTGCATTCCCCTCCCTACTCCCCCCGCATTCCCCTCCCTACTCCCCCCGCATTCCCCTCCCTACCCCCGCACTTTCCCCTCCCTACCCCCCCAGCATTCCCCTCCCTACCCCCGCATTCCCCTCCCTACTCCCCCACATTCCCCTCCCTACTCCCCCCACATTCCCCTCCCCACCCCCGCATTCCCCTCCCTACTCCCCCCGCATTCCCCTCCCTACTCCCCCCGCATTCCCCTCCCTACTCCCCCCGCATTCCCCTCCCTACTCCCCCCGCATTCCCCTCCCAACCCCACCCACATTCCCCTCCCTACTCCCCCTGCATTCCCCTCCCTACTTCCCGCATTCCCCTCCCTACCCTCCACATTCCCCTCCCGACCCCCCACATTCCCCTCCCTACCCCCCACATTCCCCTCCCTACCCCCCACATTCCCCTCCCTACCACTCCCCACTCTCCTGTTCCACCCTCCCGGGGTCTATGTACTATCACCCCAGGGTGATGGGTCTGTGTCAATATACAAAGCAGGAGAGTGATGATCACTCGCTGTGAGGTTCGCTCTGGTGCTCCTCAGTTTATGCCAAAGTCTGACTCCTATCTCTCTGCTGACAGCGCACTCACACCCATCCTCTGAACAGGGTTTGCATAGAGGGCGTTTGATCTTGGACCACTCTGTGCGGGGGACAGTGGGTGGGGGAGCAGAGGGCAACAAGGGTCAGGGTTGCAGGCAGGCTCACTGTGAAGGTTAATGTGACAGAGGCTTCTTCACATGTATCAGCTTTGTAACATGTTTTAACAGTGAAAATTGGTCATTTCCATTCCCCCTAGCTACAGATGGTGAGCTCACCAGGGCCCACTCAGTGATCCTCAATCTTCTTGATTTTTCATGGTCCACTGCTACACCTAGATGTGTCCTTAGGATGCGCATCAGAGGTGGAAGCAGCTGCTGCTTGTGTACCCTGTGGTCTTTGATGCCCTTGGCGGACGTCCTCTGGAGGGCCCCAGCCGACCTACCGGGAAACACCCCTGCCAACCGCATCCAGAAACGTTTCCATTAAATCGTGCCCTATATCTTTATTTACTCTCCCCTTTCTTTTGAAATGTTTTCACACTAGAATCTCTTTCACAAGCAATTAACCACCATGCACAATTCACCATTGTTCCCATTCCATCCTGGTTTGTCAGACAAGTGCACAGTACACATTCAGTCAGTCATACCGTTACAATGAATTAACATGATTGGTTCAGATCACAGAAACCCTTAAAATAGGAACAGGAGGAGGCTATTCAGCACTTCAAACCTGCTCTGTCATTCAATATGATCATGGTTGATCCTTTATCTCAAAGATATTCTCTCCATTATTTTTTCTTTCATTAATTTCTCCAGCACTATTACCCTACTAACACTCATTCCCTGCAATTCCTCCTTCTTATTAGACTGTTAGTTCCTGAGCATTTCTGGGAAGTTATTTGTGTATTCTTCCGCGCAGCCAGAACTAAAGTGCTTGTTTAATAGCGCTGCAATATCTTTGTTCCCCATTATAAATGCTCCTGTTTTGGACTGTAAGGGATCTGCACTTATCTTCACTAATCTTTTTCTTTTTATATACTTGTAGATGCTTCTGCATTACACTTTTATGCTACTTGCAAATTTACTCTCGTGCTCTATTTTTCCCCTCTTAATTGATCTCTTTGTCCTCTGCTGAATACAGAACTGGGGCGACATTCTCCGACCCCCCGCCGGGTCAGAGAATCGCCGGGGGCTGGCGTGAGGCGGCGCGGCGGGCTCCGGGGTCCTGGGGTGGGCGCGGGGCGATCTGGCCCCGGGGGGTGCCCCCAGGGTGGCCTGGCCCACGATTGGGGCCCACCGATCCGCGGGCGGGCCTGTGCCGTGGGGGCACTCTTTCCCTTCCGCCTCCGCCACTGTCTCCACCATGGCGGAGGTGAAAGAGACTCCCTCCACTGCGCATGCGTGGGAAACTGTCAGCGGCCGCTGACGCTCCCGCGCATGCGCCGCCCGGAGATGTCATTTCCGCGCCAGCTGGCGGGGCAACAAAGGCCGTTTCCGCCAGCTGGCGGGGTGGAAATTCCTCCGGCGCCGGCCTAGCCCCTCAATGTTGGGGCTCGGCCCCCAAAGATGCGGAGCATTCCGCACCTTTGGGGCGGCGCGATGCCCGTCTGATTGGCGCCGTTTTGGGCGCCAGTCGGCGGACATCACGCCGTTTCCG
Organism: Scyliorhinus torazame; assembly: GCF_047496885.1. Taxonomy (NCBI): domain Eukaryota; kingdom Metazoa; phylum Chordata; class Chondrichthyes; order Carcharhiniformes; family Scyliorhinidae; genus Scyliorhinus; species Scyliorhinus torazame. The sequence continues at coordinate 156,690,619 of NC_092707.1, read as the reverse complement.
GAGAATTTCGCCCCTGCTCCCCATCCTTAGGCTTGCTATTTTTTCCAGAAACTTTATACGACTCCTCTTTGGAGTTAATACTACCCTTAATTTATTTTGTTTGTCATTGTTGGACCACTTTTTCTGTTGTGTGCTTGCACCAGAAATGAATGTATAATTGTTGCAATGCATGCATTCATTCCTTAAATATTAACCGTAATCTATCAACTGGCATGCCTTTTAATGAAGTTCCCCAATCTATTGTAGCCAATTCAACCGTCATAGCTTTGTAGTTTCCTTTGTTTGGATTTAGGACCCTATCACTCTAGTTCTAATTTGTGACTTACAGAGTCCAGAGGAATGAATGGCCTTAATCAACTTCTTCATCTTCAGTAAAATGGCTTGATCTGCTTCCAGTGACTACAAGACAAAACAAAAAGAGAACCATCAGGTCACTGGCTTCCCAAGAGACTTTCAGGAGAGGCAGCAATACACAGGAAGAGACATACAGCTCAACACGTTGCACCAACAACAGACCTCACGCCAAACGTAAATACAACATTTGTGGCTAAATTTAACCCAGACATCACCTCTCAAAAGAAGAGGTCAAAGAAGCTCAATACCTCCCCCCCCCCCCAGTCCTTCCTCAAACAATTGCCTTGCAGCTTTAATTAGCACCATCTCTAGGGCTCACATGTCACCCTTATCTTTCAGCAACCAGAAGTGGACACAGGATTCATGCTGCATTGTCAAAGATTTTATAGCAGAGCACTGAGAAAACTGTGACAGGATCAGACAGAGTCAGCATGGATTTATGCAAAGGAAATCATGCTTGACAAATCCACTGGAATTCTTTGAGGTTGTAACCAGTAAAGTTAATTGTGGGGGGGAGCTTGTGGATGTAGTCTATTTGAACTTTCAGAAGTCTTTCAACAAAGTCCCACATAAGAGATTAGCGTGTAAAATTAAAGCGCATAGGAGTAGGGGTAGTGTTTTGAGCTGGATAAAAAACTGGTTGGCAGACAGGAAGCAGAGTAGGAATTAACAGGTCTTTTTCCAAGCGGCAGGCAGTGACGAGTGGAAGTACCACAGGGATCGGTGCTGGGACCCCAGCTATTCGCAATATATATTAATGATTTAGATAAGGGAACAAAATGTAATATCTCCAAATTTGCAGATGACACCAAGTTGGGTGGGGGGGGGGGGGGGCGGGGGTGAGCTGTGAGGAGGATGCAGAGATGCCTCAGTGTGATTTGGATAAGTTCAGTGAGTGGGCAAATGAATGGCAGATGCAGTATAATTTGGATAAATGTGAAGTTATTCACTTTGATAACAAAAATGGGAAGGCAAACTATTATCTCAATGGCCATAAATTAGGAGAGGGGAAAGTGCAACAAGAGCTGGGTGTCCTCATATACCAGTCACTGAAGGTAAGCATGCAGGTACAGCAGGTGGAAAGAAGGAAAATGGAATGTTGGCCTTCATAGTGAAAGAATTTAAGTACAGGAGCAGGGATGTCTTGCTGCAATTATACAGGGGCTTGGTGAGGCAACACCTGGACTATTGTGTGCAGTTTTGGCCTCCTTATCTGAGGAAGGATGTTCTTGTTATAGAGGGGGTGCGGCGAAAGTTTACCAGACTGATTCCTGGAATGGCGGAACTGACGTATGAGGAGAGATTGAGTCAGGATTATATTCGCTGGAGTTCAGAAGAATGAGGGGGGTCTCACAGATATGTATAAAATTTTAACGGGACCTTACAGGGTAGATGCAGGAAGGATGTTCCCGATGGTGGGTGTGTCCAAGCCAGGGGTCACAGTCCGAGGACACGGGATAGACCATTTAGGACAGAGATGAGGAGAAATGACTTCACCCAGAGAGCGGTGGAATTTGGGTTTACAGAAAGTAGTTGAGGACAAAACAATGTATATTTTCAAGAAGCAATTAGATAAAGCATTTGGGCGAAGGGGATCAAAGGATATGGGGGTGGAGCAGGATTAGGCTATTGAGTTGGATAATCAGCCATGATTATAATGAATATTGAATAATGAATAGGCCAAATGACCTCCTCCTGCTCCTATTTTCTATGTTTCTATGACCAGAGCTTTTTACAGTTCGAACTGAAGTTGTGTTCTCTACTTTCCGGTTTCAGTTGTGAGTTCTTTTTTAAAAAATTTAGAGAACCCAATTCATTTTTCCAATTAAGGGGCAATTTAGCGTGGCCAATCCACCTAGCCTGCACATCTTTGGGTTGTGGGGGTGAAACCCACGCAAACACGGGGAGAATGTGTAAACTCCACACGGACAGTGACCCAGATCCGGGATCGAACCTGGGACCTCGGCGCCATGAGGCTGCAATGCTACCACTGCGCCACCGTGCTGCCCAGCTGTGAGTTCTTAACACCATTTTCTTTGTTGATATTTGGCCAGTGATTGTGAGTTTTGAGGTACTAAAACAGATTTCTCAATACCTTTAGCTAATTTCTGGGCCCTCGGGTTACATTTCCTCCACAAATTTGGCCTGCCTCCTATTTTGCCCAATTTTCTCCCCCACCACCCTGAAACGCACACCATTTTCTGACATCAAACTTGACAGGCACGAATCACCAGGCTCGTTTTGGTGTTGCGACGAGGCCGGTGAATCTCACAAGAGGCTTCTCATGAGATTCGTATCAGCTGAGACATCGCGCGAGATTTATCCGAACCCCGCGTGACTTCATGATCAGGGCGAGATCCAGATTAACATATTTAAATAAGCCATGTGGCTCATTTAACTATAGTAAGACGTCTTATAACACCAGGTTAAAGTCCAACAGGTTTGTTTCAAACACTGGTGCCTTCAGAACAGCGACCACGACACCACACAACCCTGCCATGGCAATCTCTGCAAGACGTGCCAGATCATCGACATGGATACCACCATTACACGTGAGAACACCACCCACCAGGTACGCGGTACATACTCGTGCGACTTGGCCAACGCTGTCTACCTCATACGCTGCAGGAAAGTATGTCCCGAAGCATGGTACATTGGCGAGACCATGCAGACGCTGCGACAACGAATGAACGGACATCGCGCGACAATCACCAGGCAGGAATGTTCCCTTCCAGTCGAGGAACACTTCAGCAGTCAAGGGCATTCAGCCTCTGATCTGCGGGTAAGCGTTCTCCAAGGCAGCCTTCAGGACGTGTGACAACGCAGAATCGCCGAGCAGAAACTTATAGCCAAGTTCTGCACACATGAGTGCGGCCTCAACCGGGACCTGGGATTCATGTCGCATTACATTCATCCCCCACCATCTGGCCTGCGAAATCCTACCAACTGCCCTGGCTTGAGACAATTCACACCTCTTTAACCTATGGTTACCCCTATCTCTGGATCTGTAAAGACTTAATTACCTGCAAATGCTCGCATTCTAAGCATTGTCTTGCATCTTTGAATCTGTCTATATATATGTTTCTGGAGCATACCTCTTCATTCACCTGAGGAAGGAGCAGCGCTCCGAAAGCTAGTGCCATCGAAACAAACCTGTTGGACTTTAACCCGGTGTTGTAAGACTTCTTACTGAGCTCACCCCAGTCCAACGCCGGCATCTCCACATCATTTAACTATGTCTGCGCCGGATTCTCCCGGTTCCCGAGAACTAACAACCTCCCCAGCCTGGACTGGCCCACACAAAAAGTGGACTAGGCCTAATGGCACCTGGTTTCCCACGGCTTTGGAGACCCATGGGTGGTCGGGTACAGAGACAGGGCGGACCCCTTGCTCTCGCTCTGGCACCTGTGCACCTTCACACTGCCAGCCTGGCACTACCAAGGTGCCCAGGTGGTGCTGCCAGGCTGACAGCGACACTGCCAGGGTACCAGAGTACCCGGGTAGCAGTGCCAAGGTTCGGGGCCTGAGGGAAGCCATGCCCATGAAAGGGGGATGAGGGGAGGGGTATGAATCGGGAGTGAAGGGCTGCTATGAAGGGGCCTAATAATGGTTGGGCGGCATAAGGGTAGGGGTCCTCAAAGGGGGGGTGAAAAGGCGGGTAGGGAGGACTGAAAAGGGGGGACCCTCAGCACCCCCAGTGCAGTGTGTCCTCACCTCACTTAGGGGAGGGTGGGGTAATGTCCATATATGCAAGGGGTGGCATTGTCTGTGGGTGGGGGGTGTTGGGGACCCTCAAGCTCACTTAGAGATCGGGGCATCCTTTCAAGATGACAGCCCAATCTCGGAGGAGCCGGACAGGCCAGCGACTGTACCTCCTCGGTGTTGAAAACATTTCGGTGTGGACGTGACCGGGGAGAAACTCCCCAAGTTCCAAAGAAATGACTAATGGCACAATCCAGTAGCAGCATCGTGCTCCCATTTCAGGCAAATGTGAGCGCTATGAACTCTGTACATGCTGGGATCTCGCGAGACGTTGCAATCTGAAACCCGTTGTCATGAGAGAGTACCTTTAAGAAATGGGTGCTTAAGAAATGTACCTTTAAGAAATGGGTGTTTATCAGTGATGTCAGAGTGTGGGTGGAGCTGGGCTTTCTGTCAGCTTTTTACTTTCGTTTTTGAGCAGGCTGCAGGGTGTTTTAGTTTCGTTTTCAGAGCTGGATAGCTGCAGTCACAGCCAGAAGGTGTATGAATCTCTCTCTCTAATCTAAAGGCCGTAAATCAATCCTGGTGATTTAAAACTAATAACAGTAGTGACATTAACCTGATGTGCTTCTGGTAAAAAGTGTTTTAAGTCATATGGATGTTAAAAGGAAAGCTGAAAGGATTACTTAGTGTTGCAGTCTTTGGGGGTTGTATTTGAATTAATGGTTGCTAAGATGTTCACTGTATGTTTTAAAAAGGTTAACTTGAGTTCATAGAATAAACATTGTTTTACTTTAAAAAATACTTTTCCATTTCTGCTGTACCACAACTGTAGAGTGGGTCGTATGCTCCCCAAGCCACAATCTATTAAAAGTTGCGGGTCAGGTGAACTCCGTGAGACACTTTGGGGTTCTCTAAACCCTGGCCCATAACAAATTGGGGGCTCGTCCGGGATAAAAGTCTATCTGTTGGATTGGCTTTGCAAACTTTTTTTTTTTAAATAATATTTTATTGAAAATTTTTGGTCAACCAACACAGTACATTGTGCATCCTTTACACAACATTGTAACAATACAGATAATAATGACCTTTTTAAATTTAAACAAAAACAACAACAAATAAATAAATATTAAATAACAAAAAACAAAAACTAGCCCTAATTGGCAACTGCCTTGTCTCAGGCCACCACCCCCACCCATCCCTCCCCCCCCCACCCCCCAAGTCCTGGGCCGCTGCTGCTGCCTTCTTTGTTCTCCCCTATCTATCTTTCCGCAAGATATTCGACAAACAGTTGCCACCGCCTAGTAAACCCTTGAGCCGACCCCCTTAGGACGAACTTGATCCGCTCTAACTTTATGAACCCCGCCATATCATTTATCCAGGTCTCCACCCCCGGGGGCTTGGCTTCTTTCCACATTAGCAATATTCTGCGCCGGGCTACTAGGGACGCAAAGGCCAAAACATCGGCCTCTTTCGCCTCCTGCACTCCCGGCTCTTGTGCAACCCCAAATATAGCCAACCCCCAGCTTGGTTCGACCCGGACTCCTACTACTTTCGAAAGCACCTTTGTCACCCCCATCCAAAACCCCTGTAGTGCCGGGCATGACCAAAACATATGGGTATGATTCGCTGGGCTTCTCGAGCACCTCGCACACCTATCCTCCACCCCAAAAAATTTACTGAGCCGTGTTCCAGTCATATGTGCCCTGTGTAATACCTTAAACTGAATCAGGCTTAGCCTGGCGCACGAGGACGACGAGTTTACCCTGTTTAGGGCATCTGCCCACATCCCCTCCTCAATCTCCTCCCCTAGCTCTTCTTCCCATTTCCCTTTTAGTTCGTCCATCATAGTCTCCCCTTCGTCTCTCATTTCCCTATATATATCCGACACCTTACCGTCCCCCACCCATTTCTTTGAGATGACTCTGTCCTGCACCTCTTGTGTCGGGGGCTGCGGGAATTCCCTCACCTGTTGCCTCGCAAAAGCCCTCAATTGCATGTACCTGAATGCATTCCCTTGGGGCAACCCATATTTCTCGGTCAGCGCTCCAGACTCGCAAACTTCCCATCCACAAATAGATCTTTCAATTGCGTTATACCTGCTCTTTGCCACATTCCATATCCCCCATCCATTCCCCCCGGGGCAAACCTATGGTTGTTTCTTATCGGGGACCCCCCCAGTGCTCCGGTCTTTCCCCTATGTCGTCTCCACTGTCCCCAAATCTTCAGTGTAGCTACCACCACCGGACTCGTGGTATAGTTCCTTGGTGAGAACGGCAATGGGGCTGTCACCATAGCCTGCAGGCTGGTCCCCCTACAGGACGCCCTCTCTAATCTCTTCCACGCCGCTCCTTCCTCCTCTCCCATCCACTTACTCACCATTGAAATATTAGCGGCCCAATAATACTCACTTAGGCTCGGTAGTGCCAGCCCCCCCCTATCCCTACTACGCTGTAAGAATCCCTTCCTCACTCTCGGAGTCTTCCCGGCCCAAACAAAACCCATGATACTCTTTTCTATCCTTTTGAAAAAAGCCTTCGTGATCACCACCGGAGACACTGAAACACAAAGAGGAATCTCGGGAGGACCACCATCTTAACCGCCTGCACCCTCCCTGCCATTGACAATGCTACCATATCCCATCTCTTGAAATCTTCCTCCATCTGTTCCACCAACCGCGTCAAATTTAGCCTGTGCAATGTGCCCCAATTCTTAGCTATCTGGATCCCCAGGTAACGAAAGTCTCTTGTTACCTTCCTCAACGGTAGGTCTTCTATTTCTCTACTCTGCTCCCCTGGATGCACCACAAACAGCTCACTCTTCCCCATGTTCAATTTATACCCTGAAAAATCCCCAAACTCCCCAAGTATCCGCATTATTTCTGGCATCCCCTCCGCTGGATCCGCCACATATAGTAGCAGATCATCCGCATATAAAGATACCCGGTGTTCTTCTCCTCCCCTAAGTATTCCCCTCCATCCCTTGGAACCTCTCAGCGCTATCGCCAGGGGCTCAATCGCCAGTGCAAACAGTAATGGGGACAGAGGACATCCCTGCCTTGTCCCTCTATGGAGCCGAAAATATGCCGATCCCCGTCCATTCGTGACCACACTCGCCACTGGGGCCCTATACAACAGCTGCACCCATCTAACATACCCCTCTCCGAACCCAAATCTCCTCAACACCTCCCACAGATAATCCCACTCCACTCTATCAAATGCTTTTCTCGGCATCCATCGCCACTACTATCTCCGTTTCACCCTCTGGTGGGGCCATCATCATTACCCCTAGCAACCTCCGTATGTTCGTGTTCAACTGTCTCCCCTTCACAAACCCAGTTTGGTCCTCATGAACCACCCCCGGGACACATTCCTCTATTCTCATTGCCATTACCTTGGCCAATACCTTGGCATCTACATTGAGGAGGGAGATTGGTCTGTAGGACCCGCATTGTAGCGGATCCTTTTCCTTCTTTAAAAGAAGCGATATCGTTGCTTCTGACATAGTCGGGGGCAGTTGTCCCCTTTCCTTTGCCTCGTTAAAGGTCCTCGTCAGTAGCGGGGCGAGCAAGTCCAAATATTTTCTGTAAAATTCAAATGGGAATCCGTCCGGTCCCGGGGCCTTTCCCGTCTGCATGTTCCTAATTCCTTTCACCACTTCTTCTACCGCGATCTGTGCTCCCAATCCCATCCTTTCCTGCTCTTCCACCTTGGGAATTTCCAGCCGATCCAAAAACTCCATCATTCTCTCCCTCCCATCCGGGGGTTGAGCTTCATACAATTTTTTATAAAATGTCTTAAACACTTCATTCACTCTCTCCGCTCCCCGCTCCGTCTCTCCATCTTCGTCTCTCACCCCCCCTATTTCCCTCGCTGCTCCCCTTTTCCTCAATTGGTGTGCAGCAATCTGCTCGCCTTCTCTCCATATTCATACTGTACACCCTGTGCCTTCCTCCATTGTGCCTCTGCAGTGCCTGTGGTCAGCAAGTCAAATTCCACATGCAGCCTTTGCCTTTCCCGATACAGTCCCTCCTCCGGTGCTTCCGCATACTGTCTGTCCACCCTCAAAAGTTCTTCCAACAACCGCTCCCGTTCCTTACTCTCCTGCTTCCCTTTATGTGTCCTTATTGATATCAGCTCCCCCCTAACCACCGCCTTCAACGCCTCCCAGACCACTCCCACCTGAACCTCCCCATTATCATTGAGTTCCAAGTACTTTTCAATGCATCCCCTCACCCTTAAGCACACCCCCTCATCCGCCATTAGTCCCATGTCCATTCTCCAGGGTGGACGCCCTCTTGTTTCCTCCCCTATCTCCAAGTCTACCCAGTGTGGGGCATGATCCGAAATGGCTATAGCCGTATATTCCGTTCCCCTCACCCTCGGGATCAATGCCCTACCCAACACAAAAAAGTCTATGCGTGAATAGACTTTATGGACATCGGAGAAAAACGAGAACTCCTTACTCCTAGGTCTACTGAATCTCCACGGGTCCACCCCTCCCATCTGCTCCATAAAATCCTTAAGCACCTTGGCTGCTGCCGGCCTCCTACCAGTCCTGGACTTCGACCTATCCAGCCTTGGTTCCAACACCGTGTTAAAGTCTCCCCCCATTATCAGCTTTCCGGTCTCTAGGTCTGGGATGCGTCCTAGCATTCGCCTCATAAAATTGGCATCGTCCCAATTCGGGGCATACACGTTTACCAACACCACCATCTCTCCCTGTAATTTGCCACTCACCATCACGTATCTGCCCCCGTTATCTGCCACTATAGTCTTTGCCTCGAACATTACCCGCTTCCCCACTAATATAGCCACCCCCCTGTTTTTCGCATCCAGCCCCGAATGAAACACCTGCCCTACCCATCCTTTGCGCAACCTAACCTGATCTATCAGTTTCAGGTGCGTTTCCTGTAACATGACCACATCTGCTTTAAGTTTCTTAAGGTGTGCGAGTACTCGTGCCCTCTTTATCGGCCCGTTAAGCCCCCTCACGTTCCACGTGATCAGCCGAGTTGGGGGGCTTCCCACCACCCCCCCCCCCCCCTTGCCGGTTAGCCATCATCTTTTTCCCAGCTTCTCGCCCAGTTCCCACGCAGCTGTATTTCTCCCAGACGGTGCCCCCCCGCCCATCCTTTCCCGTACCCACTCCCCCCTTTCCCCAGCAGCAGCAACCCAGTAATTCCCCCCTCCCCCCCCCCCCCCCCGCTAGACCCCCCGCTAGCGTAATTACTCCCCCCATGTTGCTCCCAGAAGTCAGCAAACTCTGGCTGACCTCGGCTTCCCCCCGTGATCACGGCTCGCCCCGTGCGGCGCCCCTTCCTTCCTGCTTCTCTATTCCCGCCATAATTATCATAGCGCGGGAACCAAGCCCGCGCCTCTCCCTCGGCCCCGCCTCCCATGGCCAACGCCCCATCTCCTCTCCCTCCCCACCTCCCCCCATCACCACCTGTGGGAGAAAGAAAAGTTACCATACCGCAGGATTAATCATACAATCCCTCTTCGCCCCCCCCCCCACTCGTCCCACCACTTTGTCCAAACGTTCATTTTCGTAGTCCAATCATTCCAATTTTTCTTCTACAATAAAAGTCCACGCTTCATCCGCCGTCTCAAAGTAGTGGTGCCTCCCTTGATATGTGACCCACAGTCTTGCCGGTTGCAGCATTCCAAACTTTATCTTTTTTTTGTGAAGTACCGCTTTGGCCCGATTAAAGCTCGCCCTCCTTCTCGCCACCTCCGCACTCCAATCTTGATAGACGCGGATCACCGCGTTCTCCATTTACTACACCGAGTTTTCTTCGCCCATCTAAGGACCATTTCTCTATCCTTAAAACGGAGAAATCTCACCACTATGGCTCTGGGAGCTTCTCCTGCTCTCGATCCTCGCACCATAACTCGGTATGCTCCCTCCACCTCCAACGGACCCGTCGGGGCCTCCACTCCCATTAACGAGTGCAGCATCGTGCTCACATATGCCCCGACGTCCGCCCCCTCCACACCTTCAGGAAGGCCAAGAATCCTCAAGTTGTTCCTCCTTGCGTTATTTTCCAGTGCCTCCAACCTCTCCACAGATCGTTTCTGGTGTGCCTCCTGTATCTCCGACTTCACCACCAGACCCTGTATATCGTTTTCATTCTCTGCTGCTTTCGCCTTCACGACCCGAAGCTCCTGCTCCTGGGTCTTTTGTTCCTCTTTCAGCCCTTCAATCGCCTGTAATATCGGGGCCAACAACTCTTTCTTCATTTCCTTTTTTATCTCCTCCACGCAGCGTTTCAAAAACTCTTGTTGTTCAGGGCCCCATATGAAACTGCCACCTTCCGACGCCATCTTGGTTTCTGCTTGCCTTCCTTGCCGTTGTTCCAAGGGATCCGCTGCAATCCGGCCACTTTCCTCTCCTTTTTCCATCCGTGTCCAGGGGGAACACCCTTCTGGTTTACCGCACGGTGTTTTCAGCCGTTAAAATTGCCGTTGGGGCTCCTATCAAGAGCCCAAAAGTCCGTTTCACAGGGAGCTGCCGAAACGTGCGACTCAGCTGGTCATCGCCGCACCCGGAAGTCCTGGCTTTGCAAACTTAAAAACAGTGTGGTATTTTAGTTTAAGTGGGGAGTGTGTTGTGGACAATGGCTCTTTCAGAGGCATAGAAGATTTTGGGGGTGGAAACGGTCACACGCAGTACTTTACGGACAGAGACTAAAAGCAGACTGTTAGATTTGGCAAAAACAATGCAGTTAACATTACCTGACAAAATGCGAAAAGATGGGGTAACTATGGTGGTGGCTAAGCATTTAAAGTTGCCTGAGATACAGTTTGACACATTGGAAATGGCAAAAATTCAGTTACAACTTAAACAAATGGAACATGAGAAAGAATTAAAGCAGCTTGAATATGAAAGAGAGAGAGAGGAAAAAGAAAGAGAGAGAGAAGAAAGAAGAAAATAAAGAATAGCCCTAGCAGAACAAAAAGAAAGAGAAAGGAAGATACAGATCAGGGAAAAAGATGAAGAGAGAGAGTTTGAACTTCAGAAAATGGCCATGAAACATGACAGTCAGTTAAAATTGGCAGATGTGACTTCCGGGTGCGGCGATGCCCAGCTGAGTCGCACGTTTCGGCAGTTCCCGGTGGAACGGACTTTTGGGCTCTTAATAGGAGCCCCATCGGCAATTTTAACGGCAAATAACACTGTGCGGTAATCCAGAAGGGAATCCCCCCTGGACACGGATGGAAAAAAGAGAGGAAAGTAGCCGGATTGCGGTGGATCCTCTAGAGCAGCGGCCAGGAAGGCAGGCACAAAGCAAGATGGCGTCGGAAGGAGGCAGTTTAATATGGGGCCCTGACCAACAAGAGTTCCTGCGGCGTTGCGTAGATGAACTCAAAAAGGAGATGAAGAAGGAGCTGTTGGCCCGATATTACAAGCGATTGAGGGGCTAAAGGAGGAGCAAAAGACCCAGGAACAGGAGCTTCGGGTCGTGAAGGCAAAGGCTGCTGAGAATGAGGACGACATACAGGGCCTGGTGGTGAAAACGGAGATCCACGAGGCACAACACAAAAGATGTGTGGAAAGGCTGGAGGTGCTGGAGAATAATGTGAGGAGGAAGAACCTAAGAATTCTTGGTCTTCCCGAAGGTGCAGAAGGGGCGGATGTCGGGGCATATGGGAGCACGATGCTGCACTCGTTAATGGGATCGGAGGCCCCGACGGGTCCGCTGGAGTTGGAGGGAGCCTATCGGGTTATGGCGCGAAGACCGAGGGCTGGAGAAATTCCTCGAGCAATAGTAGTGAGATTTCTCCGATATAAGGACAGAGAGATGGTCCTCAGATGGGCAAAGAAAACTCGGAGCAGTAGGTGGGAGAATGCGGTGATCCGCGTATATCAAGATTGGAGTGCGGAGGGTGGCGAGAAGGAGGGCAAGCTTTAATCGGGCCAAGGCGGTGTTGCATAAAAGGAAGGTCAAATTCGGAATGCTGCAACCGGCAAGACTGTGGGTCACACATCTAGGGAAACACCACTACTTCGAAACGGCAGATGAGGCGTGGACATTTATTGTCGAGAAGAAGCTGGTGTGAGCGGGCCAGAAAAGAACGTTTGGGACAAAAGTGGGGGGGTGAATTTGTGGGATGAACGGGGGAAAAGGGGGAAGAGAGGACTTCCCAAGTTGTTAAACCTGCGACCCTGTAACTTCTCTCTCTTCCCCATGTCGTGGGGGAGGGTGTGAGGGAGGATGAGGACTGAGGGCGCCGGCCATTGGGGGCGGGGCCAAAAGGGAAGCACGGGCTTTGTTCCCACGCTATGGTAATCATGGCGGGAACAGGGAAGCAGGAAGGAGGGGGCCTCGCACAGTGTGAGTCGAGGTCACGGGGGGGGAAGCCAAGGTCGGCCAGAGTTTGCTGACTTCTGGGAGCAACATGGGGGGTGCAATTACGCTAGCTTGGGATCTAGCGGGGCGGGGGGGGTGGGGGGGGTTAAAACTGGGTTGCTGCTGCTGGGGAGAAGGGGGAGCTGGTACGGGAGGGGGGGGTCGAGGCGGGGGGGCGCCGCCTGGGGGGATACAGCTACGTGGGAACCGGGTGAGGAGCTGGATTGAAAAGGAAATGGCTAGTCGTCAAAGGTGGGGGGGGGGGGTAAAGAGCCCCCCAACCCGGTTGATCACGTGGAATGTGAGAGGGCTGAACGGGCCGATTAAGAGGGCACGGGTACTCGCACACCTAAAGAAACTTAAGGCAGATGTGATTATGCTTCAGGAGACGCATCTGAAGCTGATAGACCAGGTTCGACTTCGCAAAGGATGGGTGGGGCAGGTGTTTCATTCGGGGCTAGATGCAAAAAACAGGGGGGTGGCCATACTAGTGGGGAAGCGGGTAATGTTTGTGGCAAAGACTATAGTGGCGGATAGTGGGGGCAGATACGTGATGGTGAGTGGCAAACTGCAAGGGGAGGCGGTGGTATTAGTGAACGTGTATGCCCCGAACTGGGATGATGCCAATTTTATGAGGCGTATGTTAGGACGAATCCCGGACCTAGAAGTGGGGAAGTTTGTAATGGGTGGAGACTTTAATACGGTGCTGGACCCAGGGCTGGACAGATCGAGGTCCAGGACCGGAAGGAGGCCGGCTGCAGCTAGGGTGCTTAAGGATTTTATGGAGCAGATGGGAGGAGTAGAACCCTGGAGATTTAGTAGACCTAGGAGTAAGGAGTTTACGTTTTTCTCCTATGTACACAAAGTATTTTCACGAATAGATTTTTTTGTTTTGGGAAGGGCACTGATCCCAAAGGTGATGGGGACGGAGTACACGGCTATAGCCATCTCGGATCATGCTCCACACTGGGTGGACCTGGAGATAGGGGAAGAAAAACAACAGCTTCCACCCTGGAGAATGGACATGGGATTATTGGCAGATGAGGGGGTGTGTTTAAGGGTGAGGGGGTGTATTGAAAGGTACTTGGAACTTAATGATAATGGGGAGGTACAGGTGGGAGTGGTCTGGGAGGCACTGAAGGCAGTGGTTAGAGGGGAGCTGATATCTATTAGGGCACATAAAGGAAAGCAGGAGGGTAGGGAAAGGGAGCGGTTGTTGAAAGAACTTCTGAGGGTGGACAGACAATACGCGGAGGCACCGGAGGAGGGACTGTACAGGGATAGGCAAAGGCTACATGTAGAATTTGACTTGTTGACTACGGGTAATGCAGAGGCACAATGGAGGAAGGCACAGGGTGTACAGTACGAATATGGGGAGAAGGCGAGTAGGTTGTTGGCCCACCAACTGAGGAAAAGGGGAGCAGCGAGGGAGATAGGGGGGGTGAGAGATGAGGAGGGAGAGATGGAGTGGGGAGAGTGAATGGAGTGTTCAAGGCATTTTATGAAAGATTATATGAAGCGCAGCCCCCGGACAGGAAGGAGAGAATGATGTGCTTTCTGGATCAGCTGGAATTTCCTAAGGTGGAGGAGCAGGAGAGAGTGGGGCTGGGAGCACAGATTGAGACGGAGGAAGTAGTGAAAGGGATTGGGAGCATGCAGGCAGGGAAGGCCCCGGGACCAGACGGATTCCCAGTTGAATTCTATAAGAAATATTTGGACTTGCTGGCCCCGCTACTGATGAGAACCTTTAATGAGGCGAAGGAAAGGGGGCAGCTGCCCCCGACTATGTCAGAGGCAACGATATCGCTCCTCCTAAAGAAGGAAAAAGACCCCCTGCAATGCGGGTCATACAGGCCCATTTCCCTCCTGAATGTGGATGCTAAGATTCTGGCCAAGGTAATGGCAATGAGGATAGAGGATTGTGTCCCGGGGGTGGTCCATGGGGACCAAACTGGGTTTGTGAAGGGGAGACAGCTAAATACAAATATACGGAGGCTGCTAGGGGTAATGATGATGCCCCCACCAGAGGGGGAAGCGGAGATAGTGGTGGCGATGGATGCCGAGAAAGCATTTGATAGAGTGGAGTGGGATTATTTGTGGGAGGTGTTGAGGAGATTTGGCTTTGGGGACGGGTATATCAGGTGGGTACAGTTGCTGTATAGGGCCCCGATGGCGAGCGTGGTCACGAATGGACGGGGGTCTGACTATTTTCGGCTCCATAGAGGGACGAGGCAGGGATGTCCTCTGTCCCAGTTATTGTTTGCATTGGCGATTGAACCCCTGGCCATAGCACTGAGGGGTTCCAGGAAGTGGAGGGGAGTACTTAGGGGGGAGAAGAACACCGGGTATCTCTGTATGCGGATGATTTGTTGCTATATGTGGCGGACCCGGCGGAGGGGATGCCAGAGATAATGCGGATACTTGGGGATTTTTCAGGGTATAAACTGAACATGGGGAAAAGTGAGTTATTTGTGGTGCATCCGGGGGAGCAGAGCAGAGAGATAGAGGATTTACCGTTTCAATGGTGTGTAAGTGGATGGGAGAAGGGGAGGGAGCGGCGTGGAAGAGATTGGAGAGGGCGTCCTGCAGGGGGACTAGCCTGCAAGCAATGGTGACGGCGCCGTTGCCGTTCTCACCAAAGAAATGCACCACAAGCCCGGTGGTGGTGGCTACATTGAAAATTTGGGGGCAGTGGAGACGGCATAGGGGAGGGACGGGAGCTTCGGTGTGGTCCCCGATAAGAAACAATCATAGGTTCGTTCCGGGGAGAATGGATGGGGGATTTGGAGCATGGCAAAGAGCTGGGGTAGTACAACTAAGAGATCTATTTGTAGATGGGACGTTTGCGAGTCTGGGAGCGCTGACGGAGAAATATGGGTTGCCCCAAGGGAATGCATTTCGGTATATGCAATTGAGGGGGGGGGGGGGGGGGGGGGGGGGAGAGGAATCGGACGGACTCTCAGGGATGTTATTGTATATGTATAGGTATTTGGTATATGTAATTATATATTGGATTGTTGGATTGTATTTTTGGAGAGTATTTATTTTGGACAAGGCAGTTGCCATTTAGTTTTGTTTTTTGTTTTTGTTTATATATTACTTATTTATTGGTTTAAAACTGGCCACGGTTATTTATATTGCTTTATTGTTGTGTAAAAGAAACACTACGTATTGTTATGTTTGGCCAAAAAACTTGAATAAAATATATATATTTTTTAAATTGGCAGATGTAAAGGGAGACGTACAGTTAGATGATAGTGAGAAAGAGCGTCATAGTCGAAGGCTTGGTGGGAGTCTATATAAAAATGTCCAAGCATTGCCAAGGTTTGACGAGAAGGAAGTGGAAGTCTTTTTCATTTCATTTGAGAAGGTAGCTAAACAAATGAAATGGCCACAGGACATGTGGGTATTACTGATTCAACAAAGCTGATAGGTAGAGCTAGTGAAGTGTTTGCATCACTACCGGAATTCCTTTATCCCAATCCTCTGGATAATCTTGACAATAAGCCCTCAACATTGTCTTTAATGTCTGATGCCACCTTTCTAACGCTCCCTGCGATTCTGGATGGTACGCAGTTGATTTAAATTGTTTATTCCTAAGCTATCCATAATTTCTTTGAATCACCTTGAGGTAAAATTTGATCCTTGATCCGGTTGTATTTCTGTGGGTAGTCCATATCTAGTAAAGAATTTAAGTAACTCCGCCACAATTGTTTTTGCTGTAATATTACGTACTGGAATGGCCTCTGGAAACCTAGTAGACACATCCATTATAGTCAAAAGATATTGATTCCCACTTTTTGTTTTAGGAAGCTTTCCTACGCAATCAAGTCACTTTCCTTGGCCATACAATCGGACAGGGTCGAATGGTCACATGGGATGTGAAACCAACAGTTATTGAGGAGTTTCTGATACTCTCAAGATGAAGGGAAATAATGTGATTTCTTGGCATGAATGGATTTGATCGAATGGTTGTGCAAAGGTTTTGTAGCGTGATTGCTCCACTGATGGACTTGCTGAAGAAACGTCGAAAATTTCAGTGGACAGCGCACTTTCCACAGGCATTTGACGGCCTGAAAGCTGTGATAACCAGTGATTCTGTGTTGGAGAATTACAACGGACTCTGCAATCAGATTGAACTAAAGTATCTAACTTTAAAGAGAAATGCCGAGGCGTAGAGAAACGGACGGATCGTGCAAGGACCTTCTTGTTCAAAGAGACTGTCAATCGAGAAGGATTTCAGTTGGAGGAAGAAGAAAGAAAAAAAATGGACTATGTTATTATATCTGTTTGTGTGTGTTGTTTTTTGAAACAAAAAAGTATATTTACTGTGTGCATTTCTTAAAGGATGGTGAAAAGGTGAAAAATGAAACCAAGTTGATGGTTTGTTTTGTTTTTCTTGGGGGGAGGTGTCCTGTGCGAGTACCTTTACGAAATGGGTGCTTAAGAAATTTACCTTTAAGAAATGGGTGTTTATCAGTGATGTCAGAGTGTGGGTGGAGCTGGGCTGTCTGTCAGCTTTTTACTTTTGTTTTTGAGAAGGCTGCAGGGGGTGTTTTAGTTTCGTTTTCAGAGCTGGGTAGCTGCAGTCACAGCCAGAAGGTGTGTGAATCTCTCACTGTAATCTAAAGACCGTAAATCGATCCTGGTGATTTAAAACTAATAACAGTAGTGACTTTAACCTGATGTGCTTCTGGTAAAAGGTGTTTTAAGTCATATGGATGTTAAAAGGAAAGCTTAAAGGATTATTTAGTACTGTAGTCTTTGGGGGTTGTATTTCAATTAATGGTTGCTAAGATGTTCACTGTATGTTTTAAAAAGGTTAACTTGAGTTCATAGAATAAACATTGTTTTACTTTAAAAAATACTTTTCCATTTCTGCTGTACCACACCTGTAGAATGGGCCGTGTGCTCCCCATACCACAATCTAATAAAAGTTTGGGTCAGGTGAACTCCATGATACACTTTGGGGTTCTCTAAACCCTGGCCCATAACACCATCCATTGTGGGCTGATCAGTATTTGGCAAATCTGCATATTAGAGTGAGTAGCTCGTCTCACACTAATATGCAGCTCATCTGATCCACCCAAGGTGCTGGGATATAACCCCTTCACCTCAGAGACTTTAGGTGAGCACCATTCAGAACTGGCCCCCATAAAGGGGACCAGGCGGAACAGCGCTTAGGAGGGTCTCCCCGGGGATCAGAGGCCCTTGGCTGGTTGGTCTCTGGGTTGGCCTCTGGTGCCACCCTGGCAGTGTCAGGGTGCCCACGTGGCACTGCCAGGTTGGCAGGAGCACTGCCTGGCTGGCATTGTGCCCGCACTGGCAAGCAGGCCCGAGGGTGCCCTGCCCTTCGGTGGTGGGGTGAGGGACCCTTGGTAGATGAGTTGGGGCTTTGTAGGTCGTGGGTTTGGGACACCACTTAAAAATGTCACCCCAATCTCCTCAGCGCTGAGGCGTTCTGGCGAGTGGACTAAAACGGGACTAAGTTTGGCCTGGGCGGGGTGTTCCTCCCACAGGAACCGGGTGCTCCGGTTTCCTCCCACAGTCCAAAGATGTGCAGGTTAGGTGGATTGGCCATGATAAATTGCCCTTAGTGTCCAAAATTGCCCTTAGTGTTGGGTGGGGTTACTGGGTTATGGGAATAGGGTGGAAGTGTTGTCCTTGGGTCGGGTGCTCTTTCCAAATTTAGAGTACCCAATTATTTTTTTTCCAATTAAGGGGAAATTTAGCGTGGCCAATCCACCTAACCTGCACATCTTTGGGTTGTGGGGGTGAGATCCATGCAGACACGGGGAGAATGTGCAAACTCCACACAGACTGTGACCTGGGGCCAGAATCGAACCCGGGTCCTCAGCGCCAATGGCAGCAGTGCTAACCTCTACACCACCGTGACACCCTCAATTACATCATAGCTGACACATATCTGAATTCCATCTACCGACCGTGCCTCTGTAACCCTGAACATAAAATTTATCAATTTCAGTTTCGGAATGTTCTAATTTTAAGCTGAATTCTAATTTTAACATTATGACCCCTTGTTCTGGAGTCACCAAAAGCAAGTTCCTTTCTATCTAAACAATTAACGCCTTTGCTCACCTCAATTACATGACAGCTTAATCACCTAGACATGAGGGAATACAAGTCAAGTCATAACTTGACACTTTTAGTCCTGGTATCAATATGGAGAATCTACACCACACCTATTCAAAGGCCATATCCTTCCTCACTTGTGGAGCTTAGAATCATCCACAATAGATACTCCAAGTTTGATCTAACGGGAACTTTATACAGCATTATTTTTATTTATGTGGCATCTTTAACACTGAAAGATGACCTCAATATAAACAACAGCTGATCTTAATCTATCACTACCCAAATATATTAAAAGCAATTCATTTATTATCGCTCAATGTGCTAGGTAATTAGATTCAAGAACGCAATATTGCAATGGAAATATTATACAGAATTTATAACAAAGAAATAGGTCACTCAGTCTAACCATTCCATAGTTTGTCTTTCACCAAATGTCGGTGATAATCAATCACCTGCTCAGATTGAATGTATTATCGAAATAAATTTCACTTTTCACGATCTCAGGCTATTCCAAATTTGGCTTTAATGCTAATTAAACCTCTTTTGAAGTGCAGTGACTGTTGTAATGTAGGAAACGTGGCAGCCAGTTTAGGTCCAACAAAGTCCAACAAACAGCAGTGATAAGTGACCACATGACCTGTTAGTGATGTTGCCAGGACACTGGGCAGAATTCCTTGGTTCATGGAATAGTTTATGTCCGCCCAGGAGTGCAGACAGATGAGAGTGTCAGCCTGCATTCTGTGCTCAAGTTACTGCAGTGGGGCTCGATCCCATAACCTCATGATTCAGAGGTGTGAGTGCTACCAACCAAGCCATGGGGAGTGAAACGGAGGAAGGCAGGAACGATTAAGTGGCAAAGGGAATGATAGTGTACAGCAAAAGAAGATGGTATTGGAATAAGTAAATCAGTTTAGAGATGTTGAGATGTAAATGGGAATGGCAGAATCATTACCAACAGCTTGCTGCCCAAAATATAGAGGTGGATGTTATGATCTGTGCTCGAGTCTAGAAGGCTGTAACATGCCTAGTGCTGTTCCTCAAATTTACACTGAGCTTCATTGGAACAGTGTGGGATACAGGAGACAGCAGATTGTCCAAATTGTTTCAACCAGAAGTGTGTTTAGGTCTTGGTTAGTAGATGGGGAAGTAGTAAAAGAGAAATGGTTGTATCTCCTGTATTAGCTGCACAGGTAGGTCTCATGAGAAAAGAACCGGATATTAGGGAGGTGTGTGATTGAGTAGTGGGCCAGGGTGTCATATATGCTGCAAGAGAAGGGAAGATGGTGATGTTTTTGGAGGTGGCAGAAATGGTGGAGGACAATCCATTAAATGTGAAGGTTTGTATGTGCAGGAAATGGAACAGACTCAGGCAAGGACCATATCAAACAAGGTGGAGGGGAATATTTGGTTGAGGAAAAGGAAGACATATCAGAAGCACAGGTCTGGAAGGTGGTATCATCAGAATAGATGCAACAGTGACAGAGAAGCTGGCAGAATGGCCAGAGCCCTTAACTGAAACAAGGTGGGAAGAGATATAGTCAAGTTAGCTGTAGAAGTCAGTGGGCTTTGAGTGAAACTTGATCAATCCCCCAGGAAGGCAGGAGAATGGGGATGAGAAACAAATCAGCCATGATTGAATGGCAGAGCAGACTCGATGGGTCGAATAGCCTAGTTCTGCTCCTATGTCTTGTGGTTTTATAATCCCTAGAAATGGAGACAGAGAAGTTGAGAAAGGCAAGGGAAGACTTGGAGATGGACGTGAAAAGAATGAGGGAAGGGAGAAAATTGGATGTGAAGTTAACAAAGGGCACGATCTTCCCAAAAAGGAACAAAGTTCCCCAGCCAGCACGTTTAGCCGGGTGTTTCCGGACACTCACAGTGCCGAGAAACACGTGGCTATTCAATGCTACTCGTGTTGAATAAGGGTCCTGAACGGGGATGCCCCATTTTTTACAATGGGGAGCTCTGCCCTCTGGAACTGGCTGTTGTAGCGAGAGAACGGGACACCATTTTTAAATGGCATCCCAATCTCCGTGATCCACAAAAAAAAACAATCTCCCCCAGCCCGACGCAACATGGGAGGGTCCCCCAGAACCCCCCTCACATCCCTCAACACCCACGGTGGGCAACCCAGGCCCAATCACGCACACACAAAAATTGACATCTTGTCACCTTGGCAGTGCCAATCTGGGACCATGGCAGTGCCCCACAAGCTGGCTGCATCACCTAGGTAGTACCAGGATGGCACTCAGGGTGCTAGGCTGGCACTGCCAAGGTATCCCAATGGCACCAGCAGTGCCAGGGCACGAACCTGCCCACAGGGCATGCAACTGGAGGCCTCCAATCCCCTATGAGACCCCCACAAGTGCCGTTCCATCTGGTCCCCCCCTTTATGGGGACCAGTACTAAACAGCACTTATCCAAGGTCCCCAAGACAAAGGGATTGAATCCCAAAGCCTCAGGTACCTTGGGAATCTGCACATCAGAGTAAGGCTTATTGCCTTGCTCTAATATGCAGATTTGCCAATGGCCGGGATTCTCCTTGCAACGTCTCATGAGATTGTGTTGAATCTCGCGAGGCGTTGCGAGCCTGATGGATACCGGGAGCAAGGTCTCCCGGCTTTCACCGGCCATCTTGCGGCGCAGCGAGATGCTTTTCCGGCGCAGCGTGGCTGGAAGATCGCACCCTTTCCCAGTTCAGCGAGAAAGTAGGAAACGGCAGAAATACAGGCAATGTAGTGGGAGGGGAGGGAAAAGGTAAGGAAGGGGACCCGAGTAAGAGTGAAACAAACCTTCCACATATCTCGTGAAAATTGCCACGGCGATACCTTTTACCTGGAGGAAGTGGGTGAAGTCAATGGAGAAGTTGTGTGAACAAGTTCAGCCAGGTGGATGAGGGCGAGGATTGGTTTGGCCTCTGCCCAAGTAAGAAACAGAGGGCACTCACAACTTCAACACTGTCAGCACCCTCCAACAGTTTCCAATTTCTTGACCCTAACTGGCTCTTTTTCACCATGGGACATTGAAGCTCTCTACACTTCCATCCCCCACCATGACAGCCTACGGACCCACATCATCTCTGCATTAATCTCACCATATTTCCCTAATGCCTTTACGCCAATTATTCCATTACAAGATTAGAGCTCCATAAAATTATTTGAATTTTCGTTCTGACCTTTGCAGATAAGCAACAACAGATTTACACATCAAACGCATATTTGCAGAATTTGCATATAGGAAACCCTATGCCCATCTCCAGACAACTAATCTATATTCAAAGTTGCTAAACTCCTCACTTACATGCAGACCTTCCCTTAAATGCCCAAGAATCGTAAACTAAACAAACAATAAATTAATGTTGCTGTTTTTTATTAGTTCATGGAATGTGGGTGTTGCTGGCCGGGCCAGCATTAATTGCCCATTCCTAATTGCCAAACTGAATGGCTTGCTAGGGCATTTCAGAGGGGATTTATGAGTCAACCACATTGCTGTGTGCACGTAAGGCAGACCAGTTAAGGACAGCAGATTTCCTTCCCTAAAGGACATTGGTGAACCCGATGGATTTAAAAAAAAAACAATTGACAATGGTTTCATGGTCATCATTGGACTTTTAAATCCAGATTTCAATTAAATTCAAATTTCACCATCTGCCATTAGATTACTAGACTAGATTACTAGTCCAATGACAATACCAATTTGCTAATAGGAATAGGATAGTCCCAGAGGGAGAATGCATCATTGAAACAGGACTGTCCCACCTTGCCCCCAGCCTAGGCCTTTCTCACCCCTTCCCGTCACCATGACCCACCTTGCCACCAGCTTAAGGCCCATTGTTCACCCCATCTCTTCTTGTTCCCATGCCTGACATTACCTTTTGCAAACCCTGTGCCCTATTGCCCTACATCTGGTTGTAAAGTCATGACAGCCTTTAGCTAGCAGCAGTTGGCTGTACATAGAACATACAGGGCAGAAGGAGGCCATTTGGCCCATCGAGTCTGCACAGACCCACTTTAAGCCCTCATTTCCACCCTATCCCCGTAACCCAATAACCCCTCCTAACCTTTTTTGGGGGGACACTAAGGGCAATTTAGCATGACCAATCCACCCAACCTGCACATCTTTGGACTGTGGGAGGAAACCAGAGCACCCAGAGGAAACCCTCGCAGACATAGGGAGAAAGTGCAGACTCCACACAGACAGTGACCCAGCAGGCAATCGAACCTGGGACACTGGCGCTGTGAAGCCACAGTGCTAACCACTGTGCTATCATGATACCCTGTAGTGGGAGGTTTCTGTGTCTCCACCAATGAGAGAGGAAAATTCCATCCCGGGTTCATGATTCTGATCGCAAACCAGCAATCCCTGCTGATTGCATGTCATCAGAGGTCAGATGAGGGTTCGGCAGAGGTCGTATAAATACCCACTGTGTGAGCTGACGCATGAAATAGTCACACCCGGAAGATATCAGAGGGGCTACCAGAATTCACAAAACACCCAGTGAGTGGGTGCTTTCCGGAGCAAAGGGGTGAAGACTGCAAAAACAGACAAATCAACATTCTCCTATTATTTACTGTGTAGATAAAGAATTACTGGCAACAGCCTATTGCATCAACTTGGAATCCATCCAGGTTTAAACAACATGACAATACAGAGCTCCCTTTGTCCCACAGTCACTTCCTGAGTTTAAAAATGCATTTGTTGTTCTTGAAGCAAAATCTGCTCCTATTTTGTTCACCTCCCTCACCTGAGATTTACGTTAGGGTACAGTCGCAGGGCAATCACAGTCCTTCAGTGCATCATGCACATACCAATTTTATTATGCACAAGATTATTTGATAGGTGTTCAAACTCGTGAAGGGTTTTGAGAGAGTAAATGAAGAGAAACTGTTTCCACTGGCTGGAGGTGAGGAGCCAGAGGACACAAATTTAAGATGACTAGCCAGCGACATAGGTGACAGGAGTAAAACAAACTACAGAGCAAGTCACAATCTGGAATCCATTGGAAAGGCTGGTGGAAGCAGATTCAATATGTAAAAGGAAAGATCAGCTGGGAAAGAGCAGGTAGTGAGGCTAATTGGATAGTTTTCAAGTGCTGGCACAGGCAGATGATCTCCTTCAGAGCTATATCATTCCATGATTAATCGAGCAAGAAGTCATGACAGCTGAATTCAATATGGGCTTGTCCTCCCACACCAAGAAAAAAAACACACACACTCCAGTCACTGGGGGCGCAAAGGGGGTGCGGAAACTCTTGCTGAATTCCCCTCTCTGTCCGGGGGAGGGGCCGGTGATAGTGCCAGCACCCCAACGGGAGTTTGCTGAGCTGAACAACGTGGGGGTTTCAAACAATCTCGATTCTCTCTGTGTGCGGTTTGCAGTCACACCAGGCAGTGATGCAGCTGCAAGCTATTTTACAATCAGTGAAGCTCAAGCTCGAAGAGTTCATGCTGCATTCCTCACTGTTGCCTTTGCAGGCGAGACACTGAACCCATTTAAAATGGGTAACATCTGCCTTAACATCTTGAGTGCAAGGGTTCAGACGTAAACCTCAGTGAACAGGAAATAAGGTGGTGGATTATTAAAAGGTAGAGAACATGCAGGCATATCACCATATCCCCGACGATGCCTGTCGCTCAATAGTATTGTCATCATGAGCTTGAAGTTACAAAACTAATCTAGACTGTTGATAGTTGATCTAGTCAATTCACTATATGAAAAGAATGGACTGCCCTCCGCCTCGTCTCAGCTACTCTAAAGCAGGTGTATTAGGTCCTGATTTTGATCAAAGCTTCTCCCAGTGTACTATTACCACTCGGAATATGGTACAGTTACTCTCTATGGTGCTATTAAGGCACAACTTTACCACTCATAGAGCCCCTGTAAGAGAGGAATGTATCCTTCAAACTTAATACAAAAAAACTTGCATTTATCAAACATTTTCCACATCCTGTGACCCAAAGCATTTGACAACAAATTCAATATTTTTTAAGTGTAGGCATAATTGTAAGAGGGATCACGGCAGCCTACTGGCATACAACAGACGCCCAAAGCCAGCAATGTTTATTGTTGTTTGATAGATGAATATGTGCCAGTACACTGGGGCGATAACTGGACATTTAAATATATGATTGGGCAGTCAACGTGGATTCATGGGGTGGGATTCTCTCAGCCCACGGCAGTGCGCCCCCGCCCCCCCCGGTGATTTGCCACACAGGATGGGTCGTGTGGCCGCCCATAAAAGCCTCAGTCCCGCCGGCGCCGCCGTTCACATCTGGTCTTACCTGGCAGGTCCTCAGCGTCCATCCTGTCGGGGGCAGACTGGTGGGGGGGGGGGAAGAGGGAGGTTCCGACCCGGGGGGAGGGGAGGGATATGTACTGGTAAGGATTAGTAAAAAATTGAGAATTGCTAAACAGACAGAATAAACAGGCCATTCTCAGATGGCAGGCTGTTATTAGTGGGATATTGCAAGGATCGTTGCTGGGTCCTTAACTATTCACATTATATATAAATTATTTGGATTCAGGGACCGAATATAATATTCCAAATTTGCTGATGATGCAAAGATAGGTGGGAATGTAAGTTGTGAGGAGAGTGCAAAGAGCCTTCAAGGGGATTTGGACAGGCTAAGTAAAGAACATGGCAAATGGATATTTTTTAATTCATTCATGGGATGTGGGCATTGCTGGCTTAGCCAACATTTATTTCCCATCCTTAATTGTCATCGGCAGGGTGCTGGTGAGCCACCTTATTGAACCGTTGCAGCCCATGTATATAATGTGAATAATTGTGAAGCTATCTACTTTGTGGAAAAAAAACAGAAAGGCAGAGTGTTTCTTAAATGATGAGAGGTTTGGAAGTGTTGGAAGGGACCTGAGTGGCCTTGTTCATGAGTCACGAAATACTAGAATGTAGGTACAGCAAGCAATTTGGAAGACAAATAGTATAGTGGCCTTCATCACAAGATTTGAGTATAGGCGGAAAGATGTCTTGCTGCAATTGCTTAAAGCCTTGGTGAGACCACACTTGGAGTATTATGTACAATATTAATCTCCTTATTTAAGGAAGGATAGATATACTTGCCATAGAGGGAGTGTAACAGAGGTTCACCAGACTAATCCCCGAGATGACAGGATTGTCTTATGAGGAGAGATTGAGAAAACAGAACCTGTAGAATTTCAAAAGAATGCGAAGTGATCCCATTGAAACTTACAAAATTCTTACGGGGTGTGGTGGATGTAAAGGTGTTTCCCCTATGAACCAGGAACAGTCTCAGAATAAGGGGCAGGTCATTTAAGAATGATTCTAAGGAGGAATTTCTTCACTCAGAGGGTGGTGAATCTTTGGAATACGCTACCCCAGAGGACTGTGGGAGTTCAATCATTGAATATGTTAAAGACAGAAATTGATAGATTTCTGGATACTAATGACATCAATGGAAATGGGAATAGCACGGGACACTGGCATTGAAATTGATGATCTAATTGACTAGTGGCGCAGGCGCCACAGGCTGAATGGCCTACTCCTGCTCCCAAGTCGACAGGAAGTAGTTTCCAAAACATTGTATGGTTTCAAGAAGCAGTTAGATATCGCACTTAGGGCAAAGGGAATCAAAGGATATGGGGGGAAAGCGGGATCAGGCTATTGAGTTGGATGATCAGCCATGATCATAATGAACGGCGGAGCGGGGTAAAGGGCCGAATGGCCTCCTCCTACTCCTATTTTTTCTATGTCTTATAATTCAATGATAATTTCCCTGTACTTTGAATAGTGCTCTGGGATCTTTTACATACACCCGAGGAGATGAATGGACCCTCAGTTTAACATCACATCTGAAAGTCATCACCTCTGATGGTGTTGCACTCCCTCAGCACTGCACTGGGAGTTTGAGTCTCTGGAGTGACACTGGAACCCTTCTGACTCGAGGCAAGAATATCTTCTGGGCCATGGCAAATACCAAGCAGACATGATCTTAAGATGAGGGCTAGACTGCTTAGCAGGGAATACTTTTCTCAAATAGAGTTTGGTAGCAGACTGGAACATTGCCATAAAGACTGTAGATGCTGGGGATAATTGGAGCTTTCAAGGCAGATATCAGATATAGATCAGGCTGGATATATTGGAATGCCAAGATTACAGAGCAGGCTTGAGAGGCTCAATGGCCTTCTCCTGGTTCCTAACATTCCTACAGCACCCAAGCTAAAGAACCTGAAGCAAAGAGTCACGTTCCTAAAGTGCAGGACAACAGCAAGGCAGCATTGAGAAGTCCTGTTAAATTAAGTAGCAGCTAATGTCAAAGTAAAGGGCAGCACGGTAGCATTGTGGATAGCACAATTGCTTCACAGCTCCAGAGTCCCAGGTTCGATTCCGGCTTGGGTCACTGTCTGTGCGGAGTCTGCACCTTCTCCCAGTGTGTGTGCGTGGGTTTCCTCCGGGTGCTCCGGTTTCCTCCCACAGTCCAAAGATGTGCAGGTTAGGTGGATTGGCCATGATAAATCGCCCTTAAGTGTCCAAAATTGCCCTTAGTGTTGGGTGGGGTTACTGGGTTATGGGGATAGGGTGGAGGTGTTGACCTTGGGTAGGGTGCTCTTTCCAAGAGCCGGTGCAGACTCGATGGGCCGAATGGCCTCCTTCTGCACTGTCAATTCTATGATAAACTAGAGGTGGAAGTGAAGACTTGACTTCCACATTTGTGCTGCTATTAATCACTCTACCATTGGTGGCCATGGTTTCAGCTGCCGAAACCCCAACTTCTCAAATTCCCTCACTAAACGTCTTGCCACCTCTCTCCTCATTTAAGATGCTCCTTAAAATCCACCTCTTTGATCATCGATCTCAATCTCTTCACGTGTGGCTTATTATCAAATTTTAATTGAGGATGTTTCTGAGAAGCATCTTGGGACATTTTACTAAGTTAAAGGCCCCACATAAATGCAAGTTGTTGGCAGTGGGTGATCGTGTTAAGTATTTTGATTTCCACACTGAGCATATAGAGTAAGATCACGAACTTGGTCGGACATATTCCTGGAGTTATCATAACGTGCTTCTCCCACCTTCAACCCCTGCAGTCCCACTATTGGCTGCTGGACACAACCATCTGCACAGTGTACTGCTCGCTGTTGTAATATGCCTTTAAGGGATAGCAACATGACATGACTGTAAGGGAAGTGTGTCATGTGACCAGCCTCAGTTTCACTTTGGCCTGGAGTAGAATATAGCACACTCAATCCGGCAGCTCTCATGATTTTTAATCCATGTATCTCTGTTCACATGTGTCTAGAATTATTAAATAACCCACAAGGTGTTTTTACAATCCCTTATGAGCAATTGGTGCCTTTATATAATTATAGCACACACACGACATCCTCCTCGGCTAATTGGAAAATGAACAGACGTTTTGTTGCATGATGGGACACTTTCGATTGTCAGTTAAAAAGATTTTATTTGTCCCACTATCTCTAATATTTTAATACCTAATAACCAAGTGTTAATGGAACAAAAAGCTTTGAAATAAGCACGCTTATAATTTTTCTTCAGCAGTGTTGTGGCGATTAGGCATTACATCTCCAAGACAATCCTAGAGAATTGATGATTTTAGTGAAGAGGAATAATGTGTAGGTTGGTGTATTCAGAACCAAAGAAGTAGCAAACATGGAGAAGTGGATATAAGGAACATCCATAACGGCTTATAGGGGGTAAGGAATATCAAGGCGAGGAGAGGAGAGAATGTTTTAAACATAAATATTATACTTTCAACAGATGTTTGGGCCTGACAAGCATGAATGATCACGGAGCCAATCTGGCAATTCCGAGGTCAGGGCCTATTCGTAGAATCAAACAACAAAAATGAAACAGAGTTCAATTGTTCAGTGTTTAATTACAGGAGTGTAGTTACTATTGATACTTACCGTGCTTGATCAGTTAAACCCGGGTGTGGGCTCAAAGAAAAGTAAATAAACTGGAAGAAAAGAACTATAAACATGGAGCAGACATTTTAAAGCACTGAATAAAACCTGTTGCACGGAGGGTCACGTGATGTGAGCGCGGCAGCGACTGCATTTTTGCAAGCTCCGGCTCTGCTCATCTTTTCATCCACCTTTTCATCCTCGTGCACATTTCGTATTTTGTTTTACGTAGTTTATACTATGTTCCGAGAATTGTTGGTCAGTGTTTCTGCACAGACTTAGAGGGCGGGATTCTCTCAGCCCGGGGCCGTGCCGGAGAATCCTCGCAACCGGCGTGAATCACGCCACGCCACCCCGACACCGGGACGCGATTCTCCGCAGGGCGGAGCATCGGCGCCATTGGCGCCGGCATGGTCGGCGGCCGCTCTATGCTGCCCCCCGCCGATTCTCGACCCGGGAAGGGCTGAGCGGCCATAGCAAAAAACCCGAGTCCCGCCGGCGCCATTCTAATCTGCTCTCAGCCAGCGGGACCTCGGCATGGAAGGGTCCGGGGGCGGCCTGTGGGGGGGGGGGGGTGGAACGACTCCGGGTGGGGCCTCCATTGTGGCCTGGCCCGCGATCGGGGCCCACTGATTAGCGGGCCGGCCTCTCGGGCTGGGGGCCTCCTTTCTTCTGCACCGGCCCCTTTAGCCCTACACCATATTGCGTCAGGGCCGAAGCAGAGAAGGGAGCCATTGCGCATGCGCACGTTGGAACCAGTGCCACAGTGCGTGCGCGGATCCCGCGGCGCCCAGTTGACGCCGGGATCAGCAGCTGGAGCGGCATGGGCCGCTCCAGTCCTGTGTTGGCTCCATTGTGGCCTGGCCCACGATCGGGGCCCACCGATCGGCGGGCAGGCCTCTCGGGCTGGGGGCCTCCTTTTTTCCGCGCCGGCCCCTTTAGCCCTACGCCATGTTGCGTTAGGGCTGTGCGGAGAAGGGAGCCACTGCGCATGCGCGCGTTGCCGCCGGTGCCACTGCGCATGTGTGGACCCCGTGGCACCCAGTTGACGCCGGGATCAGCAGCTGGAGCGGCGTGAGCCGCACCAGTGCCGTGCTCGCCCCCTGTAGGGGCCAGAATTGCTGATCCTGAGGCCATGTTGACGCCATCGAGAAACGCGATGGCGTTTCCAACGGCATTAACACTTACCCTCAGGATCAGAGAATCCCGCCCAGAATGTTTAAATCCTGCTTGTGCGTGGCGGCTGGAAGGAGTTGGGGTGGGGCCTTGTCTTTGGTGACATAGTTACTTTTGAGCAGATGTTGCAATGTGCATCGATGGATGATTGCCGCCAATGAAGATGCTGTTCTGGCTCAGAATCCCTGCTCTGAGGTACAGGTCATCAAGGGCCAATTCAAAGAGTTACAGGATATTTTTATGGATGCAATGGCGGCGCACAAGACAGTTCTTGCAATAGAGAGAGCACGGTCACTGGTTGAGTTCCTGCTGCATGGCCTGTTGTCCATCCTGCTAGAGTCAGGAGAGAAAGAGAAGGGCAACAGGAAAGGAGAGCTTTGGAGTCCGGTTTCCGAGGCAAGGCATTGGAGAAGTTCCCCGTTGAGTTTGCGAATTGGGTGCCATGTTTCGGGAATCTCGATCTGGAGGCTGGGCAAATTAATTTTGATGGTGCACATTTAATTCTGTCTTCCGGGCGGCAGGGTGGCACAGTGGTTAGCACTACTGTCTCACGGCGCCGAGGTCCCAGGTTCGAATCCCGGCTCTCGGTCACTGTCCGTGTGGAGTTTGCATATTCTCCCCGTGTTTGCGTGGGTTTCGCCCCCACAACCCAAAGATGTGCAGGCTAGGTGGATTGGCCACGCTAAATTGTCCCTTAATTGGAAACAAAAAGAATTGGGTATTCTAAATTATTTTTTTTAAATTTGGTCTTCTAGGCCTGGGGTTGATGTGGCCTTCCAATCACTGGTCCTGCGCTGTCCTGTTCCGGATGTCGGTCATGAGGGATTGGGGATGGCCGAGCTCGAGTCATTTCCCGGCCAAAGCCTAGGTTGTTGACCACCTGAGTTCTGGTGGGATGGTATGGTGGAAGTAATGGTGCCTTGTGCTTTGATCATCAAAATCATTGAAAGATACATTTTTTCCCCCAGAGTGGGTGGAAGGTAACAGCAGGGAGGGTGGAGTGTGGTGGTGTTGGGTTATTTATTTGTTGTGAGATTTCCCATTTGTTCTCTTTTGGTTTAGGTTGTGTTTGATGTATATATGTGTGTGTTGGTTCTGGTGCTGGCTTGGCCAGGTGGGGTGGGGGAGGGCCCCTGTATGTCAGGGTCGAGAGGTGGACTGGCCCTCTTTCCCAGGGTTGGGGTGGGTCCTTGTCCTTGGTGGCATAGTTACTTTTGAGCAGATGTGATGATGTTTATCGATGGATGATTGCTGCCAATCAAGATGCTGTTTTGGCTCAGAATCCCGGCTCTGAGGTACATGCGATGTGGGTGTCTTGATGGTTCTTTTTCCTCAGTGCTGGGATGCCCCATTAATTAGGAGTGAGTTGGTGCAGGGCCGCCATGTGGCGCAGTGGATAGCACTGGGACTGCTGCACTGAGGACCCGGGTTCGAATCCAGGCCCTGGGTCACTGTCCGTGTGGAGTTCGCACATTCTCCCCACGTCTGTGTGGGTTTCACCCCACAACCCAAAGATGTGCAGGTTAGGTGGATTGGCCATGCTAAATTGCCCCTTAATTGGAAATAAAAAATAACTGGGTACTCTAAATTTTAAAAAAAAGGAGTGGGTTGGTGCAACTTTTGTGGGTGTAAGGGTTGGTGTCTGGTAGCTATAATTTTGCTTGCTTGTTGCTCTTTGTTCCTTACTCTTTTCCTAATTTGCTACGAGAGACCGTGGGTTTGAGGCATGAGGTCTGAGGCCTGAGAATTCCTTGGACTTGTGGTACTCAGTCCTCTCCTTATTGGTTTGTTGTTATATGATGTTGGTCTGCTCTGTCCTGTGCCTGGAGGGGAGTTTGATTGCGTTGTGGGTGTCAGTGTAATTCCCCCTAGCTCTGGGGTTCCTGGGGATTTTTATTCCTCTGTTACTTTTCTTTGAAGCTATGGGTATGATGTAACTCTGTGTTGTTGACTGTATCCTGCTCTGGTGTAGACGGATCTTGCATCCGTGGGAGGGACACTTTGGGGATTTTGCCCCCATCTCATCTGGTCTTATTTGTTCCTATGTTGGCAATGACTTTTGTTATGTGCTGTACCTGTTTTTCATTGATAACTATGGTTTTTATCTCTTTCTCTTTTGGTTTGATGAGACTACTGTAAAGTATTTGAAACCTTCAATAAAAATACATTTTTTTTAAAACCTGTTGCACACATGGAACTAGCGTCATCTCTGCATAGCTCTTGAGGCATATAAAATATACAACAGAGGCCACTCAGCCCAATGTGTCTGTGCTGGCTCTTTTGAGAGAGCTATCCAGTAAGTCCCGCTCTCCAACATTTTCCCCGTAGCTTGCAAATTTGCTTCCGCAAGTACTTATCCAACTTACTTTTCAAAGTGACTATGGGCACAGTGAGTAGCACAGTTGCTTCACAGCTCCAGGGTCCCAGGTTCGATTCCCGGCTTAGGTCACTGTCTGTGAGCAATCTGCACGTTCTCCCCGTGTCTGCGTGAGTTTTCTCCGGGTGCTCCGATTTCCTCCCACAAGTCCCGAAAGAAATGCTGTTAGGTGAATCGGATATTTTGAATTCTCCCTCAGTGTACCCGAACAGGCGCTGGAATGTGGCGACTAGGGGCTATTCATAGTAACTTCATTGCAGTGTTAATGTAAGCCTACTTGTGACAATAAAGATGATTATTATTATTATTATGATTCAGCTTCCACTGCTCTTTCAGGGAGGTCATAACCAATCATTGTATTAAAGAAATTTCTTTGTTCCCCTATGGCTTTTTTTGGCAAATATTCAAACTGATTTATTGTCAGAGGAAGAGAACGATGCTTCTCGAAGACAGTTGCCAACATTTAACATTCCAATTTCATTTAAATGCATTTTCTGCCAATGCAAATGTGTGGAAAACCTTCAATAATTGTCGCCATGGGACACAGAAGTATAAAAAGGAACTTAAAAATGAAGCAATCAGTCCTGCTTGCTCAGGAAATCCTTTGGAACTGTACTTTCAGCCACCTCAGCTCTGCCTTTGTCACACGTGAAGCAAATTCCATATCTACACAGGCAAAATAACATTCATTTCCTTGCCTAGGTATCAGATAATCTCACCAGAAACCAATCACCTTAAATCAGAGTCCTCTGGTTATCAACCCTCCCTTCATTGAAAACCGAAATGTTATACCAGGTTAAGCAAGCTAATGCCACAAATAATTTTTTTAAAGCGAGTTAGACAAGTACAGGTAGCACATTGACACAGTGGTTAGCACTGATGTCTCACAACACCAGGGACCCAGGTTCAATTCCAGCCTGAGGTGACGATCTGTGTGGAGTTTGCACTTTCTCCCTGTGTCTGCGTGGGTTTCCTCCGGGTGCTCCGGTTTCCTCCCACAGTCCAAAGGTGTGCAGGTTAGATGGATTGGCCATGATAAATTGGCCCTTAGTGTCCAGGGATTTGCAGGTTAGGTGGTGTTACAGGGATAGGGTGGGGGAGTGGGCCTTGGGAGCATGCTCTTTCAGAGGGTTGGTGCAGACTCGATGGGCCGAATGGCCTCCTTCTGCACTGTAGGGATTCTATGGTTACTTGAGGAAAAGAATTTGACAGGATCAGGGACAGAAAAAGGGGGAGGGGGGTATGCAAATAAACCCAACTGCTCTTTCAAAAAGCCAACGCAGGCATGATAGATGGGCTGAATTACCTCCTTCAGCACCTCAAGTTTCTCTGATTCTATGAAAGCCTTCAAGACAATTCTGGGATTGTCTTTTCAGGATCAGTGACAAAGTCCATAAATAAAGCAGATCATTTATTTTAATATTTTCCCTTTACGGGTGGCACGTGCCAAACTGGGTCAGATACAGAGACCATGAGGAGCCAGACTTGGAAAATTGTACGGCCTCACATGTTTGTGCATTTGTGGTCAGGTCTCTAAAAGCGTCAGCATGCCAGTGGAATCAGACTCGAGCATGGTCAAGCTGCAGACAAGGAATCCGAATGAGGTTTGGTGGAAAATGTTAGGCAGTAACTAGGTACACAAAACTAACTGGCAAAGTGAATAAAAATCAAACATCAATTAGATCTATTTTAACATAGCAGAAATATGACTAGAATTCTTAAATCGAGGGGCTGTTTACAGAGGAACCATTTAAATATAAAGGTGTCTGGAGAGATTAGAGAAGCTGGGATTGATTTCCTTAAATCAGAGAAGGTTAAGGGAAGATTTAATAGCAGTGTTCAAAACAAGAAAGGTTTTGATAAGGTAAGTAATGAGAAACCAGTCCCACTGACAGGAGGGTTGGTAACCAGGAGGATATGGATTTAAGATAATTGGCAAAACAGCCAATGATTAGCCAAAAAAGGGGAAACATTTACACAGCTGAAGTTATGATCTGGTTCAGACAGCGGGTGAGAGAAAGTTCAACAATAACTTTCAAAATCTCCCCTCGTCTGTGTGGGTCTCACCCCCACGACCCAAAGATGTGCAGGGTAGGTGGATTGGCCATGCTAAATTGCCCCTTAATTGGAAAAAAAAATAAGAATTGGGTACTCTAAATTTAATTTTTTAAATAATAACTTTCAAAAGATTCAAAAGTTTGTGGATGATACAAAATTGTTAGGAGGACAATGTAGAACTTCAAATGGACATAGACAATTTGGTAGAGTGTGCAGATAATTGGCAGATGAAGTGCAATGCAGAGAAATGTGAGGTGATGCATTTTGGTAGGAGAAACATGAGAGACAATATAAAATAAGGGGAAAGTTCTTTAGGGAGTGCCAGAGCATAAGGACCTGAGTTTATGGGCGGGATTCTCCACCCCCACGCCGAAGTGGCCACGCCGTCGTGAACGCCATCGAGATTCACGACGGCACGGAACGGCCCCGGTCCCTAACCCGCCGTTTTGGCCTGGCCGCTCGGCCCATCCGGGCCTCAGAATAGCGGGGGTGCCGGAGAATCGCCATTTTAGGTGTCTCCGGCGATTCTCCGGCCTGCGAAACTCGACCGGCCCGTTCCCGCCGCTTGGGAGAATCGCGGGAGGGCGTGGGACCGGCGTCCCCGGAAATGTTGGCGGCCCAGGTGATTCTCCCAACCGGCGTGGGAGTGGAGAATTGCGCCCGGTGTGTGCATAGATTATTAAAGCTGGCAGGACTGTGGAGAGAGCAGTTAATAAAGCATATAGTATTCTGGGCTTTATTGATAGGGCCATACAGTAAAGAACAAGGAGATTATGCTGAACAGTTAGACCTCAGCTGGAATATTTTGTACAGTTCTGGGCAACAGACTATAGAAAGGATGTGAACACATTAGAGGGTGAGCAGAAGAGGTTTGCAGGAATAGTTCCATGGATGAGAAATTTCAATTATGAGGATAGATTGGAGAGATTGGGACTCTTCTCCTTGGAGAGAAGACTCAGAGCAGATTTGATAGAGGTGTTCAAAATCAGGGGGGGGCTGGACAGAGTAAATAGGGAGAAATTTTACCTGCTGGCAAAATTCAAAAAGAGAGGGCACAGATTTAAAGTGATTTGCAAAAAAGGGCAGCATGGTGGCACAGTGGTTAGGACTGCTGCTTCACGGCGCTGGGGACCCGGGTTCAATCCCGGCCCCGGGACAATGTCCGTGTGGAGTTTGCATGTTTTCCCCGTTTCTGCTTAGGTCTCACCCCACAACCTAAAAAGATGTGCCGGGTAGGTGAATTGGCCATGCTAAATTGCCCCTTAATTGGAAAAAAAGAATTGAGGACTTTAAGAAAAATTGCAAAAGAAGCAAATGAGATGTGAGAAAAACTTCTTCAAACAGCGAGCAGTTTGGTTCTGGAATGCACTACCTGGGAGTGTAGTGGAGGTAGGTTCAATCAAGGCATTCGAGAGGGCATTCTATTCAAGTAATCAATGTGCAGGAGTACAGGGAAAAGGCAGTGGAATGTTCATTTGGCGAGCCAGTGCAGAGATGGTGGGCTGAGTGGCCTCCTTCTGCATCATAAAAATTCTGTGATTGAAAGGGAATTGGACAAATACCTGATGAAGAAGATTTGCAGGGCAGCCTAGAAAGGGCAGGATTATGGGGCTGACTGATTAGTTCAAAGAGCTGGCACAGCCACGATGAACCACATGGCTTCCTCCCGTACAAGCTTCTGTTAATTCCTTTTTTATTACTCTATTGGTTCCTCATTCTCTCCACAGGGCCATGAACATCCAGTCACTGACCCCATGAACTCATCCAAGTGCTGGTTCTCCACCAGGCTGTTCAACCATTGAAACCATCATAGTCGACTACAATCCTACTTTCAACTCACATCTACCCCTTTCAGTGGAAATCACAGGATGGCTAACCAAGTCCCTACCTTGCTTTCCCCTTCCCAGAGTTGAAAAGTGCTGAGGCAATGATCAATGTTCCCATCACTGCAGCTACCTATAAATAACCACTGGTGCGCTCACCAACTGAACAATCCAAAGAGGTTAATTTATTGCGTCAAATCTTGCTGGAGTACAGAGTCTTGTGGCATGCGGCATTTTGACTTTTTCCCTGTACTGTTCAGCTTGAAAATACTTTGCTGAAGTGGGCCCAGCCAGTGCAATTGGGGGACTCGTGATCAATGCAACTAACAGCAAAACAGGGGGGGAAATAAAAATCAACCAGCAAGTTCTTGAGATTCACAACTCAGTGTATCTCAACCCCTGAATTTTCTGTACAATTTGCACATTAACAACAACATGAATCATTAACCCACCCATCATTTTTTTCCCATGATTTGGCCCATTATTTACATTTATTCTTACTCTACTAGCAGGCAGTAATTAATTACATTCACTCAATTAGTACTTTGTTCTTGCTGTGTGTTCTTTTAGCCACGTTGTAATTAATTATATTGTTAATTTCACATTACACTTCAATGCATCACAATAAGTGCTTTAGGAGGTTGTGAAAAGTGTTTTATAAATGCAAGTTCCTTTCGAGAAACAAAAATCACTGCATTTTGTTGGAGCCTGCTGTATGCAAATTGGCTGTGTGTTTGCGACATTAGAACAGTGACTACACTTCATTTGTTGTGAAGCGTTGGCCACAATCTAAAACCATTTAAGGTGCGCCTGGTGGGCATGAAAGGCGCTATAGAAATGTAAGGTATTTGAGACTTATCCACAAATGACAATTACTGTAACATCCCCAAGTCTGTTGTGACATTCCGACAACTGTCTTGTTTGGCTCAGTGTCATCCCAAATCCTCGCTCCAAGAACTTTTTGAATATTGGCTTTAAATATGTTAATCGTATTACTTCAGGGCTTTATTTCACAGACTGGAATAACCAAGTATTTTAAATATTTGGAAACCATACAGCCATTCTCTGTTTAAATGTACAAGACAGGTGTGTCTGAGGTTTATTCCACTGTTTATCTGGAGAAAAAAATGGGCCCAAGGTGAAGGAAAATTGTATAACTGAATGTTGTTTGGATTTCCACTAAATGAAGGGACTTCTTTCAGCTTTTCTCTCCCAGACATACCCATGACTCACATCTCCTCTGTGCTACCCATGACTCACATCTCCTCTGTGCTAACCATCTTTCCTCAGTTAGCCCCACTGAGGTCACTGCTTGACTGACTAGGCTGGAGGGCCCTAGCCAATTTCCACTGCCCCTCCCAGAAGCTCTGACTAAAATCAACATCAATCAGCATCTTTGTAGCACCTTTAACATAGTAGAGGTTCCCAAGGTATATCACAGGAGTATAATCAGACAGGGCAGCATGATGATGCAGTGTTTAGCACTGCTGCCTCACAGCGCTGAGGACCCGGGTTTGATCCCGGCCCCAGGTCACTGTCTGTGTGGAGTTTGCACATTCTCCCTGTATCAGTGTGGGTTTCACCCCCACAACCCAAAAGATGTGCAGGGTAGGTGGATTGGCCATACTAGATTGTTTTTAAGGAGCATCGTAACAGCGGGGTGAGGTTTAGGGGGAAAATTCCCGAGTACAGTACCTAAATGGATGGACACAATTGCATTGAAGAGGAAGCTCAATGGAAAAGTCCAATGTAAAGCAGTTTCTCCTCCTCACTAAAACCCTAATTTCATGTTGAAGGCCTCCTCCCAATGTGTTAGAGATCTTCCAAACATCCTGACGTCATAATGGGTGGCATGGTGGCACAGTGCTTAGCACTGCTGCCTCACAACGCCAGGGACCCAGGTTCAATTCTGGCCTTGGGTGTGCACCTGTCTGCATGGGTTTCCTCCAGGTGCTCCGGTTCCTTCCCACAGTCCAAAGATGTGGGGATAGAATGAGGCAGTAGGGTACTATTTCACAGGGTCGGTGCAGACTTGATGGGCTGAATGGTCTCCTTCTGCACTGTAAGGATTCTATGATCATGAAGTCACAATGGACACTGGAGAACTGCTGATTTCTATCGTACCTGAACTAAGCTGGCCCTCGACAGCCAAACCCAGTCTTGTCATCACTCCAGTGCATATGCACTCTATCCAGCTGGAATCACTGCATCGGAAACAGGAACCCGAGTTGATTTATTTTCCGCTGCCTTACTCCACCCTTCTTTTCCACATCACTGGTGCGGAGGCCAATTGTTGTGTCCCAACCAGGGTTGCCAACTCTCCTGTAGGAGGTTTCATCACCAAACCACCGTGACACTCCGATTTATTTCTCAGCTGCTTCATGCTGCAGAATCCGCAGATTAATCTTCAATTCCTGAAGACTCCCAAGACAATCCTGGCGAGCTGACAACCCTGATCCCAACTGAGTTCATTTCAATCAACACAGACCAGGGCTGGAACCTAGGTCAGTTCCGCACTAAACCACATCAACCAACATGGAGCTGGGATTTTTTTTCTCAAAATTCCACTAGTCATCAAGTTCAATCCCCACCCCACACTCCTTTTCTGACCTCACTGTGCTATGTATAATGATAATTAATCTGTCCCCGACTATGACTAATGGCACCAGAATGGATAATTGCAGGTGTACAAGAATGGTCTGGTGAGCAAACTTTCTTTCTCTCGCACCTCAACATTTTGCTGGCGCCCAGCCCCAAATTCCTCCATTAATTGCTGCCCTCCCACACTTTGTGGTGCCCTGCCCCATTGGTGACATCCTGCACCAGGAAGCAATGGGAGGAAATCAAGGCCGTGAATAGATGGGCATTTAAATTAATTGATTTACTAAATACGGAGAGTCAGGCCTCAGGCTCAATGGGCAAAGCTGAACTTTGGCCTCGACAATCCCTGGGCTAGGGAAGTGAGGTTGGAAGGAAAATAATTCCCACTCTCAATTGTCCTGTAAGCGCAGATTTGCAACCTCAGGTGTGGACAGGAGATGAAGAAGCTATTCTGCGATACCAAAGAATCCGATGACACTTAGCCTCAGTTGGCACATGAAGAGTGAACACTTTGGTGGGGTATTGGCAGGGGCTCCCAATCACCAGTTGAGCTGTATCCAAGCACAAGTCAACAGCACCTTCAGGAAAACACAGGACAACTACTTCAGCACAACATGGTCTAATTCTGATAAAACCACCCCTCAGCAATTTCCAGCCACTGAGGCTTTCTTAGCTTGGCTGCTCAAGGCTATTTGTGAAACATTCCTCAAAATGAAGGGAACAACACAGTAGACAGGTCATCCTGCTCCTGTCATGTAATGCCTATGACACTGTAGTTATCAAACTATTTTCCTTTCTGTAGGCTGTATACTTAATACAATCCTCAGTGCTAAGGCAAAGTGTTTTCATTTCACACAGGAAGCTTCACTCTGCAAACAGGTCAATCTCCATCTCTCAAATTTACACAACAATTTCAGTATCGACAGACATGGGTCCAAAAATCTAGGTTCTGACACACCCAGTACATTAGTCAGAAAGTGCTGCACTGTCAGCACTCTGGTCTTTCAGATGAGAAGTTAAGCCAGGGTCCCTTTATGACTTCAAAGAAGTGTCAGAGCAGTTCTCCATGATACTCTGGCATATATTTGTCCCTCCAACTATCATCAAAACAAATCATCTGGTCACTATCATATTGCTGTTTGTTTCCTGTGCTTCTCTATTGCTTTCTGTGTGCAAGTTGGCTGCTTTATTTCCTACACTGCAAAGATCACGACAACCAACATGTACCACCATTGATATGCCTATGCTTTAACAGGGGCATAACACTAGCAGGGACATCAAATGTCAGAACCTCGGAGTGAACCTTAATTACTTCCAAAAATCATAGAATTTACAGTGCAGAAAGAGACCATTTGGCCCATCGAGTCTACACGGGAGCTTGGAAAGAGTATCCCACTTAAGGCCACATCTCTACCTTATATCTATAACCCAGTAACCCC
The DNA here is from genome assembly GCF_047496885.1 of Scyliorhinus torazame. Taxonomy (NCBI): domain Eukaryota; kingdom Metazoa; phylum Chordata; class Chondrichthyes; order Carcharhiniformes; family Scyliorhinidae; genus Scyliorhinus; species Scyliorhinus torazame. The sequence goes on along the minus strand of NC_092707.1, from coordinate 156,650,737 downwards.
ACCTAACCTTTTTGGACACTGAGGGCAATTTTGCATAGCCAATCTACCTAACCTGCACATCTTTGGATTGTGGGAGGAAACCGGTGCACCCGGAGGAAACTCACACAAACACGGCGAGAACATGCAGACTCCGCACAGTGACCCAAGCCAGAATCGAACCTGGGACCCTGGAGCTGTGAACAATAGTGCTAACCACTGTGTTACCGTGCTGCCCAACTCAAACCAACTTTAAAGTTACACTATAACCCTGTAATTATTCTCCTTACTCTTTAGTGCCCAATTCATTTTCTCCAATAAGGAGCAATTTAGCATGGCCAATCCACCTACCCTGCACATCTTTGGGTTGTGGGGTGAGGCCCACACAGACACAGGGAGAATGTGTAAATTCCTCATTGATGGTGACCCGGAGCTGTGATCGAACCCGGGTCCTTGGCGCCATAGGCAGCAGTGCTAATCACTGCACCACCATGCCCTTATTCAATTTATGTACCAGTCAAACTTGTATGTGGGTCGTCAACAGCAAATGTGTTTGTTCTCCAGGTTGATGAGGGGTCAGAGGGCTGCAGTAATTGGACCAAATTTAATACAATCGTCATTTTAAAGCCAAACATTTTGCCCCTAGTTTTAGATTTCAATTTTTATATCCTACAATCAAATTTGTAATATAAACATGGCATGCTGCAATTCCACTCTCCCACCAGTGACAGCACTGCAGCGTCTCCACAAATAAACAATAAATGGGGCGAGGGGACCACATCTGGACAGGATTATATGAAATTTCCCCTCTAAATGCAGACACGGGAGTTCACAATGGAAGTAATTAGAAATTGTGCACATTAGGGCAGCACGGTGGCGCAGTGATTAGCATTGCTGCCTCACAGCGCCGAGGTCCCAGGTTCGATTCCGGCTCTGGGTCACATTCTCGCCGTGTTTGTGTGGGTTTCGCACCCACAACCCAAAGATGTGTAGGGTGGGTGGATTGGTCACGCTAAATTGCCCCTTAATTGGAAACATTGAATTGGGTACTCTAAATTTATTTTAGAAAAAAAATTGTGCACATGCATAAGATTCTCAATATTTTTCCAGCTGTTTGTAGTTTTACACTTCTCTCTGCTCTTGAACTCGCCATGTTTGTTGTGGTGGAATAAAGATTGGCAGATACCAGTAGTTCTCCTTAATCCCATCCACAACACTAATTTTCACACGCAAATCTAAGCAATCAGCTGGTTGGATGACCTCGTTGGTGCTGAGCCCGATTTTGATCATCCATTGTGCATGCACTCTGGGGCAGGGGGTGGAGATTATTGTCTAAGAATGGAATCTACGATTTCATAGAATTTACAGTGCCATTCGGCCCATCGAGTCTGCACCGGCTCTTGGAAAGAGCACCCTACCCAAGGTCCACACCGCCACCCTATCCCCATAACCCAGTAACCCCACCCAACACTAAGGGCAATTTTGGACACTAAGGGCAATTTATCATGGCCAATCCACCTAACCTGCACATCTTTGGACTGTGGGAGGAAACCGGAGCACCCGGAGGAAACCCACGCACACACGGGGAGGATGTGCAGACTCCGCACAGATAGTGACCCGAGCTGGAATCGAACCTGGGACCCTGGAGCTGTGAAGCAATTGTGCTATCCACAATGCTACCGTGCTGCCCGGTATTTCATCATTCCTTTCCCAAAGGAACCATTGCAACTGTTCACCTGCCTCAAATGGGAATGAAAGTTGAGATCTTGGTGATTTCAATCATAGAGCCTGGAGGGGTTCAGCTGGGCGCTGCTGCTGAAAAGACTGATGGCAGCCTGTCCTTCACTGACACAGGAATAAAGAGGAAAACTGAAGCCACGGGGGATTGACCTCGTTCTCGGGCATCACCCCTGAACGGCCAAGCTCTAATTTTAAGGCCGTGCTCCCTTGTTTGAACTCGCCCAGCACAATCCATTGATGACTCTCTGCTCTGAAGGACCAACCAGCTGAGTTTTGAATAATAATCTTTATTTGCCTCACTCCCTGGTGTCAACCACAAAGTGCAGTGCCAGATTTATAGAATTCAGTTTTGCAACTTGCCAATGGTAGGATTTGAAACCGTGATCTCTGGTTACGGCAGTGGGCGAGCATCCCATTCACCATCAACCCCAGAATATGGCAAGTTTCATCAAAAGTTCATGAAGGCTCAATCGGTAATGACAACTGCCCCGGCGTGAAACTGAACTAACATAGCCCAGGTCCCATTGAACCGGGGAAAGGAATAAAATTAGCTTCAAAAGCATTATTAAAATGATGATTCCCGGTTCTGATTAGGAGGACATTGAGGGAACTACTTCCTCTGGTGGGAACGTCCAACTAAAGGTACATAACCTTTAAACTGGAGCTGGACTGCTCAGGGGATGGTGCCTGGAATTATTTCTTCATACAAAAGCTGGTGGAAATTTAGGACTCACTGCCCAGAATGTTGTTGAGTCTGGGAAAGAGGGGGTCAATTGAAAATTTCAAAACTGAGATGTGTTAGGCAAGAGTAGGATATGGATCCGAGGTGGGTGGGTGGAGTTAAACAGTTCAGCCACGATATACTTGGATAACAGGAACAAGCTCGAGGGGCTGAATAGCCTCCTCCTGTTACTGAAGAGCGAGAGAAATAATAAACCAGACAGCTTTCCTGCTCCTGTCAAGTGACTCTGGCATGTGTGTGTTTGAGGAAGACGGGAGCACGGCGCTCCCCCCCCCCCCCCCCCAGGGTCGGCTAGCCTGGCTGTACAGGCTCACCCCGCCAGTCAGTATCGCAGAGGAAACGCGAGATAGCCGATAAAAATCACAGGAGCAACAACAAAAAGATATCACCACACGGGATGACTTCACCTCTGGCTCTTGTTTATAAACAAGGTGAGGTCACCCTCATCAGTCTGCTGGAGGCTCTGAAGGGGGAAGGCACTGGGTTAAACTGTAACAGGGGCATGACTCCGCCTTCTCCCTCTGCCATTATTCCCGAATGCAACATTGAAAAGTTTCCCGACACGGGCACCTGCTCAAGAAACACTTCTGCTTTTTAGAGAAAGCGATTACTCGAGACCTTTGCTTCTGATGCCCCTGACCTGGTGCAGGTTCCAGGGGGAACAATGGTACAGAATAAGTAAAATGTTTCCTAACTAAACTCAGAAAAATCACACGCTGCGGGAACACAAAGAATCGTGAACATTAATTAGTAGGGTTGGAAATGCCGTGAAGCTAAGAAACATCCTGTTGCACAAAATACTTGTCTTGTTACTTTCTCTCTCTCTCTGACAAAGCACACTCACCTCCTCCAGGGCAGTCACCGTGTTCCTGCAGTTAACCATTTTCGAGGTGAAGTTGGAAGTGATCGGCGAGTTGATGTCCTCCAAAGTCTCACTCACGAACTCGGAGATGCTGATCTGTTCCGGCATCCTGACTTGAGGACTTCTAACGCTTTAAAAAGAAAAGCACAAGATGTTTCGCCCAGGCCAGTGGGGGCGAGGGACTGAATGGGTGAAAGTTGCAAGCAGCGAGTTCAGTCGAGTCAATTTCAGCTCCAGGGTCACTTTGTATCAAACTCTTCGCCTCAATCACGTGGGTTCGAGTTGGATACAATTTAAAGCAACATTGTGCCGCGCAGGAACACGTCGGGGGGGGGGGGGGGGTGGAATCAGGGACTTCTTTCATTCGCTGTCTTTGTGCTTTTCCTTTTGTTTCTGTGTCTGTATCGCTGCTTCCCAGCATCAAATTAAACAAGAAAATAATTGTTTTAAAACGCTTTCCGCTTTAACATTGATAAAACTTTTTTTAATGAACAGCATGTCTCTTTCTCCCTCACCCTCCTCTCCTGATTGTTACGAGGCTATTGGAAGGCAGTCTGCAAGTCTGCGTGCGTGCTTTCGGCTATTCGGCATCAGAGGAATCACAGTCCAGCCGATCACTGGATTATAACCAGGATCAGGGTCCCTGCCTTATTCCCCTCCTTCCTCGCTCACGCAGGTGCACTCCATGTCCAACATTTAACTGTAGGTCACGACAGTTCTCTTTGCGGTGTTCAGTGTGCTGTCAATACACGCCAGGGCCACCGGGAGAGCTGAAATGGAATTTACTGCAGGGAAGCAGTATGTCTGACAATGCAACAGGTTAAGCCTGTTGACGTTTGCGCTTTCCGCGATTATTTGCCTGGGTCTTGTCAGAAGTATTGTGAGTTCTGCTGGAAACTGTACCAGTACAGTTTTATTGCTGTGTCGCATTTACAAATAGTTTTGCCGTCTTGATTGATCTATTCGGTCATCAAAATACAGTACTGAGAATTGAAGTCGTGCATTGCTGTTTAATAAGTTACCACATGTTCATAACTCTGCCAGGACTCCACAGCAAAGACTGCGGCAACATCCCTCAGTATGGGGAGAGGGAGGTGGGCAACCGGGCGGCAAAGGAGATGATCTGGAACAGATCCTTGGAGCTACTTGGACACTGCAGAATACTAGCGACCCACACCACCTGGGCTGCGAGATGTCTCAACGTATTGTGTGTCTGTCCAAAAACACGCCACAATCCCCCAATGCAGCATCATGCTAAATTTTAAACAATTCCAGTATATTTTACCTCTATGGACGGCACGTTAGCACAGTGGTTAGCTGTGTTGCTTCACAGTGCCAGGGTTCCAGGTTCGATTTCTGGCTTGGGTCACTGTCTGTGCGGAGTCTGCACGTTCTCCCCATGTCAGCGTGGGTTTCCTCCGGGTGCTCCGGTTCCGTCCCACAAGCCCCGAAAGTCGTGCTTGTTAGGTGAATTGAACATTCTGAATTCTCCCTCAGTGTACCCGAACAGGTGCCAGAGTGTGGCGAGGATGGGCTTTTCACAGTAACTTCATTGCAGTGTTAATAAGACATAGGAGCGGAAGTAAGGCCATTCGGCCCATCGAGTCCACTCCACCATTCAATCATGGCTGATTTCAACTCCATTTACCTGCTCTCTCTCCGTAACCCTTAATTCCTCGAGAAATCATGAATTTATCAACTTCTGTCTTAAAGACACTCAACGTCCCGGCCTCCACTTCCCTCTGTGGCAATGAATTCCACAGACCCACCACTTGCTGGCTGAAGAAATTTCTCCTCATCTCTGTTCTAAAGTGACTCCCTTTTATTCTAAGGCTGTGCCCCCAGGTCCTAGTCTCCCCTGCTAATGGAAACAACTTCCCTACATCCACCCTATCTAAGCCATTCATTATCTTGTAAGTTTCTATTAGATCTCCCCTCAATCTCCTAAACTCCAATGAATATAATCCCAGGATCCTCAGACGTTCATCGTATGTTAGGCCTACCATTCCTGGGATCATCCGTGTGAATCTCCGCTGGACCCTCTCCAGTGCCAGTATGTCCTTCCTGAGGTGTGGGGCCCAAAATTGCTCACAGTATTCTAAATGGGGCCTAACTAATGCTTTATAAAGCTTCAGAAGTACATCCCTGCTTTTCTATTCCAAGCCTCTTGAGATGAATGACAACATTGCATTTGCTTTCTTAATTACGGACTCAACCTGCAAGTTTACCTTTAAAGAATCCTGGACTAGGACTCCCAAGTCCCTTTGCACTTCAGCATTATGAATTTTGTCACCGTTTAGAAAATAGTCCGTGCCTCTATTCTTTTTTCCAAAGTACAAGACCTCGCACTTGCCCACGTTGAATTTCATCAGCCATTTCTTGGACCACTCTCCTAAACTGTCTAAATCTTTCTGCAGCCTCCCCACCTCCTCCATACTACCTGCCCCTCCACCTATCTTTGTATCATTGGCAAACTTAGCCAGAATGCCCCCAGTCCCGTCATCTAGATCGTTAATATATAAAGAGAACAGCTGTGGCCGCAACACTGAACCCTGCGGGACACCACTCGTCACCGGTTGCCATTCCGAAAAAGAACCTTTTATCCCAACTCTCTGCCTTCTGCCTCACAGCCAATCGTCAATCCATGTTAGTACCTTGCCTCGAATACCATGGGCCCTTATTTTACCCAGCAGTCTCCCGTGAGGCACCTTATCAAAGGCCTTTTGTAAGTCAAGATAGATAACATCCATTGGCTCTCCTTGGTCTACCCTATTTGTTATCTCTTCAAAGAACTCTAACAGGTTTGTCAGGCACAACCTCCCCTTACTAAATCCATGCTGATTTGTCCTAATCCAACCCTGCACTTCCAAGAATTTAGAAATCTCATCCTTAACAATGGATTCTAGAATCTTGCCAACAACTAAGGTTAGGCTAATTGGCCTATAATTTTCCATCTTTTTCCTTGTTCCCTTCTTGAACAGGGGGGTTACAACAGCGATTTTCCAATCCTCTGGGACTTTCCCTGACTCCAGTGACTTTTGAAAGATCATAACTAACGCCTCCACTATTTCTTCAGCTATCTCCTTTAGAACTCTAGGATGTAGCCCATCTGGGCCCGGAGATTTATCAATTTTTAGACCTCTTAGTTTCTCTAGCACTTTCTCCTTTGTGATGGCTACCATATTCAACTCTGCCCCCCGACTCTCCGGAATTGTTGGGATATTACTCACGTCTTCTACTGTGAAGACTGACGCAAAGTACTTATTTAGTTCCTCAGCTATTTCCTTGTCTCCCATCACTAGATTACCAGCGTCATTTCGGAGCGGCCCAATGTCAACTTTTGCCTCCCGTTTGTTTTTAATGTATTTAAAGAAACTTTTACTATCATTCCTAATGTTACTGGCTAGCCTACCTTCAAATTTGATCCTCTCGTTCCTTATTTCTCTCTTTGTTATCCTCTGTTTGTTTTTGTAGCCTTCCCAATCTTCTGACTTCCCACTACTCTTTGCCACATTATAGGCTTTCTCTTTTGCTTTGATGCATTCCCTAACTTCCTTTGTCAGCCATGGCTGCCTAATCCCCCCTCTGATAACCTTTCTTTGGGATGAACCTCTGTACTGTGTCCTCAATTACTCCCAGAAACTCCTGCCATTGCTGTTCTACTGTCTTTCCCACTAGGCTCTGCTTCCAGTCGATTTTCGTCAGTTCCTCCCTCATGCCCCTGTAGTTACCTTTATTTAACTGTAACACCTTTACATCTGATTCTACCTTCTTTCTTTCAAATTGGAGATTGAATTCTACCATATTATGATCACTGCCTCCTAAGTGCTCCCTTACTTTAAGATCTTTAATCAAGTCTGGCTCATTACATAACACTAAGTCCAGAATGGCCTGTTCCCTCGTGGGCTTCATCACAAGCTGTTCCAAAAATCCCTCCTGTAAACATTCAATGAATTCCCTTTCCTTGGGTCCACTGGCAGCATTATTTACCCAGTCCACCTGCATATTGAAGTCCCCCATGATCACTGTGACCTTGCCTTTCTGACATGCACTTTCTATTTCGTGGTGCATTTTGTGCCCCTGGTCCTGACCACTGTTAGGAGGCCTGTACATAACTCCCATTATGGTTTTTTTGCCTTTGTGGTTCCTCAACTCTACCCACACAGACTCCACATCATCTGACCCTATGTCGTTTAGTGCTATTGATTTAATTTCATTCCTAATTAACAAGGCAACCCCGCCCCCTCTGCCCACCTCTCTGTCTTTTCGATAGGTTGTAAATCCCTGGATGTTTAAATGCCAGTCTTGAACCCCCTGCAACCATGTCTCTGTGATGCCTACCATATCATACCTGCCAGTCACAATCTGGGCCACAAGCTCATCTACCTTGTTCCGTACACTGCGCGCATTTAAATATAGCACCTTTAATTCTCTATTGACCGTCCTTTTTTGTTTTCTTAGTGTGGTGGACCTTGGTTTACTGAGCCTTTCCATACACTGTGTCATATTTTGTGGGATGGGGACTATCGTAACCTCTCCTGAGTTTTGTCTTTTCGTGCTTTTTTGTATTCCTAAGCAGCTACGCTTCCCACTGATTACTTCACCTCTTGGTTCCCTGACTTTCCCTTCCCCCGTAATCTTTAGTAAGCCTAATGTAAGCCTACTTGTGACACTAATAAAGATGATTATGATTATTATACTATGAGTGCATTCCAAGTGTTGGCATTATTTGCATGAAGAAGTATTTCCTGGAATCAGTCGTGCATTTACCTTTGACTATATCAAAGGTGGCACGATGGCACAGTGTTTAGCACTGCTGTCTCACAGGGACTCGGGTTCGATTTCGACCTCAGCTGATTGTGCGGAGTCTGCACATTCTCCCCGTGTCTGCTTGGGTTACCTCGGGTGCTCTGCTTTCCTCCGACAGTCCAAAGATGTGCAGGTTAGATGGATTGGCCATGCTAAATTGCCCCTAAGTTTCCAAAGGTTAGGTAGAGTTACTGAGTTACAAGGGAGAAAAAGCCTAAGTTTCTTCTGTCTTCATAACTCAAAAGGAACAGGTAAAATGAAGTGAATTATAGGTTGAAAACTAATCAAGAAGTTTGGGAGTGGGGTCAGAGGTTATATATAGTACAGCAGATACCCAGGAGTGAGTTTGCAGACTGGAATCTAATTAAGGGATTCCACCCTTTTGCAATATTTAATAAATCTTTCATGACTGCAATCCCCAGATTTCCTCCTTGGTCGCCTCGAGTATGTACCTTCTGGCACAATGGATATGAGGTATGTACTCAAGTTGAAGGCATTTATTTGTTCAGATTCTGTTACAATACTTGTGGACTTCTTTCGACAAATATACTTTATCCATAAAATTTATAAAGATGCATTACAAAACCTTTTGAATTGAATATTGTAGACTAAAGGAATTTTTAAAAATATATATTTTTATTCTCCTTTTTCACATTTTCTCCCAAATTTACACCCACCAACAATAAACAATAATCAACAGTAACAAATATGTCAATCCCCACATCAATAACAACGATCCCATTCTCCCACCAAACCCCAAACATTAGCCCGCATGTTCACATAAACAAATGACAAAAAGGAATCAGGAATCACCCATAGTCACCATAAACACACACAGCCCCACTCCCCCCAACCCTCCCACCCACCCCCCTCCAACTAATGTTCGATGTTATCCAGTTCTTGAAAGTGCATGATGAATAATGCCCATGAATTGTAGAACCCTTCTATCCTTCCCCTCAGTCCAAACTTAACTTCTCAAGACTCAAGAATTTCAACAGGTCCCCCCGCCACGCCAGGGCATAGGGTGGAGAAGTTGCTCTCCAACCCATCAGGATCGCCCTTCGGGCGATCAACGAGGCGAAGGCTGCAACATCTGCCTCCGCACCCGTTTCCAACCCTCGCTGGTCCCAACACCCTGAATATGGCCTCCCGGGGGCCCGGGTCCAGTTTCACGTGCATCACTTTAGAAATTACCATAAAAACCTCCTCCAGTAATCCTCCAGCTTTTGACAGGACCAAAACATATGAACATGATTAGCGGGGGCTCCCCCGCAACATTCACACACATCTTCTACTCCTTCAAAGAATCGGCTCATCCTTGTCCTCGTGAGGTGTGTTCTGCATACCACCTTCAGTTGTATCAGCCCCTACCTCGCGCACGAGGTGGAGGCGTTCACTCTCCGGAGCACCTCACACCAGAACCCCTCTTCCATATCCTCTCCCAACTCTTCCTCCCACTTTGCTTTGATCCCTTCCAGTGGTGCCTTCTCCTCTTCCAAATTGCTGAGTAAACCGCCAGCACTACCCCCTTCTCCAGTCCCCCTGTCGTCAGCACCTCCTTCAGCAATGTGGAGGCCGGCTCCACCGGGAAACCCTGTATCTCCTTTCTGGTAAAATCTTGAACCTGCATGTATCTAAACATTTCCCGCTGCTCCAGCCCATATTTCGCTTCCAGCTCCTTCAATCCTGCAAACCGACCCCTAAGAAACAAATCTTTTAGTATCTTAATCCCCTTCTTCCATTTCCGGAAATTTCCACCTCACTTCCCTGGCTCAAATTGTGGTTCCCCCAAATAGGCATTTCCCTTGACCCTGCCCCCAACCCGAAGTGTTGGCGAAACTGCCTCCAAATTCTCAATGAAGCTATTATTACCGGACTCCCCGAGTATTTCCCCGGGGCCATCAGGAGCGGCGCTGTTGCAAGTGCTTTCAATCCCGACCCCCTGCACAAACTCTCCATTCTGACCCACTGCAAATCAACCTCTCTGACCCAGCTCCGCACCTTTTCCACATTCGCCGCCCAGTAATAATACACCAGGTTCGGAAAACCCAAACGCCCTGCCTGCCTTCCCCTCTGTAGCAGCACCGTTTTAACTCTGGCCACCTTCCCTCCCCATATGAACGAAGTAATCATTCCCTCAATTTCTCTGAAAAAAGTCTTCGGCAGGAAAATTGGCAGGCATTTGAAAATAAACAGAAATCGCGGCAACACATTCATTTTAACCACCTGCATCCGACCCGCCAGTGACAGAGGAAGACCATCCCACCTTGCCAGATCAGCTTTCACTCTCCCCACCAAACTAGAAATGTTGTACCTGCGGAGTCGCCCGCCCCCCACTCCTGCACCCCCAGGTACCTAAAGTGAGTCCCTGCCCTGACTAAAGGAATTTGACTTGTCTCCATTAAGCATGTTCCACTCTGAGGTGCCTCAATATAACTGCAAAACTCTTGATATCTACAATACACATTCCATGTCTGGCATAAAGTCCCTCGGTGTATTATAGCTGAAGGGTCTTAGATAGCGCCCTTTCCCTATGCGCCTCTACAGCACATGCCAAATGATTTAGTGCTACTCTCAGCACGTGTGTGCCCAGGCTCACATTCTCAGTTCAGTACTGAGGGAGAACCGTGCTGTCAGAAGTGCCGTCTTTCGGACGACACATTAAACCAGTGGTGGGAAACCTGCAGTCCGGGGGCCACATGCAGCCCACCTAGGTTCTGAGTGCGGCCCATGATACATTTTGCTGACTGTTGCGCACATGTAGATTTGCCACATTCCGCTGATTTCCATTCATGTCATTCTTTCCCTACCTGTATGACAGAAGTGATATGCACGTAAAGCAAAGGCGAGTTAAGTGAGTTGCGCGCTGATTGCCGACAACACTGACAGTGAGAGCCGTGTGCTCTCTCTATGTCCAAAGTGTAAATATTAATTTTGCTTTTACCATTTGAAGTTGATGACAGTTCTAATAATATATAAACGATTAAGCAATTTCTATAACTCAGTATGAAATATTCGACGTGTATTAAATGTATTTCATCTTATTCATGGGGCCAAGGTTAATGAATCCTGCAGCCCCCTGAGATGAGCGTCATTAGCCTAGGTTGCCCATCACTGCATTAAACCAAGGACCTGTCTGCGCATTCAGGGACACATAAAGATCCAATTGTGGACTTCCGGGTGCGGCGATGACCAGCTGAGTCGCACGTTTCGGCATCTCCCGGTGAAACGGACTTTTGGGCTCTTGATAGGAGCCCCAACGGCAATTTTGACGGCTAAAAACACTGTGCGGTAAACCAGAAGGGAATCCCCCCTGGATACGGATGAAAAAAGGAGGAGAAAGTGGCCTGATTGCAGTGGATCCTTTAGAACAGCGGCAAGGAAGGCAAGCAAAAACCAAGATGGCGTCGGAAGGTGGCAGTTTAACATGGGGCCCTGAACAACAAGAGTTCTTGAAATGCTGTGTGGAAGAGCTCAAAAAGGAAATGAAGAAAGAGCTGTTGGCCCCGATACTACAGGCGATCGAAGGGCTAAAGGAGGAACAAAAGACCCAGGAGCGGGAGCTTCGGGTCGTGAAGGCAAAGGCAGCCGAGAATGAGGACAACATACACGGCCTGGTGGTGAAGACGGAGACGCATGAGGCACATCCGAAACGATGTGTGGAAAGGTTGGAGGCACTGGAGAACAACGCAAGGAGGAACAACCTGAGGATTCTTGGTCTTCCTGAAGGTGTGGAGGGAGCGGACGTCGGGGCATATGTGAGCACGATGCTGCACTTGTTAATGGGAGCGGAGGCCCCGGCGGGTCCATTGGAGGTGGAGGGAGCATACCGAGTGATGGCGCGAGGGCCGAGAGCAGGAGAAATTCCCAGAGCCATAGTGGTGAGATTCCTCCGTTTTAAGGATAGAGAAATGGTCCTTAGATGGGCAAAGAAAACTCGGAGCAGTAAATGGGAGAACGCGGTGATCCGCGTTTATCAAGACTGGAGTGCGGAGGTGGCGAGAAGGAGGGCGAGCTTTAATCGGGCCAAGGCGGTGCTTCATAAAAAGAAGATAAAATTTGGAATGCTGCAACCGGCAAGACTGTGGGTCACATATCGAGGGAGGCACCACTACTTTGAGACGGCGGATGAAGCGTGGACTTTTATTGTGGAAGAAAAACTGGAATGAGCGGGTTATTAAAAAGAACGTTTGAACAAAGTGGTGGGGCGAATGTGGGGGGCAAAGAGGGGGGAAAGTTTTATGTACTAATCCTGCGATGTGGTAACTTTTCTCTCTTCCACAGGTGGTGATGGGGGGAGGAGGGGAGGTGGAGGAGATGGGGCGTTGGCCATTGGGGGCGGGGCCAAGGGAGAAGCGCGGGCTTGGTTCCCGCGCTATGATAATCATGGCGGGAATAGAGAAGCAGGAAGGAGGGGGCGTCGCACGGTGCGAGCCGAGGTCACGGGGGGAAGCCGAGGTCGGCCAGAGTTTGCTGACTTCTGGGAGCAACATGGGGGGAGTAATTACGCTAGCGGGGGATCTAGCGGGGGGGGTGGGAGGGGGGAATTACTGGGTTGCTGCTGCTGGGGAGAGGGGGGAGCTGGTATGGGAGGGGATGGGCGGGGGGGCACCGCCTGGGGGAGATACAGCTGCGTGGGAACCGGGTGAGGAGCTGGAAAAAGGGGATGGCTAATCGACAAGGGGGGGGGGGGTAGGAAGCCCCCCAACTCGGCTGATCACGTGGAACGTGAGAGGGCTGAACGGGCCGATAAAGAGGGCACGGGTACTCGCACACCTTAAGAAACTTAAGGCAGATGTGGTTATGTTACAGGAAACGCACCTGAAACTGATAGACCAGGTTAGGCTACGCAAAGGATGGGTGGGGCAGGTGTTCCATTCGGGGCTAGATGCGAAAAACAGGGGGGTGGCTATATTAGTGGGGAAGCGGGTAATGTTCGAGGCAAAGACTACAGTGGCGGATAACGGGGGCAGATACGTGATGGTGAGTGGCAAACTACAGGGGGAGACGGTGGTTTTGGTAAACGTATATGCCCCGAACTGGGATGATGCCAATTTTATGAGGCGGATGCTAGGACGCATTCCGGACCTAGAGATGGGAAAGCTGATAATGGGGGGAGATTTTAATACGGTGTTGGAACCAGGGCTAGATAGGTCGAAGTCCAGGACTGGAAGGAGGCCGGCAGCAGCCAAGGTACTTAAAGGTTTTATGGAGCAGATGGGAGGTGTAGACCCGTAGAGATTTAGCAGACCTAGGAGGAGGGGTTCTCGTTTTTCTCCTATGTCCATAAAGTCTACTCGCGAATAGACTTTTTTGTGCTGGGAAGGGCGTTGATCCCGAAGGTGAGGGGAACGGAGTATACGGCTATAGCCATTTCGGATCACGCTCCACACTGGGTAGACTTGGAGATAGGGGAGGAAACAGGAGGGCGCCCACCCTGGAGAATGGACATGGGACTAATGGCAGATGAGGGGGTGTGTCTAAGGGTGAGGGGGTGCATTGAAAAGTACTTGGAACTCAATGATAATGGGGAGGTCCAGGTGGGAGTGGTCTGGGAGGCGCTGAAGGCGGTGGTTAGAGGGGAGCTGATATCAATAAGGGCACATAAAGGGAAGCAGGAGAGTAAGGAACGGGAGCGGTTGCTGCAAGAACTTTTGAGGGTGGACAGACAATATGCGGAAGCACCGGAGGAGGGACTGTACAGGGATAGGCAAAGGCTACATGTAGAATTTGACTTGCTGACTACGGGCACTGCGGAGGCACAATGGAGGAAGGCACAGGGTGTACAGTACGAATATGGGGAGAAGGCGAGCAGGTTGCTGGCACACCAATTGAGGAAAAGGGGAGCAGCGAGGGAAATAGGGGGAGTGAGGGATGAGGAAGGAGAGATGGAGCGGGGAGCGGAGAGAGTGAATGGAGTGTTCAAGACATTTTATAAAAAATTATATGAAGCTCAACCCCCGGATGGGAGGGAGAGAATGATGGGCTTCTTGGATCGGCTGGAATTTCCCAAGGTGGAAGAGCAGGAAAGGGTGGGACTGGGAGCACAGATCGAGGTAGAAGAAGTGGTGAAAGGAATTAGGAGCATGCAGGCGGGAAAGGCCCCGGGACCACAAGAGGTGCAGGACAGAGTGATCTCAAAGTCGAATTCTATAGTCGAATTCTATAGAAAATATGTGGACTTGCTCGCCCCGGTATTGACGAGGACCTTTAATGAGGCAAAGGAAAGGGGACAACTGCCCCCGACTATGTCTGAAGCAACGATATTGCTTCTCTTAAAGAAGGAAAAGGACCCGCTACAATGCGGGTCCTGTAGACATATTTCCCTCCTAAATGTAGATGCCAAGATCCTGGCCAAGGTAATGGCAATGAGAATAGAGGAATGTGTCCCGGGGGTGGTCCACGAGGACCAAACTGGGTTTGTGAAGGGGAGACAGCTGAACACGAATATACGGAGGCTGTTAGGGGTAATGATGATTGCCCCACCAGAGGAGGAAACGGAGATAGTAGTGGCGATGGATGCCGAGAAAGCATTTGATAGAGTGGAGTGGGATTATTTGTGGGAGGTGTTGAGGAGATTTGGTTTTGGAGAGGGGTATGTTAGATGGGTGCAGCTGTTGTATAGGGCCGCGATGGCGAGTGTGGTCACGAATGGACGGGGATCTGCATATTTTCGGCTCCATAGAGGGACAAGGCAGGGATGCCCTCTGTCCCCATTATTGTTTGCACTGGCGATTGAGCCCCTGGCGATAGCGTTGAGGGGTTCCAAGAAGTGGAGGGGAGTACTTAGAGGAGGAGAAGAACACCGGGTATCTTTGTATGCGGACGATTTGCTACTATACGTGGCAGACCCGGCGGAGGGGATGCCAGAAATAATGCGGATACTTGGGGAGTTTGGGGATTTTTCAGGGTATAAATTGAACATGGGGAAAAGTGAGTTGTTTGTGGTGCATCCAGGGGAGCAGAGTAGAGAAATAGAGGCCCTACCGTTGAGGAAGGTAACAGGGGACTTTCGTTACCTGGGGATCCAGATAGGAAAGAATTGGGGCACATTGCATAGGTTAAATTTAACGCGGTTGGTGGAACAAATGGAGGAGGATTTTAAGAGATGGGATATGGTATCCCTGTCACTGGCAGGGAGGGTGCAGGCGGTTAAGATGGTGGTCCTCCCGAGATTCCTCTTTGTGTTTCAGTGCCTCCCGGTGGTGATCACAAAGGCTTTTTTTAAAAGGATTGAAAAGAGCATCATGGGTTTTGTGTGGGCCGGGAAGACCCCGAGAGTGAGGAAGGGATTCTTACAGCGTAGCAGGGATAGGGGGGGGCTGGCACTACCGAGCCTAAGTGAGTATTATTGGGCCGCTAATATTTCAATGGTGAGTAAGTGGATGGGAGAGGAGGAGGGAGCGGCGTGGAAGAGATTAGAGAGGGCGTCCTGTGGGGGGACTAGCCTACAGGCTATGGTGACAGCCCCATTGCCGTTCTCACCGAGGAACTACACCACAAGCCCGGTGGTGGTGGCTACACTGAAGATTTGGGGACAGTGGAGACGGCATAGGGGAAAGACTGGAGCCTTGGGGGGGTCCCCGATAAGAAACAACCATAGGTTTGCCCCGGGGGGAATGGATGGGGGATATGGAATGTGGCAAAGAGCAGGAATAACGCAACTGAAAGATCTGTTTGTGGATGGGAAGTTCGCGAGTCTGGGAGCGCTGACCGAGAAATATGGGTTGCCCCTAGGGAATGCATTCAGGTATATGCAACTGAGGGCTTTTGCGAGGCAACAGGTGAGGGAATTCCCGCAGCTCCCGACACAAGAGGTGCAGGACAGAGTGATCTCAAAGACATGGGTGGGGGATGGTAAGGTGTCAGATATATATAGGGAAATGAGGGACGAAGGGGAGACTATGGTAGATGAACTAAAAGGGAAATGGGAAGAAGAGCTGGGGGAGGAGATCGAGGAGGGGCTGTGGGCAGATGCCCTAAGCAGGGTAAACTCGTCGTCCTCGTGTGCCAGGCTAAGCCTGATTCAGTTTAAGGTATTACACAGGGCGCATATGACTGGAGCACGGCTCAGTAAATTTTTTGGGGTGGAGGATAGGTGCTCGAGAAGCCCAGCGAATCATACCCATATGTTTTGGTCATGCCCGGCACTACAGGGGTTTTGGATGGGGGTGACAAAGGTGCTTTCAAAAGTAGTGGGGGTCCGGGTCGAACCAAGCTGGGGGTTGGCTATATTTGGGGTTGCACAAGAGCCGGGAGTGCAGGAGGCGAGAGAGGCCGATGTTTTGGCCTTTGCGTCCCTAGTAGCCCGGCGCAGGATATTGTTAATGTGGAAAGAAGCCAAGCCCCCGGGGGTGGAGACCTGGATAAATGACATGGCAGGGTTTATAAAGCTAGAGCGGATTAAGTTTGTTCTAAGGGGGTCGGCTCAAGGGTTCACCAGGCGGTGGCAACCATTCGTCGAATACCTCGCAGAAAGATAGATGGAATGGAAAAAAGAAGGCAGCAGCAGCAGCCCAGGATCGGGGGGAGGGGGGGGGGGGGGGGGGGAGCCAGAAGGACTCTCAGGGTTGTTAATATATACTGTATAATATGTATAGGTCGTTGCGACAGATAATTATATATTGGACTGTTAAATTATATTTTTGGAGAGTGTTACTTGTGATACGGCAGTTGCCAATTAGGGTTAGTTTTCATTTTTGTTATTTATTATTTATTCATTTTTTGTTTATAAAATAGGTCATTGTTATTTGTGTTGTTATAATATTGTGTAAAGGATGCACAATGTACTGTGTTGGTTGACCAAAAATTTTCAATAAAATATTTATTTTAAAAAAAAAAGATCCAATTGTGAAGAGGAGCAGAAGATTTTCCACAGTGTTTTGGCCAAATTTAATCCAATAACAAACATCATTGAAACAGATTATCTATTCTAGTTCGTATCACATTGCTGTTTTTCTGGAGTTTGCTGTATGCAAATTGGCAATAGTATTGGCAGTAGAACAATAGTGACTACACATCATTGGCTGTAAAGCACTCTGTGGCATCCTGTAATTGTGAAAGATGGTATACACATGCAGGACATAGAATCATAGAATTTACAGTGCAAAAGGAGGCCATTCGGCCCATCGAGTCTGCACCGGCCCTTGGAAAGAGCAGCCTACTTAAGCCCACACCTCCACCCTATCCCTCATAACTCAGTAACCCCACCTAACTCATGACAGCAACTTGGGCCCAGGGATGGATCCCCATGAAGGCAGGAGTTACCAGGACTGATTCTGCAACACAGCCCAGAGGTGATACTAATACTCTCACACACTCATTTTTCATTTTCTTTCAAACATTACTTCCTGATCTTCTCCACCCCATTGTTTTTTCCTCTCCCCGGAGAAACAATTCCTGGGCAACAGCCATTCTTCACTGGTTAACAATGTCCGGACCCAAAGACAGCACGGTGACACAGTGGTTAGCATTGCTGCCTCACGGCGTCGATGTCCCAGGTTCGATCCCGGCTCTGGGTCACTGTCCATGTGGAGTTTGCACATTCTCCCCGTGTTTGCTTGGGTTTCACACCACAGCCCAAAGATGTGCAGGGTAGGCGATTGGCCACACTAAATTGCCCCTTAATTGGAAAAAAAGAATTGGGTTGTCTAAATTTATTTAAAAAAAACAATGTCCGGGCCCATCTAATCCTTCACCTCCACATGCGGGAGTGTCTACCCTGTCGATCCGCCCCCTCCATCAGGTACCAAGCCCTAAGAGGGGGTTGGCAACCATGGACTTCCATTGGATTGGTCCACAATTAAGCTTGGCAAAGTACTGCAGTAGTTCGCCCTTACCTTCTGCAGTACGGCTGACCAGGAAACTCTCCACTCTTACAGCCTGCCTTTAGGTGTATTGGAAGGATTTACAGGTTGATAATCAATGTGTTTGGCCACATTACAAACACACCTTCCATGGGCATCAAGTCCTGAAGTGGGATTTGAACTCAGAGCTTCTAGCTCAGAGGTATGCACACTACCCAATGTGCCACAAGACCTCCCTTATCCTATCGATAGGTGTGCTAACCTTCCAGTATTGCATTGGAAGCTCTAGGAATTGGAGATTAATTCCCAGGAGACTGCTGCAGGTAACATCAAAGAGAAAATCATAGCAGCATTAAAAATAAAGCACAATTCTTTCACCCTCTTTGTACAATTGTATTAGTTATGAAGCATATTTGAGATTGGCAAAGTTAATTGGATGGTTATAGATTTTTTCTTTAAACTCTGATAGTGCAGATACCCTATTCTACTGGAGATCGGTAATCTAAGAGTTAAAAACCTGTGTAATTCATTTCAGCTCCGCTTCTAACTTCACAACACAATACGTGTGGTCCTGGGGCCTGAAATAACACTTCTCATATTTCCACACTTATTACAGTTCTGAGCTCAGGGAACTGCTGTTACTTTCAAAATCACCCTAGTAAATAGATCCAAGGGTTCACCACCCCACGCCAGGGCCCCTCCCTTCAGTTCCTGGCATCTAGACTATGTCATGGCCCCAAATACAATATACTTCAGCAGCCGGCCACACAGATGGTGTGCTGTCATCATATAAATAAATAACAAAAAAGAAAAATTGCCTAGATTTTCTTGCCATATTTTCTGACCCCCATAACCTACTGCTGCATAATACTTCTGTTCCTTGCACTGTCAGGGTAGTACAAGCACAGGGACAGCACATTAACATCAGAGCTAATTATTGAATAAATGTACATATAGTGGGTGGAATCTCACCAGAATTTGGCAAAGTATCAGCTCAAACTGAAAACTGGTGTGTAATTCTCCAGTTGCACAGACCAGTTTGCTCTCCAAATATTGAGCCACTTAGAGAAAACAAAATGAGTGGGCATGGTTTATGCCAACACTCTGCCAGCAACCGTCTCCACAGAGATCGGGGCACCATCTTTAAAGAGTGCCCCGAACAGCACTACAGACTAATGCCCCCCAGCCTCCATCACGGAGTATCCGGGCCCAAGTGCTCGCCGGCATTCCTCTCACCAACCCCCTGACATTCATCACTGGCATTGCAACCCCACCTACACCGCATGACATAAGACCATAAGACATAGGAGCGGAAGTAAGGCCATTCGGCCCATCGAGTCCACTCCACCATTCAATCATGGCTGATTTCAACTCCATTTACCCGCTCTCTCTCCATAGCCCTTAATTCCTCGATAAATCAAGAATTTATCAACTTCTGTCTTAAAGACACTCAACGTCCCGGCCTCCACCACCCTCTGTGGCAATGAATTCCACAGACCCACCACTCTCTGACTGAAGAAATTTCTCCTCATCTCTGTTCTAAAGTGACTCCCTTTTATTCTAAGGCTGTGCCCCAGGGTCCCAGTCTCCCCTGCTAATGGAAACAACTTCCCTACATCCACCCTATCTAAGCCATTCATTATCTTGTAAGTTTCTATTAGATCTCCCCTCAACCTCCTAAACTCCAATGAATATAATCCCAGGATCCTCAGACGTTCATCTTATGTTAGGCCTACCATTCCTGGGATCATCCGTGTGAATCTCTGCTGGACCCGCTCCAGTGCCAGTATGTCCTTCCTGAGGTGTGGGGCCCAAAATTGCTCACAGTATTCTAAATGGGGCCTAACTAATGCTTTATAAAGCTTCAGAAGTACATCCCTACTTTTATATTCCAAGCCTCTTGAGATGAATGACAACATTGCATTTGCTTTCTTAATTACGGACTCAACCTGCAAGTTTACCTTTAGAGAACCCTGGACTAGGACTCCCAAGTCCCTTTGCACTTCAGCATTATGAATTTTGTCACCGTTTAGAAAATAGTCCATGCCTCTATTCTTTTTTCCAAAGTGCAAGACCTCGCACTTGCCCACGTTGGATATCATCAGCCATTTCTTGGACCACTCTCCTAAACTGTCTAAATCTTTCTGCAGCCTCCCCACCTCCTCCAAACTACCTGCCCCTCCACCTATCTTTGTATCATCGGCAAACTTAGCCAGAATGCCCCAGTCCCATCATCTAGATCTTTAATATATAAAGAGAACAGCTGTGGCCCCAACACTGAACCCTGCGGGACACCACTCGACACCGGTTGCCATTCCGAAAAAGAACCTTTTATCCCAACTCTCTGCCTTCTGCCTGACAGCCAATCGTCAATCCATGTTAGTACCTTGCCTCGAATACCATGGGCCCTTATTTTACTCAGCAGTCTCCCGTGAGGCACCTTATCAAAGGCCTTTTGGAAGTCAAGATAGATAACATCTATTGGCTCTCCTTGGTCTCACCTATTTGTTATCTCTTCAAAGAACTCTAACAGATTTGTCAGGCACGACCTCCCTTTACTAAATCCATGCTGACTTGTCCTAATCCGACCCTGCACTTCCAAGAATTTAGAAATCTCATCCTTAACAATGGATTCGAGACTCTTGCCAACAACCGAGGTTAGGCTAATTGGCCTATAATTTTCCATCTTTTTCCTTGTTCCCTTCTTGAACAGGGGGGTTACAACAGCGATTTTCCAATCCTCTGGGACTTTCCCTGACTCCAGTGACTTTTGAAAGATCATAACTAACGCCTCGCAAAGTACTTATTTAGTTCCTCAGCTATTTCCTTGTCTCCCATCACTAGATTACCAGCGTCATTTTGGAGCGGCCCAATGTCAACTTTTGCCTCACGTTTGTTTTTAATGTATTTAAAGAAACTTTTACCATCATTCCTAATATTACTGGCTAGCCTACCTTCATATTTGATCCTCTCTTTCCTTATTTCTCTCTTTGTTATCCTCTGTTTGTTTTTGTAGCCTTCCCAATCTTCTGACTTCCCACTACTCTTTGCCACATTATAGGCTTTCTCTTTTGCTTTGATGCATTCCCTAACTTCCTTTGTCAGCCATGGCTGCCTAATCCCCCCTCTGATAACCTTTCTTTTCTTTGGGATGAACCTCTGTACTGTGTCCTCAATTACTCCCAGAAGCTCCTGCCATTGCTGTTCTACTGTCTTTCCCACTAGGCTCTGCTTCCAGTCGATTTTCGTCAGTTCCTCCCTCATGCCCCTGTAGTTACCTTTATTTAACTGTAACACCTTTACATCTGATTCTACCTTCTTTCTTTCAAATTGGAGATTGAATTCTACCATATTATGATCAATGCCTCCTAAGTGCTCCCTTACTTTAAGATCTTTAATCAAGTCTGGCTCATTACATAACACTAAGTCCAGAATGGCCTGTTCCCTCGTGGGCTCCATCACAAGCTGTTCCAAAAAGCCCTCCTGTAAACATTCAATGAATTCCCTTTCTTTGGGTCCACTGGCAGCATTATTTACCCAGTCCACCTGCATATTGAAGTCCCCCATGATCACTGTGACCTTGCCTTTCTGATATGCACTTTCTATTTCGTGGTGCATTTTGTGCCCCCGGTCCGGACCACTGTTAGGAGGCCTGTACATAACTCCCATTATGTTTTTTTTGCCTTTGTGGTTCCTCAACTCTACCCACACAGACTCCACATCATCTGACCCTATGTCGTTTAGTGCTATTGATTTAATTTCATTCCTAATTAACAAGGCAACCCCGCCCCCTCTGCCCACCTCTCTGTCTTTTCGATAGGTTGTGAATCCCTGGATGTTTAAATGCCAGTCCTGAACCCCCTGCAACCACGTCTCTGTGATGCCTACCACATCATACCTGCCAGTCACAATCTGGGCCACAAGCTCATCTACCTTGTTCCGTACACTGCGCGCATTTAAATATAGCACCTTTAATTCTCTATTGACCGTCCTTTTTTGTTTTCTTAGTGTGGTGGACCTTGGTTTTACTGAGCCTTTCCATACACTGTGTCATATTTTGTGGGATGGGGACTATCGTAACCTCTCCTGAGTTTTGTCTTTTCGTGCTTTTTTGTATTCCTAAGCAGCTACGCTTCCCACTGATTACTTCACCTCTTGGTTCCCTGACTGTCCCTTCCCCCCCAATCTCTAGTTTAAAGTCCTATTGACCACCCTACTTACTCTTTTCGCCAGAACACTGGTCCCAGCTCGGTTCAGGTGGAGACCATCCCAACGGTATAGGTCCCCCCTGTCCCAAAACTGATGCCAGTGTCCCATGAAAAGGAACCCCTCTTTTCCACACCACTCTTTCAGCCACGTGTTAACTTCCCTTATTCTTGCCTCCATATGCCAATTTGCACATGGCTCGTGTCGCCAGAACACCCCCCGCTGCCCCCTCAGTGTCCGTTCAACCACACCCACCCACCCCAATGGGGATCCCACTAGGGCCTGCTCCGGCACAGCCAAACTATGCCAGGGGTACTGCCCAGGCATGTCCCTCTCTCACAGTCAAAGAACAAAGAACAAAGAAATGTACAGCACAGGAACAGGCCCTTCGGCCCATTTTCAAAGTCCGGGTCACGACTCGCGGGAGGGTCGCGGAGCCATCCATTGCGGTGTTCCCGATTGCGGAAATTAATGTGCAACAGCCACAGCAGACAGCTTTTAAAAATGCCAGCTGGACCGGTTCACTCCGGGGGGGCTGAATGGGGGGTTTCGGAGGTAGAAGCGGGCAGGGATCGAGAGATTTGGGGATCTGTTTATTGATGAGGGTTTGCCGAGCGTGGAGGAGCTGGAGGAGGAGTTTGAGTTGCCAGGTGGGAATGGGTTCCAGTATTTACAAGTGAGGGATTTTGTGCAGAGGCAGGTTTCGACCTTCCCGCACCTGCCGCACTGGGACTACAGGATAAGGTGATGTTGAGAACAGAAGTAGGCGAGGGGAAGGTCTCAGAGATGTATTAGGAACTGATGGAGTGGAAGGGAGCCCCGATAGGGGAGGTGAAGAGAATGTGGGAAGACGAGTTGGTTGGTGTTGGAAGCCGGATTATGGGAGGAGGCCGTGAGGAGAGTTAATGCATCCTCGTCGTGTACCGGGCTCAGCCTGATACAGTTTAAGGTGGTGTGGTAATCTGTCTTAGGAGGAATACGGTACCTAGTAATGCCGGAAAACCATTGGTGGAGGATGTACTTGTTCCCATTGGATAAGCTTGCATGTGAGCTCCACCCAGCAAGGCGGGGTATAAGAGCCCGTGCCGCCCCAGCAGCTTTCTTCTGTATCCGCTCTGCTGGGGGAAACATCTAGCGCATTAAAGCCTTCAATTGTCTCCAATCTCGTTTCTGAGGTTATTGATTGCGCATCAGGTGGCCCAGATGAGCAGGTTCTTTGAGGGGGTGGAGGATCAGTGTGGGCACTGTGCTGGGGGTCCTCGAACCACGTCCATGTTTTCGGCATGTCCGAGGCTGATGGGTTTCTGGCAGAGGTTTGCTGATGTCATGTCAGAGGTATTAAAAGTAAGAATGGTTCCGAGCCCAGACGTGTCGATCTTTGGCATGATGGAAAATCTGGGAGCCCAGGGAGTGAGAGAGGCCGGTGTCCTGGCCTTTGCCTCCCTGGTGGCCCGATGACGGATCCTACTAGGATGGAGGGACCTGGAGCCCCCGAAGTTGGGGTTTGGATTGGCGACTTGGCGGCATTTCTCAGACTCGAGAAAATTAAATTCGCCTTGAGCGGTTCGTTTCAGGGATTCGCTCAGAGGTGGCAGCTGTTATTTGAGAAAAATTAAGCTGTCAGCAAGGGGGAGAAGGGGGGCAAGGGGAGGCATGAGGGGGACGAGTAACGGCAGGAGAACCAATGGAGGGGGGGGGAGGCTGGGTAAGGTGGCACTGTTTGTGTAAGCCATGTTGGTTGATGTTTGTTATCGTCGGGTTTGTTGGTTATATTGTTGTGTTTTTGTTGTTGAAATTTGATGTTTAAATTTGCTAAAATTATAAATGTCTCAATAAAAATTTTTTGAAAAAAAATGCTGGCTGTGACCGGCTTTCAGAATGCGGGCGTGCTGCGCATGCGCGCCCCCCCATCAGTACGCATGCCTGGAGCCCAGAGAGAAACACCGCCTCCATCTGCCATCAGCGCGTTGACCCAGCAGATTTTTTTTTTGGTTTCAATGCAGTTTTCCTGCCTGAAGCGACGGCAGAGAACAGGTCACTCGCCACGAATGCTGAGGTCACAAGCTCTGGGCGCAATCGCGATTCCTCCATTTTGTCAGCAGCAAACAAGCAACAGGACTGTAAAATTTAAAATGAACTGTTTTGTAATAAGGAAGAGAGGTCCAGAGACACAAACAGGCCAGGATCTCACAATTAAACCTTCTGGAGAGAGTGGCTCAGGAGAATCCCCAGCAGGACAAAGCAGTGGTGGTGTGAGCTGTTCAGGAGAGTCCGCAATAGGACAAAGCAGTGCTGATGTGAGCTCCAGGACCTCTGATGAACAACCCATGCAGAAATGAAACATTGAATGAAAGCAAGTGAGATCATGAGTACCAAGTAGGCTCACCTGTCGCATTAAAGGTAAGCGAAAATGGTGGGTCACAAAGGTCGACCGGCATAGGTCGCGACAGTTGGCCGGTTGGTAAAAATGGTCCCGGGAAAAGAAGTTTGAAAATCACTTCTCTATTCCATGGGGCCTATACTTACCTCTGCGCCCACAGATGGGTCCCCTCGACTTCTTCTCATCTGCTCAAACCTTTCATAAACCTCACCGACATGACATCACTTTGGCACGGTATGAATATTTAGTGAGGAGGGAGCATGTGCTAATAATTAAAAAACTTGGAAATCTATTAAAATGAGGTTCACATCCTTCGTGGGCATGAACATCGTGACATTGCCGGCAAGGGGTGGGGAAACACGATCTCGCCGACGCAAAGCTAGCATGGGCTCAAAATAGCCCCCAATGTGTTTAATTCCACCAACCAAAAAATCCCAAGTTCCATCCCTAAAAGAGAGGGAAGGAGTTACATTATTACATAGCACCTTTCACAATATCCTGAAGGATTTCACAGGTCTATTGAAGCACCTATTCTGTTATGGTGTGGCCACTGCTGTGATATTGGAAACACAATAGATAATTTGTGCACAGCAAGCTCCCAGAAACAAGTGCAACTTACTGAGCTATGGCTAACATCTTCGATCTGCTATAACAGCTGATCTCACCCAAATGTGCAAATTGCAAATGCAGCAATTAGTCTCAACGCATTGATTCACACAATGGAAAAACATTTGCATCTATGATCACTGACCCATGCTTCCAATCAAGGTGACAACCTTGGCTCAGTGGTAGTTCTATTTTCCTCTCTTTCTACTGAGACAGAAAGTTTAAACATTTTCTTCCCAATTAAGGGGCAATTTCAGCATGGCCAATCCACTTACCCTGCACATTTTTGGGTTGTGGGGTTGAGACCCACTCAGAGATCTGGAGAATGTGCAAACTCCACAGACAGTGACCCGGGGCTGGGATCCAACCCGGGTCCTCAGCAACGTGAGGCAGCAGTGCTAACCACTGCACCACCATATTGCCCTCTGAGACAGAAAGTTGTGGGTTTAAGTCCACCTGCAGTGACTTGGGCAAAAGCCCAGGCTGAGGAAGTGCTGCACTGTCAGAGGTGCTGTTTTTCAGGTAACCTGCCTATCAAGTAGGAGTAAAAAATCCCATTGCAGTATTTCAAAGAGTAGCAGAGGAGGGAATGGCAGGGGAGGGAGCATCCTGACCAATTGGCAGTTTACTTGATCCTTAACTCATTGCTTCTTTGTGAGACTTTACTTTGCAGCCAATGCCGCCATGTTTTCTATAGAATAGTGGGTATACTTCAAAAAGTACTTTGTTGACTGTAAAGAATTTTGGGACATCCTGTGTTGGCGAAAGGCACTGCAGAAAACCTAATCATCTTTCCTTTCCTGCAGGTGACTCCACATGTTCCAGAATTTCAAATGAGGATAAAATCTGGCTAATCTGCTTTCACCTCACCACGCAACTCCGTTCAATGGCCGACTGGCACTCACCGTGTGGCTACATGTAGGCACAACCTTTGGATGAGGTTTGGGAGGACTGTAATTATAATATCGTAAGAAGCTTTTTGGTGTAGTGACTTAAGTCAGAACAGCTGTGTCATGGGGCTGCATACAAGCTTTGGGATTTCTGTGAAGCAGCTGGAGTTGTGCTGACCATTCTTGGGTGTGAGAGGGTGGGGATATTCTCACTGGTGGAATTAAACCACAGGGAATTTCATTCCGGGAAGGACTTAGTGTAAAGGATTCAATATTATCAGCCCAGCCACTTCAATATGTTCACACATCTGCGATGGATCATTTAATGAGCAGCAGTGAACGTTCACTACAGCATCAAATAACAGCTCCATTAAAGTAAGTAAAGTCACCATAGTCCCAGATGACCATAAATTGCTTTCCCCTTTGAGGGGAAAGGGGGGGGGGGGGGGGGAGCGGGGGAAGAGCTCTCTGGTGGTGATTTAACCTGAGGATCACCACACCTCAGGCAAAGGCAAGGTTGAGAAGGCGGGTACTGTGGGATTTAAAATTGACCGGTGGCCAAAAGCACGCGATAGTGAATTGCCAATCAAGGTTTAAACTGCCTTCGTGAATAACCTCAGCCAGTTACGGGGATTGAAATCGCATTGTTGGCCTTGCTCTGCATCACAACCCAGCCTTTCAGCCAACTGAGCTGAACTGGCCCCAGGTAACATCTTCAGCAACCAGAGGCAGATTAACACATGAAGGCCTGTAATCAGTTATTGGGCGGCCAGGCGGCAGGGGAGGAGGGGGGAGTGTGTGCGAGCCTCAAGAATTCTTAATCTGACTCCCCCAGCACAAATCAGCAGAGTTCCCAGTGTAAGAACATTCAAGCTGGTGGAAGAATCCAAGAGACAATAAACATCAACAGCTTACATTTATATAGCGCCTTTAAAATAGTTTTTAAAAGTCCCAGGCCTTTGGCAAGAACGTTAACAAACAAAATTTGACACGAGGCCTGTTGCTAACTTTTGGTTGGTTCAATTGGCTCTGTTTCATAACCTTTGCTCTAGAGTCGCCAGGTATCTTTATGATACCGTCATGAGGTTCAAGTTCAAGTAATGATCAATAACTCAACACACCAATTAGTAAGATTCAACTCAAAGCACATTTATTATACACAGTAAATCGCGACTCATGCATAAACTCTACTTTCTAGTGTAGCCACCTAAAGTGGCCAACTCCACTTAAAATGGCGAACGGCAAAGGCTGATGAGAAAGTCAGCCAACAAGACAAAAACCAGCAGCTGCAGGTTTGCTGTGTATTTACCTCTGCATTTACCTCTGCAAAAACCAGACAACATCGATACCAGCGACCATCAGCATAACAAAGTAACAGCTATCTGCATACTGATGAGCAATCCCCGGGAACAATAAGTAACATTTTTTGACACACAAAGCAAAGCCAGACTCCTCGGCGCCAGCAGGAGCCAACACAAAGGAGGTGAACGAGCACCTCAAGACCGCCCATCGATCAGGGAACCGCTCCAGTATTGGAGAAAATCAAACCAAGCGATTGGGACAAAGTCCAATCACTTGGAACCAGGTACAGGGTCTGCCCCGAAAGGCGGGAAGCCCCTGGGGACTATACGAGTTGAGCCCCAAGTTCAAATTGTTTCTCTCTTCACCGCTCTCTTCTTCCTGCCCGGGTCACCCAGCAAAAGGAACCAACATTGACCGTGACCGGTGCAGTGACTCCAGTGATCATCAAAATCGTAAGTCTTAATTCAACGCTCGCTACGAGATAGGCGCTCCTCGCTACCAATCCGTACCAACTTCGAATCCCGCAGACTCAGAACCCGACGAAAGGCCATTTGTTCCCCTGACCTGGTGGGCCAGTACAAAGTTAAGTATAGGGCTGTTAGTTGTAGAAGTAGCTTAGACGTAGAATTTGTGCATGAGTAGCGATTACTGTGTATAATAAATGTGCTTTGATTTAAATCTTACTAATCGGTGTATTGGGTTATTGATCATTACTCGGACTTGAACCTCATGGCGGTATCGTAAGGATACCTGGCGACTCGAGAGCAAAGGTAATAAAACAGAGCAATTGAACCAAGGAGAAAATCAGCAACATTATTTGGCGACATCCTGACGGGACCCGATCTAGAAGTGGAAAACCACTCCGGGAGAACCCAGATTTTGAATTGGAGATCCAATTGGGAACAGAAACCACAAGTGTTCAAGCAGTTCTGATCAATACTCATAAATTCGGAAGTGTGTGTATGCATGCGTAACTAACAGGGCGATAAGGTAAAACTGATAGATTTTTTGTTGCGACAAAACTGTCGGAAGTTTGTATTTCGGAAAGTAGCGAAAGCCGTACCCGTATTTACAGCACCGCCTTAATACCCCTATCCCAAATTTGAAGAGCAGCATTCGGATTAATACCCCTGTCCCACATTTGAAGAGCAGCATTCGGATAAGAAAGATGGCAATGCAGTGCCTAATGAACCCAGAGGAATTTGCGGTCGCAGCGACCAGAAGCAGTAGAGTTGGACAATGCCCCATTTGGGAGGAAGAAATCAAGAAATATCTCAAAGGGAAAGGATGGCCCCTTTGGAATGAATTCTGTGACAACGAGGAATCAGGTCCCGGGAGTATAGGACATACTTGGTGGGATAACCTGAGCGAGATCCACAAAAAGAGCTTAGGGAAAGCTCGCAAGCCGATGGCAATCGTATCCTGCTTGGCACAATTGCGAGGCACAGAGGAGGTCGTTAGGACGCTCCGGAAAGAAGTTGAGGGCATACATCGAATGAGTACGTTCAATGTAAGCGAGGTAGAAAAGGAGAATTTGGAATTGAGAAGGAAGTTGGCAGCAAAAGATGTAGAGGTGGAGGATGCCAAAAGGGCACACCAGTCTTGTCTGGCGCACTTAAGCAGCTTCCAGTCTCAATACGAAAAGGCCTATCAGGACACGCAACGTGCAGTCCTGGTACGTGAAGGAACGGAAAAGCAGGTAGAAGCATTACAGAGACAGTGTAGTGACCTCAAGGCAGCATTAAGAGCACTCCATGCTGCCACCACAGAACAAAGACAAAGCACCTTAGATCACGCAAAGTGCCGGAAGCAGATTGCAGAGCTGCAATCGCTGCTTTCAGTTCAGAAAGGTTTCCAGGAAACCTTTGGAGAAAAATTAGATCAGGAAGACGGCCCTGATTGGGAAGAATTGAACGAAACAGCGCAGAGATATGTTCAGGGAACATGTGCGCAGGGAAAGCCACAAAAAAGGAAAGCGCCCCAACCCCCCACACAGCAGATAGTTCAAGCTCCAATGAACCCAGTTACCACCCACCGCACAGCCACATCAGACGATGCGGAATTTCTATACTCCATCCCCTTAACAGTGACCCAATTACGGGACGAGTGCGATAAGATCACACCGTTCCTCCCCACCTCAGACCCCCACCATTTCTTTGCCACAGTCAAGCATCAGGCGACCATGTACGGCCTGGATGAGCGAGAGCATGCAAAGCTCACCGTTTTAAGTTTAGACCCTTCAGTAGCAGCAGCCCTTCCCGACCCACAGAATGTAGGAGTAGGCACCCTTGCAGAAATGCATACTGCGATCCTGGATGCGATCGGGTATAACTGGGGTGACCCCGTA
This sequence comes from Scyliorhinus torazame, assembly GCF_047496885.1. Taxonomy (NCBI): domain Eukaryota; kingdom Metazoa; phylum Chordata; class Chondrichthyes; order Carcharhiniformes; family Scyliorhinidae; genus Scyliorhinus; species Scyliorhinus torazame. Next base: position 156,621,071 of record NC_092707.1, on the reverse strand, counting down.
GATGGCCTCAACAAATGTAGGCAAAATAAATCAGAGCACCCCACAGCGTTTGCTGGACGCCTGTGGATCCACTTTGCAGTAGTCTTTGGAGACTTAGACCGCGCCCATTTGTCCCCAGTCAACATGGCCAAATGGACCCGCACCCTTATCTCCCATGCCACAGAAACACGACAGAAAGCCTGCGCGAGTTATGATACCTCAGAGGAGGCCCATAACGAGAAGTGGGTAATGAAAAGATTGTCCCGCGCTTGGGAGCAATCTATACAAAGTAAACCCGCAGTTAAGAATCCCGAGGAAAAGCAAGCCGGCGCAGATACGCAGGCAGTAAAAACACACCAGAACCTCTCATGGGTGAATGAAGGAAAGAATAGCCCCCCCACCCAAGTCACAGGAGTGTTACAGCTACGGACAGTTGGGACACTTCGCAAGAGAGTGCAATGCCCCTAAAAAGCCACAGAGAGCCCAGCAGACGGCACTCTGAGTAAGAAAAAGTCAGAGCCCATTCATAGCGTTAGCGCCCGTTCAGATCAGACGGACTTGACCGCAACGGACTGACGGTGTACGGGCTCCCCCAGTTGGGTCTGCGACACCCTTTGGGATAGGTCCTGACGACCAGTAGTTGCAGCGAAAATTCGGGGACAGCCCATCGAATTTCTATGGGACACAGGAGGGTCCCGCACCACAATAAATTCCTCCACCCTGTTTCAAAAAGACACGTGGCCCACTACAGCCACTATCACCCTCAGCGGCTTTACAGGCCACTCACAGCAGGGACACATCACAGCCCCTGTACCCATTCAAATCGGTAACATCACCACCAAGCACCCCGTAGTTTTAGTTGACCTGCCCCACACAGCAGATCACATTCTGGAAATCGATTTCATGAATTCCCACAATCTTTCATTTGATCCAGTCAACCAGTGTGTCTGGAAGATGGCAAAATCCGCAAGAGCCCCCGCAACGCTCAACATAGGAGAGTACGCGAACAAAATTAGCGCCGTAGACGAATTTTGGTTCAACCCGACCACGCTTAGTACGGACAAACAGGTTAGGGCAGTTCTGCAAAAGAACAGGGCAGCATTCGCGACCCACAAGCACGACTGTGGACGGATGACTGGCTCCGTACAAATAACAGGACCTGACCCTAGACCCCAAAAACAGTATGGATTTCCCCAAGAGGCAGAGGGAGCAATCTCCAAGGTAATAGAAAGCTTATTAGAGCAGGGCGTACTTAGATCAGTAGCCTCCACTAATAATGCCCCGATTTGGCCAGTGAGAAAGCCCGATGGATCATGGCGACTGACCATCGATTACCGGGAACTCAACAAAATCACCCCCGCAGCAGCCCCCACAGTAGCAACAAGTCCCGAGACCATGCTCAAGCAAGGACTCAATTCCCGATTCTTTACGGTTTTGGATGTCAGTCATGGATTCTGGTCCATTCCATTGGCAAAGGCGGCCAGTACAAATTTGCCTTCACCTTTAAAGCACATCAGTACACATGGACATGCCTGCCACAACTCCCGCTCCATTTTCCACCGACAGCTGGCAAATGGTTTAGCCAAATTCTCTCACCCCGAATGTCTGGTTCAGAATGTAGACGACCTACCACTGCAGACAGACACCAAGGAAGAGCACATTGAGCTTCTGTCCGAACTCCTGGAACTCTTACACTCAATCGGTTGTAAAGTCAACCCCAAAAAGGCCCAGATTTTGGAAGAAAAGGTGATATATTTGGGAACAATTATCACACATGGTAAACGCGAGATCGAGCATAAAAGGATTGACTCGATTGCTAAATTGCCCCTTCCCCAGAAGGTTTCAGCCTTCCGGTCGTTTTTAGGACTGGTTGGCTACTGCCAAAACCACATTGACGGTTTCGCCAGCAAGGCAGCACCACTCTCAGACCTCCTAAAGAAGGGAGCCCCCTGGGAATGGCTTCCGCAGCATACGGATGCTGTGGACTCTTTAAAACAGGCACTCATAGCAGCCCCCGCACTACCAAGTTCCAGACCCGCTTTCCCCTTACGCCATAGAGGTAGCGACCACAGACCGCACCCTTTCGGCCGTGCTCCTCCAGGAACGGCACGACCAGTTAAGGCCCGTAGCTTACGCCTCCAGAATTTTACATGCTGTGGAGCAGGGATTTTCAGCCTGTGAGAGGCACCTGCTCGCAGTATTTTGGGTAGTGCAATATTTTTCATATATTACCGGACTGAACCCCATTACAATTCTCACCGAACACACCCCCACCCAACCTTTACTGGACGGACGACTCAAGGACGGTACAGTCAGCCAGATTAGAGCAGCTAGATGGACCCTTCTCTTGCAGGGACAGGACATCACTGTTAAAAGGACAAAGACGCACACCTATTTAGCCGACAACTTACAGTACCCCGGAACCCCCCATGAATGTGAAATTATCTCTCCACACCACAACACAGGCCCCTTTATCGCTAAAACACCCCCAGAAAGATAGGTAGTTCAATCCAGAGGCCCCAGCACACGGACACGTGTGAGCCCATAAAGATCTATGTGGATGGATCTTCCACAGTATTGGATGGGAAGCGCATAACAGGTTGCGGTATATATGTCGAGGACGCGCAGGGACGCGCCCTTGAGGAAATATCGTTAAAACTTCCAGGCCACTTAGGCGTGCAGGCAGCAGAGCTCGCGGCCATCGCGTATATAGTGGAACACCCAGATTCCTTCCCCAGCCCAGCAGACATATACTCGGACAGCCTCTATGTCTGCAACAGCCTCACGGAATTCCTGCCCGTGTGGAATGCAAGAGGATTTGTTTCTGCAGACGGAAAACCCCTCCCCTCAGCCCCATTGCTCCGTCACATTTTAGAGAGAGCACAGAACAGGACTTTTGGGATAGTCAAGGTTCGTAGTCACCATCGTTCCTCCCCCCCTGGAAATGTAAAAGCCGACACACTGGCTAAAGCAGGTTCCAGGCACGGATATTTTTGGACACCCCCCGAAGGCGCACCAGTGAGTGCAGTTCAGGTCTCACAGACAAAGATCGAGGATCTAGTGGAGGCCCAGAAGCAAGATGACAATCTCAGGGAGATTGTAAAAGGAAAATATCCAGCTCCCTATGAGAGGTTCAAAAATGCACTGACCACACATGATGGTGTGGTGTTAAAAGACACCCTTTATGTGGTTCCTGAACAGGACAGGAATCAACTGATTTGTTTGTTCCATGGCGGTCATGGACATCAGGGAATCGATCCCACTACAGCCCATCTCAAGCAACTTTGTTGGTGGCCGAATTTAAAGGAAGATGTAAACCATTACATCGCAAATTGTCTTATCCGTGCCCAGAATAATCTGGGCAGATATGCCAAAAAGGCTCAACTTAGCCACACTCGACCCGTTAATGGCCCCTGGACTAACCTCCAGATTGATTTTATAGGACCATTGCCCCCTTGCAGGAATGGCTATAAATATGTACTTGTGGTAATTGACACATTTACAAAATGGGTGGAAGCATTCCCAGCCCGCACAAACACTGCAAAAACCACAGCCAAGATTCTGACCCACCACATCTTTACAAGATGGGGACTCCCCCACAGCATTGAATCCGACCAAGGTTCCCATTTTACGGGACGTGTCATGCAGAACGTCCTCACGATATTTGGCATCACCCAAAAATTCCACATTGCATACCACCCACAGTCGAGTAGTATCGTGGAGCGCATGAATCGGACCCTAAAAACCACCCTCCGAAAAATGGTCCAGCAAAACAACACCACTTGGGACTCAGTTCTTCCTTTCGCGCTGATGTTTTTGCATAACACAATTTCTACTTCAACAGGTTACACCCCACACACCCTCATGACCGGACGCCCCATGAAAGGCACAGAATTTTTATTAGGTTTAGACTTGACCAGCCCCGAGGTGACGGCCCTCACACACGAGAAAGCAGCAGAACAATTAGTGGAGAATGTTAAAACGGCTCAGCTAGCAGCCGCAATAAAATTGGGCACCAGAAAGAAACAGAGCAAGGCTTGTTTCGACAAGACAGTGCATGCGACTGAGTACAGTATAAGGCAGCAAGTTATGCTCTCCGTATATAACCCCAGCACATTCCTGTCACCAAAATACTGGGGTCCGTACTCCATTGCGGATAAAGTAAGCCCTTCTGTATGTAAAATAAAGTATCCCAACGGTAAGACTGCGTGGTTCCATATCAACCAGCTGAAGGCATATGGAACACAGTCTAACCACGCACACAACGTCGTGCTCGACGCAGCACACCACACCCCGCCCACATAGCCCTACCATCCCCCAACACGTCCAGCCCAGCCACAGACTCAACCTCAACTCCACCCCCTAAATATACACTCCGCCCCGGAACGCCCACAGACTGCAGCAGCAGAGACAGCGACTGTGACTCGGACGATAGTCACAGCACGCCTCCCTACTATCCCCATGCAACAGGACCCACACCCAGCGATTCCGACTACGATCCGAGTGATCCCTTCATGATCACTTTCCTACATAAACCCCATCACCGACCACCGAACCACACTGACGACCCCGATTCTGTCCCCACACAACTAGACACCAACTGTTGGCACCGAGATAACTCGTTCCGACTCGTCCGCAATGACAAGAGCGACCCCACCTCACACCATGCAACCCTTTCAGCCCTGATACACTCAAGAGTTTGGTACCCGGGAGAAGATGACGACCTTGGGTCTGACTCCCATACCAAGAACCCCTTTGCGACCCTGTTCGCAACTGAGAACTGAGGTGTCCAGATGTTTTAAAAGGAACCGCCTGGGAGAAGTGGTGTCCTTTCTGATGGAACCTGCCGCATGTTTTATGTTGTTTGTTAAATGTTGTTTGTCAGACCGAAAAAAAAATTCACGGCCCCACGCCTTTTCAGCCGAAACCTCTGAGGACTTGCCCATAGAGACTCACTATTGCCAGACACTAGTTCAGCGGAACTAGCTTGTCTGCAGAGACTTGTTAAGGTACCAGACGCCCGTTCATAACTGCTCTTCTGGTTCAAGGAAAGAACCACTACGGCAGCCCCACCACGATGACATTTCTTGCCCGTTCTTGTCGGTTGCTCAGGCAGTGGAGAAACGGCTTGGGACCCGCCCTGCCTGGGAACCCCCCCTCTGGTCAACTACACGCGGGTAGGAGAGACACGGCATTGGTAGCCGTCCTACCCGGGGACTCCATCCAACTCTTACCCGTCGCGGCCCATACGCACCTTATTTTGGAAATTTTAGGTCAAAAGGTTTTGTTTTGTTTCAGGTAACCCTTAGGTTGCCAACCACATGCTATTTACATCCTGAGACATTTGGATGGTAAATTGCACAGTCTGCGAGACGGCTCGCACTGGTTCATTATTTGGAAGTGTGTCTTGTCCTAAAATTCGATTTTTGAAAAAAGAAATGAGGGAGTCACACATGGTGACCAATTATAAAGGGAGTAATTGGCACTAAAGGACAGACAGAGTATCATACGAGATGTTAAACCAAGATAGTTACAGACACTATGCTTGTTTCCACAGAACTCCAGAAGCTCCAGGACCGGAGAAGAGAAGGAAAGAAAAGAAGAAGCACCATGAGGACTTCCTCCACATGGATCATCATCATAATAATGGACATTTGGTTGCGAGTGAACACGAACCCCATGACTTCAAGCCCCCCAGCCGTTAATGTTTCACTTCCCCACAGTACCCAGAGCCCAGTCACCAGCGACACCACACCATCTTGGTGTGCCAGGTTTATAACCTGGTACTCTCTGTCATATGTAATAAAAACCTTACTAGTATTAGCGATACTCTGCTGCATCCTGCAGACTATGCGTCTAAGGAAATGGAGGAGAGCCTACCGCGCTCGAACCCTGGTATATAGGATCAGATCCCCTATTTCCGGATACGACCAGACCACCGCGATCTATAATAAAGAGCATTCATTTGCGGTTTTATTGTAAATAAAGAAATGTAAGGAACTGTTCATGAGCAAATTGTACGATCCTGAGCTTGACTGCCAAGCCAGGAAAAATGTGTATCAACTGCTATGATTTTGTTTGTATGGTTGAGGAAGTTAGAATAATGAAATGTTTAAGTGAGTGTAGTGTATTAAGAATAGTTAGAGGTTCCCATTTTATTGTTTTGTAATGCATTTCCCTGTTTGACATAGCGTCCCTTAGAACTGTCAGTTAAAAAAAAGTTTTTGGCATAGTTATGGTCAGTGTAGAGGCCATGAAAGAAGTGCCCCCCAGGTCAGTGAATGGAAAGCAATATAATTATGTGAACCTTCACGCTTCGCGTTAGGATCACAGGGAGGGCATGTAGCCACCTAAAGTGGCCAACTCCCGATTTAAAATGGCGAACGGCAGAGGCTGATGGGAAAGTCAGCCAACAAGACAAAAACCAGCAGCTGCAGGTTTGCTGTGTATTTACCTCTACAAAAACCAGACAACATCGATACCAGCGACCATCAGCATAACAAAGTAACAGCTATCTGCATACGAATGAGCAATCCCCGGGAACAATAAGTAACATTTTTTGACACACAAAGCAAAGCCAGGCTCCTCGGCGCCAGCAGGAGCCAACACAAAGGAGGTGAACGAGCACCTCAAGACCGCCCATCGATCAGGGAACCGCTCCAGTATTGGAGAAAATCGAACCAAGCGATTGGGACAAAGTCCAATCACTTGGGATCAGGTACAGGGTCCACCCCGAAAGGCGGGAAGCCCCTGGGGACTATAAGAGTTGAGCCCCAAGTTCAAATTGTTCTCTCTTCACCGCTCTCTTCTTCCTGCCAGGGTCACCCAGCAAAAGGAACCAACATTGACCGTGACCGGTGCAGTGACTCCAGTGATCATCGAAATCGTAAGTCTTAATTCAACGCTCTCTACGAGATAGGCGCTCCTAGCTACCAATCCGTACCAACTTCGAATCCCGCAGACTCCGAACCCGAACAAAAGGCCATTTGTTCCCCTGACCTGGTGGGCCAGTCCAAAGTTAAGTATAGGCCTGTTAGTTGTACGAGTAGCTTAAACGTAGAATTTGTGCATGAGTAGCGATTACTGTGTATAATAAATGTGCTTTGATTTAAATCTTACTAATCGGTGTATTGGGCTATTGATCATTACTCGGACTTGAACCTCGTGGCGGTATCATAAAGAAACCTGGCGACTCGAGAGCAAAGGTAATAAAACAGAGCAATTGAACCAAGGAGAAAATCAGCAACACTCGGCTATTTCTATCACTAACAGGCCTATACTTAACTTCGGACTGGCCCACCAGGTCAGGGGAACAAATGGCCTTTCGTTCAGGTCCTGAGTCTGCGGGATTCAAAGCTGATATGGACTGGTAGCTAGGAGCGTCTATCTCGTAGCGAGCGTTGACTTGAGACTTACTTGCTTGGAGGCAACAAGACAGGTCACTGTCAAGCGTTGGTTCAAGTTGCTGAGTGACCCTGCCAAAGAAGGACGATTTGAACTTGGGGGCTTTACTTTATAGTCCCCAGGGGCTTCCCGCCCTTCGGGGCAGACCCCGTACCTGGTTCCAAGTGATTGGACTACTTTCCGATCACTTGGATCGATTTCTCCAATGCTGGAGCGGTTCCCTGATCGCTGGGCGGTCCCTAAGTGTCAGTTGGCCTTCCTTTGTCTTGGCTCCTGCTGGCGCCGAGGGGTCTGGCTTGGCTTGTTTACCTTAACTGTTGCCATTGTGCCTGGGAATCGCACATTACTATGTAGATGGCTGCTACATTACTATGCAGATGGCTGCTGGTTTCGGTGCTGTCTGCTGTTTTGCAGGTTCCAATATACATGATTTCTGTATTTGCTAGTCTTTGCCTGTATTGGCTGATTTTCCCTTCAGCCTTTGCGGTTCTCCATTTTAAGTCGGGAAGTGGCCAACTCAGGTGGCTACACTCCCTCCTTGTGATCCTAACACGAAGCGTGAAGGATCACATAACTGCGTTGTCTTCATTCCCTGACCCGGCGGGCCCTCTTCTATGGCCTCTACACTGACCATAACTATGCAAGAAAAATTTTAACTAACATTCTAACTGGCACTATGTCGAAACAGGGACATGCATTACAAAATGTAAAAAACGGTACCTCTAACTGTCCTCAATAAACTACACTCACTCAAACATTCAATCATACTAACTTCCTAAACAATACAAAATAATAGCAGCATTTACATTTTTCCTGGCTTGGCAGTCAAACACAGGGTTGTACAATCTTTCCATTTCTTTATTTACAGAAGAACGCAAACGAAGGTCCTTTATTATAGATCAAGGGGTTCGGGGTCATGGGGATAACTGAACATAGGAGATCTCATTCTGTATGCCGGGATGCGAGCGCGGTAGGCTCTCCTCCATTTCCTCATGTGGATAGTCTGCACGATGCTGCAGAGTATCGCCAACACTAATAGGGATTCGACTACGTAGGAAAGGGAGTAACATGTTGTGAGCTTATCACAGCATGATGGTTTATCGGAGACTATCTCGGGGTTCTGTGTGCTATGGGGAAGTGAATCATTGACAGCTAGGGGGGTTGGGGTCAGAGGGTTCACGTTCGCGCGCAACCGAAGACACATCATAATGGTGGTGATCAACACGGAGGATGTCCTCATTGTTCTTCTTCTTTCTCTTCTCTTCCTTTCCATTTTGTCTCTTTTCCTGGAGCCTCTGGGGTTCTGTGGGATCAAGCATAGTGTCTGTTACTATCTTGGTTTAATATCTCGTCTGTTAGTATGTCTGTCCTTTCGTGCCAATTCTCCCTTTACAATTTGTCACCATGTGTGACTCCCTCATTTTTTTTTTTAAACCGAATATTCAGGGCAAGACACACTTAAAAATACTGAAGCAGTGCGAGCCGTCTCGCAGGCTGTGCGATTTACCATCCAAATGTTTGAGGATGTAAATAGCATAGGGATGGCAACCTAAGGGTCGCCTGAAAACAAACAAACAACTTTTTGAACCAAGAGTGCCGAAATGAGGTGCGTATGGGCCGCGACGGGTAAGAATTGGATGGAATCCCTGGGTAGGACGGCGATCAATGCCGTGTGTGCTCTACCCGAGCGTAGCTGACCAGAGGGGGGGTCCTCAGGCAGGGCAGAGACCAATGCCGTTTCTCCACTGCCTGAGCAACCGGCAAGAAATGTAGTCATCGTGGGTGGTTGCCGTATTGGTTCTACCTTCGAACCAGAAGGGCAGTTATGAACGGGGGTCTGGCAAGCTCGCAGCGGTTTCTGCTGATGAGTGTGCTGGCAAGTTCTCAGAGGTTTCGGCCGAAAAATAAGGCGTGGGGCCGTGGAATAAAATTTCCGATCTTACAAACAACATTTAACACTAACAGTAACAAACAACATTAAAAAACATGCTGCAGGTTCCATCAGAGAGGACACCATTTCTCCCAAGCGGTTCCTTTTTAAAACATCATCTGGACACCTCAGTTATCGGTTGCGAACAGGGTCGCAAAGGGGTTCTCGCTTTGGGAGTCAGACTGAAAGTCGTCATCTTCTCCCGGATGCCATACTCTCGAATGTATAAGGGCTGGTAGGGCTGCATGGTGCGATTTGGGGCCCATCTCGTCGTTCTGGACGAGCCTGAATGAGTTGTCGTGGTGCCAAAAGGTGGTGTCTAGTTCTGTGGGGATGGAATCGTCATCGTAGGGCGGTGGTCTTTGGTGGGGTTTGTTGAAGAATGTGATGAGGAAGGGATCACTCGAAAATCGTGGTCAGATTCGCTGGGTGTGGGTCCTGTTGCATGGGGATAGTAGGGAGGCGTGCTGTGGCTATTGTCTGAGTCATGGTCGCTATCGCTGCTGCTGTCTGTGGGCATTCTGGGGCAGAGTCTAGAGGTCGGGGGTGGAGTGGAGGGCGAGTCTGTGGATGTGGTGTGCGTGTTGGGGGAGGGTAGGGATACGTTGGCTCTGGGCAGGGCGTGGTCTGCTGCGTCGAGCATGACGTGGTGTGCGTGGTTGGACTGTGGGCCATATGTCTTAAGCTGGTTAATATGGAACCACGCAGTCTTTCCATTGGGGTACTTAATCTTATAGACTGAGGGGCTTACTTTGTCCGCAATGGAGTATGGACCCGAATATTTCGGTAACAGGAATGTGCTGGGGTTGTAAATTGAGAGCATGACCTGCTGTCCTACCTCAAACTCAGTTGCATGCACTGTCTTGTCGAAACAGGCCTTGCTCTGTTTCTTCCTTGTGCCTAACCTTACTGCGGCTGCTAGCTGAGCCGTTTGTACATTTTCCACTAACTGCTTTACTGCGTTCTCGTGTGTGAGGGCCGTCACTTCGGGGCTGGTCAAGTCCAATCCTAATAAAAATGTCATGGGGCGTCCGGTCATGAGAGTGTGTGGGGTGTAACCTGTGGATATTGAGACAGTATTTCTCAAAAACATCAGCGCAAAAGGGAGGACTGAATCCCAAGTGGTATTGTTTTGTTGGACCATTTTTCTGAGGATTGATTTTAGGGTCCGATTCATGCGCTCCACGATACCACTTGACTGGGGGTGGTATGCGATGTGGAATTTTTGGGTGATGCCAAATATCGTGAGGACATTCTGCATGACACGTCCCGTAAAATAGGAACCTTGATCAGATTCAATGCTGCGGGGGAGTCCCAGTCTCGTAAAGATATGGTGGGTTAAGATCTTGGCTGTGGTCTTTGCCGTGTTCGTTCTGGATGGGAATGCCTCTACCCATTTCGTAAAAGTGTCTATGACGACTAATATGTATTTGTAACCATTCCTGCAAGGGGACAATGGTCCTATAAAATCGATCTGGAGGTTAGTCCAGGAGCCGTTAACGGGGCGGGTGTGGCTAAGCTGAGCTTTCTTTGCGTATCTGTCCGGGTTGTTCTGGGCACAGATAAGGCAATTCTCAACGTAGTGAGTTACATCTTCTTTTAAACTCGGCCACCAACAGGGCTGCTTGAGGTGGGCTGTAGTGGGATCAATTGCCTGATGTCCATGACTGTCATGGAATAAACAAATGAGCTGATTCCTGTCCTGTTCAGGAACCACATAAAGGGTGTCTTTTAACACCACACCGTCGTGTGTGGGCAGTGCATTTTTAAACCTATCGTAAGGTGCCGTAAATTTTCCTTTCAAAATCTCCCTGAGATTGTTATCCTGCTTCTGGGCCTGCACTAAATCCTCGATATTAGTCTGCGAGACCTGAACTGCATTCACTGGTGCGCTTTTGAGGGGTTTCCAAAAATATCCATGCCTGGAACCTGCTTTTGCCAGTGCGACGGCTTTTACATTTCCAGGGGGGTAGGAACGGTGGTGACTGTGAACTTTAACGATTCCGAATGTCCTGTTCTGTGCTTTTTCTAAAATGTGGCGGAGCAATGGGGCTGAAGGGAAGGGTTTTCCGTCTGCGGAAACAAATCCTCTTGCTTTCCACAGGGGTAGGAATTCTGTAAGGCTGTTGCAGACATAGTGGCCGTCCGAGTATATGTCTGCTGGGCTGGGGAAGGAATCTGGGTGATCCACAATGTACGCCATGGCTGCTAGTTCTGCTGCCTGTGAGCCTACGTGGCCTGGTAGCTTTAGTGAGATTTCTTCTAGGGCGCGTCCCTGCGCGTCCTCAACATAAATGCCGCATCCTGTAATGCGCTTCCCTTCTAATACTGTGGAAGATCCATCCACATATATCCGTAAAAGTGCGCACGTGTCTGTGTGCTGGGGGCTCTGGGGTGAACTACCTATCTTTCTGGGGGGGGGGGGGGGGTGGTTTCGCATAAAGGAGCCTGTGTTGTGGTGCGGTGAGATGATTTTACATTCATGGGGGGTGCCTGGGTACTGAAGGTTATCGGCTAAGAAAGTGTAGGTCTTGGTCCTTTTACAGTGAAGTCCCGTTCCTGCAAAAGAAGGGTCCACCTGGCTGCTCTTATTTGACTGACTGTACCGTCCTGGAGTCGTCCGTCAAGTAAAAGTTGGGTGGGGGTGTGTTCTGTGAGGATTGTGATGGGGTTTAGTCTGGTTATGTAAGAAAAATACTGAACTGCCCAGAAAACTGCGAGCAGGTGCCTTTCACAGGCCGAAAATCCCTGCTCCACAGGATCCAAAAGTCTGGAGGCGTAAGCCACGGGTCTTAACTGTTCGTGCCGTTCCTGGAGGAGCACGGCCGAAAGGGTGTGGTCGGCGCTAGCTATCTCTATAGCATAAGGGGAAAGTGGGTCTGGAACTTGTAGTGCGGGGGCTGCAATGAGGGCTCTTTTCAAAGCATCCGTATGCTGTGGAAGCCATTCCCAAGGGGCTCCTTTAGGTGTTCCGAGAGGGGTGCTGCCTTGCTGGCGAAACCGTCAATGTGGTTTTGGCAGTAGCCAACCAGTCCTAAAAACGACCGGAGGGCTAAAACATTCTGGGGAAGGGGCAATTTGGCAATCGAGTCAATTCTTTTGTGCTTGATCTCGCGTTTACCGTGCGTGATAATTGTACCCAAATATATCACTTTGTTTTCCAAAATCTGGGCCTTTTTGGGGTTTACTTTACAACCAATTTTCTGTAGGAGTTCGGCCAGAAGCTCGATGTGCCTTGTGTCTGTCTGCAGTAATAGGTCGTCCAAATACTGGACCAGACATTCGGGGCGAGAAAATTTTGACAAACCATTTGCCAGCTGTCGGTGGAAAATGGAGGGGGAGTTGTGGAATCCTTGTGGAAGGCATGTCCACGTGTACTGCTGATTTTTAAAAGCGAAGGCAAATTTGTATTGGCATGCTTTTGCCAATGGAATGGACCAGAATCCATTACTGACGTCCAAAACCGTAAAGTATCGTGAGTTGAGCATGGTCTCGGGACCTGTGGCTACCGTGGGGGCGACTTTGTTGAGTTCCCGGTAATCGATGGTCAGCCGCCATGATCCACTGGCCAAATCGGGGCATTATTAGTGGAGGCTATTGATCCGAGTACGCCCTGCTCTAATAAGCTGTCGGTCACTTTTGCGATTTCTCCCTCTGCCTCTTGGGGAAATCCGTATTGCTTTTGGGGTCTATGGTCAGGTCCTGTGATTTGAACGGAACCTTGTTTACCTTAACTGTTGCCATTGTGCCTGGGAATCGCACATTACTATGCAGATGGCTGCTGGTTTCGGTGCTGTCTGGTTGTTTTGCAGGTTCCAATATACATGATTTCTGTATTTGCTAGTCTTTGCCTATGTTGGCTGAGTTTTCCTTCAGCCTTTGCGGTTCTCCATTTTAAGTGGGGAAGTGGCCAACTCAGGTGGCTACAGGCCACACAAGGAAATATTAGGAAAGTGACTTGGTTAAAGAGGCTGGTTCTAAGGAGCATCTTGAAAGTGGAGATTTAGAGAGATTTAAGAAGCGAATTATAGAGCATAGCATCTTGGCAGCCAAAGATCAAGCTGCCAATGGCGGAGCTGTTAAAATCACAGACATGGCAAGAGGTCAGGATTGGTGAAACCCAGGGGCCGCAGGAGGTTACAGAAATAAGTCAGGGTGAGTTTTTTTTTTAAAAGGATGAAGATTTTAAATTCAAGACGTCGCCAAACGGGGGAACCCAATATCGGTCAGCAGTTTCTATTCTTCAGATTTGTTTTGGTTTTGGAAGTGTTTTTTTTTAAATTTAGAGTACCCAATTCATTTTTTCCAATTAAGGGGCAATTTAGTGTGGTCAATCCGCCAACCCTGCACATCTTTGGGTTGTGGGGGCAAAACCCACGCAAACACGGGGAGAATGTGAAAACACCACACGGACAGTGACCCAGGGCCGGGATTCAAACCGGGTCCTCAGTGCCATAGGCAGCAATGCTAACCACTGTGCCACTATGCTGCCCTGAATCCGCCTACCATGCACATCTTTGGGTTGTGGGGGTGAAACCCACGCACACGGACAGTGACCCAGAGCCGGTGGTTTTGGAATAGTTGTATTTGAAGGTAACAAAGGCAGGTGACTCTGCCAAAGATAAGTATTTAAAGAGGAGGGCAGCAGAGTGGCTAGCACTGCTGCCTCATGGCGCCGAGGTCCCAGGTTCAATCCCGGCCCTGGATCACTGTCCGTGTGGCATTTGCACATTCTTCCCGTGTTTGCGTGGGTCTCACCACCACAACCCAAAGATGTGCAGGGTAGGTGGACTGGCCAAGCTAAATTGCCCCTTAATTGGAAAAAAAAATTAATTGGGTACTCTAAATTTATTTTTATGAAAGTATTTAGAGACAAAGACTTCAGCAGTTTCTTACACAACAGGCCTCTGGGCAATGTGCTCACCTATGCTAAACACAGGCTTTTGCCTGATGGAAGGAGTGTCATCCTAAGCAGAACACCCTTTGGTGAGACATTATTAGTTTAATTGTTATTTAATTGTCTGACTGCTCCGGGTTAGAATGTATTGGAATGTTTCTTACAAAATTCCTCCCCTGCCAGACACCTCCAGACTCAGAGCCAAAACAGACTCCCTGGTACATGAATTTTAATACATTTTAAGGTCAAATTCTTGCACAGACTACACATGAGATGCACATGAAAACCTATTTATTTTACCAAGCTTACGACTGACTGCCTGTCCTTAAATCAGTTTGTGTCTTGGTGTAAAGTTCTATTTGATAGCACTCCCTTGAAGTGTATTGAAATCTGTTACGATGTCTTTTTTAGTAAATTTAGAGTACCCAATTATTTTTTTTCCAATTAAGGGTCAATTTAGCATGGCCACGCCACCTACCCTGCACATCTTTGGGTTGTGGGGGTGAGACCCATGCAAACACGGGGAGAATGTGCAAACTCCACACGAACAGTGACCCGGGGCCGGGATTGAACCCAAGTCCTCAGTGGCATGAAGCAGCAGTGCTAACCACTGCACCACCATGCCACTCCTGTTACGAAGTTAAAGGTGCTGTATAAATAAAAATTGTTCAATATAAATATAGAGAACCCAAGTCATTTTCTTTCCAATTAAGGGGCAATTTGGTGGCCAATCCACCTACCCTGCACACCTTTGGGTTGTGCAGAAACCCACGCAGTGCTAACCACTGCAGCATCATCCTGCTCCTGTTACGATGTTAGAGGTGTTATATAAATAAACATTGTTGTTTCACATGCAGAATGGTGTTGTTTTAAAAGAGGTCTATTTCTGTTGGAAGATTGTGGTTGAGAAGATGTAAATTTACCTCCCTGTAGAAGCTGGTTAATTTTCACACGCTAGCAACCAATGGCCAGCTATTTGTATACTTTTGTTTGGTGAGGATCTCTCATGTCTCAGTTTGAGCTGCTCTTTGATAGAGTGACACATCAACCACACCCTTTTCATTGCTTTGTACTCGTCTGAGAACACAGCCTATGCTTTGTGTTTTGAACAACTGATATGAGACAGTTGGGAGTTCTCTTGCTTAAATGCACAGGTTTGGTTGACAAACATCCACTGCTGTTTTTACCGAATTTTCTCTGCTCCTCTCCAGAAGGCACAGTAAGGAATGTTAACTCTGGTTGAAGGTGGTCCTGAAGGATTTGTCACAGTGGTTAGCACTGCTGCCTCACAGCACCAGGGACCCTGGTTCAATTCCGGCCTCGGGTGACTGCGTGCAGGTTGGGTGGATTGACTGTGCTAAAAATTGTCCCTTTGTGTCCAAAGATGTACAGATTAGATGAGGTTACAGGGATAGGGTGGGGAAATTGGCCTAGGTAGGGTGCACTTTCAAAAGATCGGTGCAGACTCGATGGGCCAAATGGCCTCCTTCCGCACTGGAGGGATTCTACGGAAACCCTTGCCTCAAACTGCAGACTCCTGCTATTGGTTGCCTACCATGTCTATCCCCATGGTGCCCAGCCTTCCCAGAACTAATCATATAGCAGGTAGTCTCTTGGTTTGTTGATTAGGTGATTCTTTTAAAAAAAAATAGATTTAGAGTACCCAATTCATTTTTTCAATTAAGGGACAATTTAGCGTGGCCAATCCACCTAGCCTGCACATCTTTGGGTTGTGGGGGCGAAACCCAAGACCTCGGCGCCGTGAGGCTGCAGTGCTACCCACTTTCTTTTTCTTTTCTTTTCATGTACTAAATGATCTGTTTGAGCTGCTCGCAGAAAAATACTTTTCACTGTATCTCGGTACACGTGACAATGAACAAATCCAAATCCTTTTGTTTCGATTTCCTGTAAACCAAGTGGTGTGTTGGACCTCGGACGGTCATGTTATAACTGCACTCTAAAGCATTTCTGGTATTTGAAGCACATTGGAGGTGTTTTTGGGTTAGGTGATAAGGTGCTGATGAGATGTTAAAACTCTCCATCTACCCTCTCAAGTCATCACTAGCTATGAAAGATTCCATGGTGCTATTTTAAAGAGGAGTTCTTCCTGCTGTCCTGGATGAGCTACCCCTCAACCAGCATCACTTAAAGTATCCGGCTGCTTATTTTATAGCCTGCATTGGCTGTGAAGAACGTCTGGGAATTCTGAGCTCATGAAAAGTGCTACATAAATGCAACTTCACATGAACACTCCACGCCTGCCCTTCTACTTCTCCCAGGTGACGATTTCCTCAGCTCGGGTTGAAAAACCTGCAGATGTCCAAACGTCTGGGTGCAAATTTCAAAAAGTGTAATATTTTACCGAATTTCAGAAAGAAACAAAAGGACCCGGAGCTTATTTTGACTCTACCGGCAGGCTTACGGGAGACATATTCTCGATTTAAATCCATATCCATGGAAGAGCTTAGACGCACAACGGCCAGTGCCTAAATGAATAACAACGTTCCCTCTGTATAAATGATCTGGAGAATTCTTTAATCTGA
The DNA here is from genome assembly GCF_047496885.1 of Scyliorhinus torazame. Classification (NCBI taxonomy): domain Eukaryota; kingdom Metazoa; phylum Chordata; class Chondrichthyes; order Carcharhiniformes; family Scyliorhinidae; genus Scyliorhinus; species Scyliorhinus torazame. Next base: position 156,604,318 of record NC_092707.1, on the reverse strand, counting down.
CAATGATCTGGAATGCACTATCTGAAGTGTGGTGGAAGCAGATTCAATGTGCGGCACAGTGGCTGGCACTGCTGCCTCACAGCACCGAGGTCCCAGGTTCTATCCCAGCCCTGGGTCACTGTCCATGTGGAAATAGCACATTCTCCCCTTGTATGCGTGGGTTTCGCCCCCACAACCCAAAGATGTGCAGGATAGATGGATTGGCCACGCTAAATTGTCCCTTAATTGGGGGGTACTCTAACATTTATTTTTAGAAAAAACAAATTCAATATTAACTTTCAAAAAGGGAATTGGAGATACAATTGAGAAAGGGAAAAATCTGCAAGACCAGAGGCAGTGGAGGGGTGGGGGTTTAAGAGCAGAGGGAGCGCAACTAATTGGACAGCTCTTTCAGTCATAATGCTTCCTCCCTGCTGTTAAGTTCTATATTTCTAAAATGTCACTTAGCAAGGAGTGCCATTCTAAGTAGGATGAGTTTCCCAGTCGAATTGCTTTGTTACTGCACTCCATTTCAAATCGGCCCGAGTGTTTTTTCTGGCATTGTGCCTAGACTTGTGGGGACGGCAAATACAAGACACAACATGTGTCCACATCTGTTCCACAGTAATAACACAACCTCCTTCCTCGAGTTTCGGACTAGCTGGGATTGTTGTTCTATCTAATGTTCACTCACAAACATATAATTTAAAAAAAACAAATGTGGACAGCACGGTGGCACAGTGGTTAGCATTGCTGCCTACAGCGCTGAGGACCCTGGTTCGAGTCCCGGCCCCGGGTCACTGTCCGTATGGAGTTTGCACATTCTCCCCGTGTTTGCGTGGGTTTCGCCCCCACAACCCAAAAGATGTGCAGCGTAGGTGGATTGGCCACGCTAAATTGCCCCTTAATTGGAAAAAATAATTGGGTACACTAAATTTAACAAACAAATGGTCTCTGTTCCATCAGTGCTGAATGTGGTACACTAAGATGTACAGGTTTGCTGCCATATTTCCTTACAGCAGAGGTACATGAAGAGTGTGAACGGGAGTGTGTACCTGACAACTATGTAGATGAAAAGTGAGGTGTCAGGTGGCATCCTTTGCCCATATTTCCAGAAGTCAAAATTGGGAAGCAAACAAAATTGGGAGGCACAATGGCACAGCAGTTAGCACTATTGCCGCAGTGCCAGGGATCAATTGTAGCCTTGGATCACTATCCATGTGAAGTTTGCACATTCTCCCCGTGACTGCATGAGTTTCCTCCCACAGTCCAAAGATATTCAGGTAAGATGAATTAGCCATGCTAAATTGCCCACCAGTGCCCCCCAAAACGTTAGGTGGGCAGGGCGCTCTTTGGAGAATTGGTGCAGCCACAATGGGCCAAAGAACCTCCTTCTGCACTGTAGGGATTCTGAAACGATGATGATTCAGTCACTTATTGTGCAACAGAAGTTGGATGCTCAAAAAGTTAGAAGCAAGAGGGGACTGTATACGACGTATCGATACATCCAAATCATTGTTAAGCTCCTTACAACTCCTTCAGCAATAAGAAACAGTAACTATAATGGCTATTGTGGAAAATGCACAAATTGACACATTAATCTCAGGAGATAAGTGCATACATTCTGCTAAGCAGAGGGAGTCAGGCACATCTGCTGTATCAGTACTTCGTAGTCCCCTCTTGCTTCTAATTTTTTGAGCATGCCCCCATAACCATTCACCCAGCATGTACTCCAGGCAGACCTCAGCATATCGTTGAAATAAGACCATAAGAACTAGGAGCAGGAGTAGGCCATCTGGCCCCTCGAGCCTGCTCCGCCATTCAATGAGATCATGGTTGATCTTTTGTGGACTCAGCTCCACTTTCCGGCCCAAACACCATAACCCTTAATCCCTTTATTCTTCAAAAAATTGTCTATCTTTATCTTAAAAACATTTAATGAAGGAGTCTCTACTGCTTCACTGGGCAAGGAATTCCATAGATTCACAACCCTTTGGGTGAAGAAGTTCCTCCTAAACTCAGTCCTAAATCCAATTCCCCTTATTGAGGCTATGCCCCCTAGTTCTGCTTTCACCCACCAGTGGAAACAACCTGCCCGCATCTATCCTATCTATTCCCTTCATAATTTTATATGTTTCTATAAGATCCCCCCTCATCCTTCTAAATTCCAACGAGTACAGTCCCAGTCTGCTCAACCTCTCCTCGTAATCCAACCCCTTCAGCTCTGGGATTAACCTAATGAATCTCCTCTACACACCCTCCAGTGCCAGTACGTCCTTTCTCAAGTAAGGAGACCAAAACTGAACACAATACTCCAGGTGTGGCCTCACTAACACCTTATACAATTGCAGCATAACCTCCCTAGTCTTAAACTCCATCCCCCTAGCAATGAAGGTCAAAATTCCATTTGCCTTCTTAATCACCTGTAAACCAACTTTTTGCGACTTATGCAGTAGCACACCCAGGTCTCTCTGCACAGCAGCATGTTTTAATATTTTATAATTTAAATAATAATCCCTTTTGCTGTTATTCCTACCAAAATGGATAACCTCACATTTGTCAACATTGTATTCCATCTGCCAGACCCTAGCCCATTCACTTAGCCTATCCAAATCCCTCTGCAGACTTCCAGTATCCTCTGCACTTTTTGCTTTACCACTTCTCTTAGTGTCGTCTGCAAACTTGGACACATTGCCCTTGGTCCCCAACTCCAAATCATCTGTGTAAATTGTGAACAATTGTGGGCCCAACACTGATCCCCGAGGGATACCACTAACTACCGATTGCCAACTAGAGAAACACCCATTAATCCCCACTCTTTGCTTTATATTAATTAACCAATCCTCTATCCATGCTACTACTTTACCCTTAATGCCATGCATCTTTATCTTATGCAGCAACATTTGTGTGGCACCTTGTCAAAGGCTTTCTGGAAATCGAAATATACCACATCCATTGGCTCCCCGTTAACGTCTTCAAAAAATTCCACTAAATTAGTTAGGCACAACCTGCCCTTTATGAACACATGCTGCGTCTGCCCAATGGGACAATTTCCATCCAGATGCCTCGCTATTTCTTCCTTGATGTTAGATTCTAGCATCTTCCCTACTACCGAAGTTAAACCAACTGGCCTATAATTACCCGCTTTCTGCCTACCTCCTTTTTTAAACAGTGGTGTCACGTTTGCTAATTTCCAATCCGCCGGGACCACCAGAGTATAGTGAATTTTGGTAAATTATCACTAGTGCATTTGCAATTTCCCTAGCCATCTCTTTTAGCACTCTGGGATGCATTCCATCAGGGCCAGGAGACTGGACTACTTTTAGCCCCATTAGCTTGCCCATCACTACGTCCTTAGTGATAACAATCCTCTCAAGGTCCTCACCTGTCATAGCCTCATTTCTATCAGTCACTAGCATGTTATTTGTGTCTTCCACTCTGAACACCGACCCAAAAAACCTGTTCAGTTCCTCATCTCCCATTATTAAATCTCCCTTCTCATCCTCTAAAGGACCAATATTTACCTTAGCCACTCTTTTTTGTTTTATATATTTGTAGAAACTTTTACTATCTGTTTTTATATTCTGAGCAAGTTTACTCTCAATCTATGTTACTCTTCTTTATAGCTTTTTTAGTAGCTTTCTGTTGCCCCCTAAAGATTTCCCAGTCCTCTAGTCTCCCACTAATTTTGCCACTTTGTATGCTTTTTCCTTCAATTTGATACTCTCCCTTATTTCCTTCGATATCCACAGTCGATTTTCCATCTTTCTACCGTCCTTCCTTTTTGTTGGTATAAACCTTTGCTGAGCACTGTGAAAAATCGCTTGGAAGGTTCTCCACTGTGCCTCAACTGTTTCATCATAAAGTCCTTGCTCCCAGTCTACCTTAGCTAGTTCTTCTCTCATCCCATTGTAATCTCCTTTGTTTAAGCACAAAACACTAGTGCTTGATTTTACCTTCTCGCCCTCCATATTGTGATCGCTCCTTCAGAGAGGATCCCCAACTGAGATCATTAATCAATCCTGTCTCATTACACAGGACCAGATCTAGGAACACTTGTTCCCTCGTAGGTTCCATTACATACTGTTCTGGGAAACTATTGCGGATACATTCTATAAACTCCTCCTCAAGGCTGCCTTGACCGACCTGGTTAAACCAATCGACACGTAGATTAAAATCCCCCATGATAACCGCTGTACCATTTCTGCATGCATCCGTTATTTCTTTGTTTATTGCCTGCCCCAACCTGATGTTACTATTTGGTGGCCTATAAACTACTCCTATCAATGACTTTTTCGCCTTACTATTCCTGATTTCCATCCAAATGGATTCAACCTTATCCTCCATAGCACCGATGTCATCCCTTACTGTTGCCCGGATGTCATCCTTAAATAACAGAGCTACACCGCCTCCCTTACCACCCACTCTGTCCTTCCGAATAGTTTGATACCAGTGGATATTTAACTACTAGTTGTGACCATCCTTTAACCATGTTTCAGGAATGGCCACTAAATCAGTCATTCACGATGATTTGCGCCATCAACTCATTTACCTTATTCTGAATAGTACGAGTATTCAGGTAAAGTACACTTATGTTGGCTTTTTTACCTCTGTTCTGAATCTTAACACCTCAATCAGTAACCTCTCCTAAGTTATATTTCCTCTTAACCTTTCTCCTAATTTTCCTTGTCGTTTAACCCGTATCTTCGTGTAACAACCTGCCGCGTCGCTTACCATTAATGTTTTTGCTTCCTGTTTTATTCCTTTTAGTATTACTGGTCCTATTCACTGAGCTCCCCTCAATCACTGTACTTGTACTGTTGTCCTTTTTGATTTTTGACTATGGCTTCTCTGCCTTACACTGTCCCCCTTACTGCCTTTTGTTTCTGTCCCTGTTTTACTACCTTCCAACTTCCTGCATCGGTTCCCATCCCCCTGCCACATTAGTTCAAACCCTCCCCAACAGCTCTAGCAAAATGGACTGCTCAGCTATTTTGGCTGAATCAAACTGCCCAGGAAATTGAAAATAAGCCTGTAAATCCTTCCAATACATCGGATTGTCAGCAGGAGAGTTTTCTGGTCCGCCATACGGCAGAAGGCAATGGCAAAATACTGCAATACTTTGCCAAGTTTAACCATGGACAATCCAATAGAATTCCATGGTCGACAATGGCATCTCAGGGTGTGGTACCTGAAGGATAAGGGGATGATCGAATTGAGGTGTTTATGATAATTAAAGGATTCAATTGGATAAACTATTGTCTTTGCTGGAGAGTCGAGGAGCACACAACCTTTAATAACAATAATTTTTATTATTGTCACGAGTAGGTTTACATTAACACTGCAATGAAGTTACTGTGAAAATCCTCTAGTCGCCACACTCCAGCGCCTGTTCGGGTACACGGAGGGAAAATTCAGAATGTCCGAAGCATGTCTTTCGGGACTTGAGAGGAAACCGGAGTACCCGGAGGAAACCCATGCAAACATGGGGAGAACGAGCAGACTCCGCACAGATAGCGGCCAAGCGGGAATCAAACCCGGATCCCATGCGCTATGAAGCAACAGTGCTAACCGTGTTGCCTTAAAATTCGAACTCAATCACTCAGCGCTCCTGCACACAAAGGGTACTGGAAATCTGGAACTCTCTCTGAAGTAGTTATTGAAACTGGGTTTTCATGTTGGGCTCAGGAAATGCCAGTTTGGTTATTTGCCTAGTTTGGAAACCCAAACCCGTCAGCTCTGCCCCTACCCACCATGTTTTCACCCCTCAGATAGGACAGGCAGGTTAGGTGGTCCGTCTCGGTTCCCTTGGATGTTGGCCTACCTCTGCAATATAGTTCTTATGCTCCCTCATAAACCCCATTTCCCATATATCCTCCATAGCCATTTCCCATAGATCCTCATAGCCCCTCATCCAGTATCCACTGAAGGCAGACCTCAGGATATCGTTGAAATGAACCACCCCAGCTATCAAATCAAACTGTAGAAAATGTCAACAATATAATCTGGGACTGGTACAGTGGGAATGATTGATTGTAATGTCACCAGGAATGGATCTCTTGGGACAGAAATCAGATTGACTGTCAACTAATGGAGTGTAATTTGGTTTTTTATTTTACGTTCTACAGCAAGGTCTTTTTTGTAAAAAGGAAGCTAAAGATCATTGGACATTTAAATCTCAGTCCAAAACATGACAGGGGAATTCCCAACAAATCTTTCTAGTTTTGAATGTGTAGCCACTTTCCTCATTGGGAATTGTACTGTAATGGCTATCTTTTTAAAATAAATTTAGAGTACCAATTTCTTTTCTCCAATTAAGGGGCAATTTAGCATAGCCAATCCATCTACCTTGCACATCTTTGGGTTGTGGGGGTGAAGCCCAAGCAGACATGGGGAGAATGTGAAAACTCCACAGGGACAGTGACCCAGGACCGGGATCGAACCAAGGCCTCGGCGGCGGGAGGCAGCAGTGCTAACCACTGCGCCGCCCTTTATAATGGATATCAACACTTACGCAATGGTGGTCAATGTAATGGTTAGTTTACCTTTGCAGGACAGAGCTCTTTGATGAATTACCGCATTAAAAATACACCTACATTACAATGCAGCATCTAAATAGTGACATTTGAACAGTTAATTCTTACCTGTCAGAACGTTTCAGACTCCTGAGTAGACTTCCCCCAGCAGTCATGAACTCTCAAAATGAATTGCTTTTTTTTTTTTTTTTATAAAAGGGCTTCCAAAACCCACATGAAAATACAGTAGGAAAGGACATTTCACTTTTCTAGTTATTACAATGGCAATCCGACCTCGGAAGAAGTGTGTGCAGAGTTCACACTGGAGGCCTTCACTGCTTTAAAATGGAGTGTGGGTGTCCGAGTGGCCATTTCAGAGTACAATTAAGAGTAAAGCACATTGCTGCGGGTCCAGAGTCACAAATCGGCTAGACCAGGTACGAGTGGCAGATTTCCTTCCCTAAAGGACACACTAGTAAAATCAGATGGGAGTTTACAAAAACCGACGGTCGTCTCAGTCACCATTACTGAAACTAGTTTTCAATTCCAGGTTTAAATCTGTTAATTGCCATGGTCAGATTTGAACCCATATCCCCCAAGCATGAGCCTGGGCCTCTGAATTACTAGTCCAATGACATTACCACTAGACCACTATCAGCCCATGTGAACCGTTGAAAATGCCAACCAAAAATACTGTGGTCAAGAATTTGCAGTCAAAAATCTTAATTTAAAAAAAAAATTTCTTTGCCCCATTCTGGCCTTCATCAGTTGATGCAAATCCAGCCCTTGGGATCAAGTGAGAATCCATATCAATAAATTGTTAGGGAAAGGAGATTAAAGAGTTGGGGAACACATCAGCCACGATCTAGCCAATTGGCAGAACAAACTAGATGGCCTCCCATCTGTTCATATATCATTACCTAACAAAAATCTATTTGTGGGCAGCATGGTGGCTCTGTGGTTAGCACTGCTGCCTCACGGCACCAAGGACCGGGATCACCGTCCGTGTGGAGTTTGCACATTCTCCCCGTGTCTGCGTGGGTCTCACCCCCACAACCCAAAGATGTGCAGGGTAGGTGGATTGGCCACGCTAAATTACCCCTTAGTTGGACAAAAAGAATTGGGTATTCTAAATTTTTTTTTAAAAAATCTATTTATCAGACAAGGGAGAAAATGATTCTGCCCACGGATGAAAAAAGATCAGAGATCAAACCGGAATCATCAGGTTAGAGGGATAGTTACTCACTGGGTGGTGCATCAGAAATATGAGGGCCAACAGGTGACACACCATCTTTCACAGGTGTTAGAAGAGGATTGCACCTTACTAGGGGTGGAATAGAAAGCAATTCGTCATAGCTATTTTGAATTCTAGTTAATATATCACCCTTCTGCTGGAAGATATACCATTGACCTGTCGTCAAACCTGTTTCCAGACATGATTCAGCACTTCCCGCTTGTGCGCCCCAAGCTGCTTTAACCCCTTGGGTGAGGAGAGAGATTTACATTCTCCTCACCCAAGTCTGGCATGGTGATCCTCACAGTCAAGTTAATGTAGGGGCCATAGAAGCAGAAGATTCTGAAAGCAACAATCATTTTGACTGTGTGGATTACCATGAAAAGACACTTTCTCAGGGTTGGAGACTGTCAGCTGCTCGACTCCGCCCATTTTAGCACAAAGATTCGCCAATTAAAGGCGGGAGGGAATTGGAGCCTCTAACCAGCTTTGCTGTTGTGTCAATAGATGTATCATCACATCATGGAAAGGAGGAACATAAATAAAAGAAAATGTTGGATAAAGTCAGGTCTGGCAGCACCTGTGATGGGAAACAGAGTTAAATCTAAATGATCCTTCTACAGAACAGATTTGTAGAAGGATCATTTAGATCCAAAACTTAACTCTACTTCTCTCCACAAATGCTGCCAGACCTGCTGAGTTTATCCAGCAGTCTCGCTTTTTATTTCAGATTTCTTCCAGCATCTCCAGTATTTTGTTTTTATTCTTAAAATGAGGGAAGTTGGTCTCTGGTTTATCCTCATTAGCAGAAGCCAGCCTGGGTTGCAAGTGTCCAGAAAACCCACTTGGGCTGGGAGATTTGGAGAGGGAAGATGAAAGACAGAAGTAGCTCAAGCTTTCTGTTCACAAATCTACTGACACTCACATCTACATTAGCGAGAGAATGGTGTTGCTCAGTGGGTACTGAGCACCGTCGCACTAAGTTGGAGTTTGTGGATTGAAGCCCCGCTCCAGAGACGTGTGCACAATATCCAAGGCTGACACTTCAGTGTAGTACTGAGGTAAGTGCCAACATTTGGATCAGATGTTTAATGGAGGCTCTGTCCATACTCTCAGGTTGATATGATTCCATGGTATTGAAGAGGAACAGCAAAGCTATTCTCTCTCTCCTCTCCCCCCAAAACAGAGGATTGGCTCAATATCTGTGCCATTTGGTGGGTCTTGCTGCGTTGCCTATATTTCAAAAAGTACTTCATTGGCTGGGAAATGCTTTGGGATATCTTTTAAAAATTAAGTCTTTCTATTGGGCTTGTCTGTGAAGACACTTCTCCGCAGTTGATCACAACATCTCAAATGTGACAGATTTTGATTAGAAAGTGCTGGGTGGGGCCGATGAGTGCCTTGTGGAACTATGCCCCAGCAAGAAATAAAAGGATAAGAGAGCCAACAAAGAATGAGTATGAGGCAGGACAAATGAACCCTCCTAAAGGGAGACTTGGAGAATCAATCTTTTATTTTCATTTTTTTTTTTTTTAATACTAAATCAAGTGCCACACTTTTTTTTTTTTTGCATCTTAAAAACACACACACACGCGCGCACACACACACATTTGTACACATTCAATATCCGAGCATTCCTTTTGCGGTTTGTTTTTAAAAAGAAACCAACATTTAAATACATCACTGGAAACTAAGGCAACAGCTTTAACCTGGGTAAATATACAGTCGTTTCTATGTACAATTTTACAATCACAGGCCACCTCTTTAGAGAGAATTCATTTACAGAAATACCAACTTCAGGCCAAATTGGCTGCATTCTGTCTCGCCAGATGCCGTGACACAGACAAGTCTTCTCCTGAGTGGATCGGTGTTTGGCTATACATCGAAAATGAGTTTGGAGGAGGAATAGGTATCCTCAGAAAATACCCAGCCCGTCTAGTTGGGCAGGTCATTCGTACTAAGGTGCAAAAAGCTGCTGGAACAATGAGAAATTTCCAATCACTCCCTGCACTCATTTTCTTCTGACCCTAGTCTAAGGTGGTGCAGGCTGGTTTGGAGTTGGTCACCGGAGCCAACCCTCGAGTGTTGGCAGGCTGTATCACCAGTTACACCAGAGTCTCAGTCGCATGGTGCCTTATTATTTCAAGACCCTGCACCCAGGAGAAGGTGCAGCCACAAAATAAGAATCCACTTCCGACCACCCTTGTACAGGTCTAGGAGATTGGAACTTCCCTATACAGAGGAATGGAGGGGCCTAGGAAAGAGAAATACACAAATATGCGAAGGAAAGTATGCCTAGGCATCATATCAATCAGGGAGTGCACAATAGGAGGAGGACTATTCGTCCCAATACCCTGTATTAAATGTAGACCAAGGACTGGGACTTTCAGCTTAGATTTCCAGTCCAAACAGTCCCAAGAGAGAACACAAGATGTTGGAGGCATCTGTGGGCTGGTTTCTGAGCTTTGGGCAAGAGAGACAGGGAACAAACACCACGTTTTCCCCATTGTGTATAAACAGCCAGCAGCACGCCATTTAATCCAAGACACAATAACTCCTTTGCTCCTGGAGAATCTGGGAGAAGAAAAGGGAATCATTCCATGAAAAATGCCACCCATCACTTCCCAGGAACCAGTCAGTTTTGATTTCACATACACAAGAGATGTATAAGAGCCTCGGTGCAAGGGTGGGGAGGGGAAAGAGGGAAGTTGCAAAATCAGGGCAAAAATTGGTCAAACGCAACACAGTAAGCAAATCAACAGTGTGGCTGAGAGATTAGCTAATTAAAGCTGTTACCTGCTGGCCCTGGATCCAGCTACAACAATCTGAGAACACTCGCTATGTTATTAGCCGAATGATGGTTAAGAGACTCGCGATGATCCTGCTTCTGAAAACAAATTGCACCATGGGAGATCAAATACCAGGACAGGTCCAACCAGCAATAGATTCTCAAAATAAACATTTTATACTCCGGACACCACAGAAAGGATTTTTAAAGTGTGTTAAAATGGGACATTCTGCAAATGCCGTGTGTTCTTCTAATGTCCTGTCATTCGGTGTCACTAAATAGGATGGACATGCGATCTATAAAGCAAGGCGAGAGACATCTAGCAGCACCACACCTAGTGTTTCTTCCCCTTTATCTTCATTGACACCAATGTGTGTCTTCCAAGTACAATCCAAATGGAGAGAGAGAGAGAATTAGACTTGGCATTAATTCGACCATTAGAACCAAAACTTAACCACCTGGACCAGATTATGTAGGAAAGCCACTGGGTTAAAATAAGGTGACCAGTCACCACGCACAGCGATGGGAATCAGCGCCTCGATGAGGGGAGAAGATTGAAAATTCTACACATGGATATTTCAGCAGAAGTCACTGCAATGGGAGTCTCAGGTGATTCTTGGGAATATTCAATTGGGTTGTTAGGACATGGAATGCTCATCAGAAAAAATAATGGAAACAGAATCCAAAATAGCATTTTTCTTCAGAAAATGTGCTAGATAAATATTTGCAAAATAAATATTTAAATAGGATACAAAGTGGATTGCTCTTTCAGGAGGTTGGCACAGGGTGCAATGGGCAGAGAGAATTGGAATGTCTTAACAGGCCTAATTATTGGCATGCCACAGACCGAGACTGGTTTGGATGCTGGCTACTACAAGACCATTCATTTATCAGCCAGAAAAATGAAGTTACTTTTCCAATCAAATGAGTTTATAGAAGAATAGATATATATTTTTTAAAACTCTATGCGTCTCTTGCAGGCCAAGTTCCAAACCTCCAGAAGAGTCAAACTCTCTCAAACCCGGCTACAAAATGCAACAATACACACAGACACAGCTTTCTAAACGACCAACTTGTGACATTTCAGCTATTATTCATTTTGCAACCAAAAGAATATTACAAATGTCAATATGCATTTACAAGTTGAGATTTGTGCAAGTCAGTCAGACCATTTGTCAGGCAACGGTTCCAACACATGGGACAATTTTTAAAAAGCCAGAGCTATAATTGATAATTAGGTTTGGATCATATCCAAATCTGGGACACTGAATAAAGGACAAGGAGAGTGGGAAACAAATACACACATGATACACCACTGCATTTCCTTGATTCGACTTTAGTCTGCATAATTCACTCGGAATAAAGCAAATTTTTATTAATTACACTGGTCCTATCAGACAAAACTGGACAAAAGAATTTCACGCACACACATTTATCCACTAACCTGAACAAAGTTAAGGACAAGGCTTTTGGTCAGTGTTTAAGACTAGTCAAATTCTCATCAACGATTTTACCAGAGTAGGCCAGTCTATGTGGCTAAGACAGTGTACAATAGAGCCAGAGTACAGGAAAGGGAGATGGGGGGAAACAATTAACCTATGGTTTCCAGGCTCCAGGAGAGAGGAAGGAGACAGTGCAATGAAACTGGATTGCATCATAAAAGGACACGGAGAGAAGGAGAACTGCTGTATGGCATGGAACACAGGAGCAGCGGAGCAAAACGAAGTTCCAATTTTAACAAATACGTGCCTGCATGGCCATATTGCACGAGAGACAATGGAAAATATTCTGAATTGAATTTAACACAAGAGTACAGCGAGAGAACTTTGCAGCGTGCTTGGGAGCCATAACAGACTGTACTCAAGAAATATCCTTCAATTCAAAAGGTGACTAGTTGCTCAGAGTCAAAATGGCCGTTTCACCTCAATGTCACGTTACACTGGTTTTAGAAGATGGTCGGCAAATTGAAAGTTAGTCCCCGACTACCCCAAAATTCACAACACCTTGGGAGTCCAGAGCTTTTGAAAATTAAAGACAGCGACGATCAGTCCGGGTCTGAACATGAAAGAAAATGCGCTGAAATCCTCTTCAATCCCATCAACCAAAATGGCAAGATCACAGGGACCAAACGGAGGAAGGAAATTTCAACATGGCAGTCACCACAGCCAAGAGTATTGACCAGAAGGTAAACCACCTGCCCCCTCCTCAAATCTCCATCATTTGGGTCAAACTTCCTGCCAAATATCAAGGATCCAATTATTAGCAGAACATGTTGGATTGCCCTGGAGTCCCCAGGAATTAAAGACAACTTTCAGGAGAGTGATACAAGGCAGCCCCAAGCCAAAGATTATCCAGGTGGTTTAAAAAAAAAGGTTGTAGATTTTCTCTTCCAATACTTATTACAGTAATCAGCCATGGAATTAAAAACAAAACATTTGACCGAGTTTGTTCACTTGCTGATTTGTCACAGGAAGGTGGAGCATCACCAGGATGGATGTGTTGGGCGATCAATGGTGGGAAAGCAGGGACATGGCAGTTGGATTACGTGATGAAACCTGCTGGACTGAGTTTCAGAGCTTTGCAACCCTAACATGAAGTTGTATGAAAGAGAGTTGATGCAGTTAAGCAAATTGAATTAAACAAAATTATTCAGACACAAGTCTGGCCATGTACAGCAAAAACAAAGTGCTCCTGTAACACCACAAGATGCACAGCTGAGCCTGTGTAAACCTAAGCCCCCTCAGCCCGAGGAGAGGAGCCCTGACAATACTCAGCCTGCTGTCAAACCAGGGGTCCAGGAAATGTCAAAGCTCTCTCTAGTGGCCAGGAGCTGATACTGCACAAGTCCAATTTGACAAGTGCACAGCACTCTACAGCCAAAAAGCAGCTTTGCAGGTAGGCATTGATTGAGTTTGCAATCTAACATTAAAGGTTCCCAAGACAATTCATCCATATTTTCCTCAATAGTTCTAGAATGCCTGTCAGTTCTTTGATAGAGCTGTTCAATCCAATCCCACACCACAGTAAACATGGATATTCTTTAATATACCCAAATCTCAAGGATGCAGTGCCATGAAGCACTTTCTCATTACCCTGCTGACAACCCCTACCCCACAATTTCCTCCTATTCTGAAAGTGGGAGTGCACTTACTTACATGAGTGGAGCAACCCTCACCTGCAATGAGAGTGCACCCAGAGGCTATTCCACCACAAAAGGCTTCACAAGGGCTTTTTGGTCAATGATGAGGAGCTCAAGTCGAGTTCTCCACCACTAATGCAGAATAGGAAACGGAGGTGCAGATATCCCTGCTGCAAATTCAGTTAATCAACACAACCAACAACAATTCGCATTTACAAAGTACCTCTAACAAAGTAAAACACCCTAACGCGCTTCACAGGAGTGCAAACAATTGGACACGGAAAAACACACAGTAATATTAGGACTCTTGAACAAGAGATGGTTTAAAGTGTGCCTTAAAGAAATAGAGGTGGTGATTTCATGGAGAGAATTAAAGCTTAGGGCCTGGGCAGCTGTAGGTATAGCCAACAATGTTTTGCTGCAGTTCTCTAGGGCATCGGTGAGACCACATCAAGAGTATCGTGAACAGTTTTAGTTTCTTTATTTAAGAAAGGACATAATTGCATTAGAAGCAGTTCAGAGACGATTCATTCGACTAATAGCTGGAATGGGCTGGCTATCCCACAAGGAAAGGGTGGGCTTGTATATTTAGAATGAGAGTGGATCTTACTGAAACATGCACGATCTCGAGACTAATTTACACTGGTCGCCCAAAGGATGTTTACCCTTCTGGGGGAAATTAAAACTGGAACGAGGGAACAAAGTATAAGAGGTCTCTCATTTAAGACGGAGGAGGAGGAGAATTTATTTTCTATCAGAGGGTCGTGAGCTTATGGAACTCCCTTCCAGAGTCGTGGACGTAGGATCATTGAATTGTTTTTAAGGCTGGGTTAGATTAACTTCCTTGTCAATCTAAACTGTGTACAGTTCCAGTCAGTCTATTATAGAAAAGGATATTATTAAACTAGAAAGAATGCAGAAAAGATTTACTAGGATGCTACCGGGACTTGATGGTTTTGAGTTACAAGCAGAGGCTGGATAGACTGGGACTTGTTTTCCCTGGAGCGTAGGAGGCTTAGGGGTGACCTTATCGAGGTCTATAAAATAATGAGAGGCATAGATTTTTATTTTTAAAATAAATTTAGAGTATCCAATTAATTTTTTCCTATTATGGGGCAATTTAGCATGGCCAATCCACCTAGCCTGCACATCTTTTGGGTTGTGGGGGCAAAATCCACGCAAGCACGGGGAGAATGTGAGAGGCATAGATAAGGTGGATAGTCAACATCTTTTCCCAAAGGTAAAGGAGTCGAAAACTAATGGGCACATGTTTAAGGTGAGAGGGGAGAAATACAAGGGTCCAGACGGGCAATTTTTTCACACAGAGAATGGGGAGTGTCTGGAGCGAGCTGCAAGAGGCAATAGGAGAGGCAGGTACAATTTTGTCTTTTAAGAAGCATCAGACAGTTATATGGGTAAGATGCATAGAGGGGGATATGACCTGAATGCGGACAATTGGGACTAGCTTAGTGGTAAAAATCAAGAACCTAAGAAGGAAAATGGAGTCCAGGTTACCAATCAGATCAGCCACGATCTTACTGAATGACAGATAAGGCACGGGGGGCTGCATGGCCTACTTTTGCTCCTATTTTGGATGTAATAGTGCAGCAAAGCAAATCGGGGAAGCACAGATCAGGAATTTGCAAGAGGCCAGAACTAGAGGAACACAAAGATCTGAGAGTTGTTGGGCTCAAGGATATTACAGATATGGGGAGGGGTAAGGCCATGGAGGAATTTGAAAACAAGGATGAGAATCATAAAGCTGAAGCCAAGGTAGGCCAATGATTACAGACAGAGGGATCAACCCTGCGGGCAAATTATAGGCCTGACATTTCTTGGAGTCCGAATAGTTCTCATGGGTGACGTGGTAGCTGATGCCAGTTCAGAACACAGGGAATCTCAGAACCTCCATCAACACCAGGCCACTCCACAAACCTCCCACGGTACAGTGGAAGTTGGGCCAATATTAAAATTATCCAACACAGAGCAGGGCCTGGTTCCTTGGTGGGGGAGCGGACAAGGGCTGTGATTGTGTCTCTCCAATTTTTGATAGTCAGTTTGAATGCGATCCGATTAAAGAATTCAATAGAAAAGGCACTGTAAAATGTCTCGGAGGGAAAGGTATACCTGTCAGAGACACTGTCATGGCAATGGGTTTCTACTAACCTCAGATACTTGATAAGGTAATAAAAATACTTGTTGATAAGGCCACTGCATGATCTTTTTCCATTGGAACCAGTAGGATGCCAGAGAAAGACTCATCGGGCAGACAAGCTAAACGAGCTCCATTAAGAACCATTATGATCACAAATTCCTCAATCTCGCCAATCAGATGGTGGTAGATAAGCACAGCCTCACATAAAAGCTCATTAAACCATGATGATAATAGAATCATAGAATTTACAGTGCAGAAGGAGGCCATTCAGCTCATCGAGTCTGCACCCAAGCCAGCAACACCATACTAAGGGCAATTTATCATGGCCAATCCACCTAATCTGCACAGCTTTGAACTGGGGGCGGAAGCCGGAGCACCCAGAAGCCGAAGCACTCGGAGGAAACTCACGCAGACAAAGGGAGAACGTGCAGACTCCGCAGACATTGCCCCAAGCCGGGAATCGAACCTGGGACCTAGGAGCGGTGAAGCAACTGTGCTAACCACTGTGCTGCGAGTTAATTGAGTCAATAAGATCACACTGGCCAATTCTTCCGATCAGTGAGTTCACAGTTATAAAACATCGGGTCTAAACTAAGAAACAATTTTAAGTGCAAGGAAGATAGCTACACCCAGTAACTTTAAGTATCCAGTACAACAAAGGCTGATCCCTTTCTGCCACAGGTAATGGCATTTATAATGAAGGTTCCACTGGAACCAGAGAAGGGATTGGCTGCCGGGGTTTGGGTTGAGGGCAAGTGGGAGGGAGGAGTCTGCCGTTGTTCCATTCGCCATGCAATCTCAAATTTCTAAGAATAAATGGAATGGAAGATTCCACAAGTAAAAAGAAACAGTTGAGGGATAACTTCACACACCATGGAGTCCAAAATAGCTGGCCGCTCTGTCATCCATCTCTACCACATCGCCCTTTAGTAATGACTGCTGAGCTCCTGTAAACTTTCAGCAGATAATCATGACCGTACAATACCTGTAACTCAAAACAGCGCTCACTGGAATAACACACACCACCTCAAACACAACTATACATTTCTCATATAAAACCCTACAACTAAATATACTGCTCTCCTATGTACACATCAACAATTTTTTTCAATAAAGTTTCCAACAAATATTTACAGATTTTATCACCTTTTTTTGGCAATTCATTAGGTGATACCTGGTTTAAAAACAGGAGATGCTCAACTTTGCTTTGCGGGGGGGGCAGTGAGCATGAGCGACTCGGACACATATGCACGCGGACAGGGAAGTGGGACTAAAAGTCAGCTCTGGAACAAAGCACGGCTATGGGATGAATGGATGGGGTACCAGAGGAAAAGGGTCAGCACCCTCAGTGACTTAGCGCACAGGTACACCAGAGGGAATGGCTCACTAGAATGATTCCACCCATTCAAATTTAAACAAACGTCTGTGTTGTGAAACGTATCTCAAGCCACTGACACGAACAGGTCTTATTTAGGACGCATCCGCCAGCCAAGGTGGAGTGGAAACGCTGAACTCCCAAGCCACAGAAAAGGTCAAGAAAGCAACACAGGTACACATGGAAGGGGATCATTGAGGCAGTGACTGGTGATGCACAGGCTGAACATCACAGCTTTAGTGACCCAGTACTTTCCATTCTGGTGTAATATTTGCTTGGGAAGGGGAAGGATTTTCTTTGGCTGGGTTGAAGTCGGGCAAGATCAACCAAGAAAATTGCAGCACTTCAAGAACACATTACAGAAGAAGAAATGAACACACCCTCCAACAGCTCAGATACACACAGAGATTTTTTTAAGACAAGTGAGGATCGACACCTTTACCCACAGGAAGTGGCTGGCACCCACCCTCCTCCCCTGAGAACCACCAATTTCAATAGATTACACTTGATAAAAATAAGCAGAGTTTTAAAATCAACATCATTTAAAAGAACTGTCTTTTCTTTCTTAAAAAAAGCACCATTAGAAATTGGAAAACTCCAATTCTGATCAGTAAACATGCTACAGAGGAACACTCCAGCAAACACACTGCCACAAGGGACTAGAGGGGGAGTCTCGCCACAGGTAATTGGATCTAAGGCCCCCTTCCCGCTTGGCCACCCTCTGTTCAGGACAAGGTTTTGCATACACCCACTGGTCCCTCAAATCGAGCTGCCATTGTCTTTGTAGGAAGGCAGGCAAGCATCTTTCGGCTATTTAACTGCAAGAGGCACAGCAGCTGATACTCCTTTACCCCACCTCCCCCTCCCCAAACCTCCTGGTTTCCCAGGCACCAAGGCCATTGGTATTTCCTGGAGGCTATTTAATTATTCACCGAACCCAGCAAAACCACAGTAGCTCAGTGTCACGAGTTTAGAAATCCCAGTCACAGTGGAAACTTTGGCTTTTGAATAATAGTTGTGTGTTAAAAATCCTCCATTAATTTACAGCGTATGTGGGTAATCACAATTGTGGATGGAGTTCGTGGGACAGTAAATAAGAACACCAGAATTAAGAGTGGGCCATTCAGCCCCTCGGGCCCAGTCCGAAAGTCAATAAGATCATGGCTGATCTGGTGATGGCCTGAACTCCACATTCCTGTCTGCATCTCCAACCCCCACTTCCTGGTTAATCAGAAATCTAACTCCAATATATTCAATGGCTCAGCCTCCACAGCTCCCGGAGGAAGGGAATTTCACAGACTCGTGACAGAGAGAGAGAGATAAAAAAATCCCACCCCAGTCACAGGTCCTTTTCCCTCAGGTCAGTGCGACAGTCAGGATTAATGACCATTAAATTAAGGGTTAATTCAGTTCCCCCTCACTGACCGGCTTGGTGACTTAGTCCAGCCTATTTCGCACTCTACCCAGCAAAGAATTTGTTTGCTAAAGGGCGCGGCAATTGGAATCTTGACCGCCGACATGGAAAACCTTGCACGTTCTTTTCCTGGGCATTGTACAGAGCAAGGAACAATAAGGAAGCAAATTCTACGCTCTGGATCCCACTACCTCTCATGACATCTCACTCACAGGAAGACCCACAGCAAAAACACATGACCCCCCATTCCCTCGAGTAGATGCCAGTATCACGTAGAGAGACAGCTGACGACGTAGAATCCGCAAATCCTACGGGCACTTCAAGTGATTCCTTCACGAGTGCAGCCTACCAGTCTGAAATAGGGTGGCTGGAGGGAGCGGGACAATACTCAAAACTGTGCCTCTTTTTATTAGTTGCTGAAATAGAGCCGCAGTGACATTATCACAGTTTTGAGTATAGTGGGTTGGGGCTGCAAGAAATTTGAAACAGTTGGGATTAAAAGATAAATGAGAGCGCCAATACCCATCACAAAATAAGTAAGGGCTCAGCTGCGGGTTGCAAGGCAGGGCCAAAACATTTTTTTTTAAAAACTGTCGTGGGGGAAAAAGGGAAATGCAGTCTGATGCATCCTAATACCTGTCCCACTTTATCCCCACATGTGCATCAGTTACAAATTAGGCTTCCGACGGGTGGGCACCACTGCAATCAAGTGCAATAAATCAACAACACAGGCGACAGCAGCATGGCAAGACTCCCTCTTTGAAACCGCTGTGCTCCCAATCCAGGTGTACAACAGGCAGCACAAACTTCAAGCCATGAGGAGCAGCACCCGTCCAACTCCCATAACCAATCCTTTGGATTCCAGCAGCTAGTTGGGAATGTTAAGCACCCACCACCTCCCGAGATGCCTTGACAACGACGGCAGCAAGCCCGGTGTTGTCCCTTTAAGTGGTCAAGAGTAAACAGTCGGGACCACTGCCTTCCTCTACAGTCGTTCAATGCCGTCACAATCACCTTTCAGAAAATAAAACCTTTGGACGGCAGAGCTGGGGGGGGGGGGGGGGGGGGGGGGAAAGAGGGTTGATTGGGTGGGGCTAGTTGCGGAACAGTTCGTCCAGGTCATAGGAATCAAAGAGGTCACTGACTCCTTCCCCATCCTCCAGGCTCCACAGGTAGTCCTCTCGATCCAAGGGCGGCGAGAAGCTGACGAAAGGGGCGTCACTGTACGACGTGGAAGGGAGTTGGTCCTCTGTCTGCTGGAGAAGGTGATGAGGTAGGCCAAGGACACCATCTTCACAGTCCAGCAGTGAACTTGGCAAGACCGGCTTCAGGTCGTCTGAAATAACCAGAGGAGAAAGAAATTAGTTCATTCCCTGGATGGGAATCTGGTTGGCAGAACCCAATTCCCCTATCCTCAGTATTGGTAATGAGATAGGAGTAGTCCTTTCAGCCCCACAATGCTGATCAGCTTCCAATTGGGTCATGGGGTGATCTGCATCTTCGCTCCATCAACCCACCTTCATAAACCACAGAACGATACGGAGGGCAGTCATTTGGCCCATTGTGCTGTGGTTCCAGAACCCTTGACTCACAAAAATCTATCAATCTGAACTTTGAAATCTTCAATGAACTCTCAGCCTCCACAACTGCTCGTGGAAAGAGTTCCAGTTTTCTGCTTTGTGTGACGTCACCCCAAAATGGTCCAACTCTAATTTTACAATGACATCCCCTCGTTCTAGGTTCCCCTCAGAAAACAGTTCTATTCATCTACCTGATCAGTTCCTTTCATCATCCCAAATAGCTCTATCTGATCGCTGCTTAATCTTCAATACGAAAGGGAATACAAGCGGTTTGCAATTCAACCCTTTTAGCTCCAATAGCATTCTGGTGAATCTGCACTGCACCACTGCCAGTGCCCAATACATCCTCCCCGAGGTGCAGAGCCCAGAACTGAACCAAGGACTTTGAAACGGGGCCTGTATGTACAGCTGTAACATAAACTTGCACCCCATGATAATCCAACCCTCTTGTGATAAAGGCCAATAGTCCATTGACAATTAGCCTTTAGAATTGTCATTAGCCTTTGGAAAGTTGGTCTTTATTTTAAGGGCGGGAATGGATTATAAATGTGGGGAGGTCTCGCTATTAATGTACAGTGCAATGGTGTCACTGCATCTGGAGTACTGTGTAGTTGTGGTTCCTTACTCAAGGATGTACTAGATTTGTAAGCAGGTCAGAGAAAAGTCCTCTAGATTCCCGAAATGAGAGTCTCGTCTTACGAGGAAAGATTGAGCAGATCAGGCCTATACTCATGGGAGTTTAGAAGAATGAGAGGTGATCGTATTGGGTCCAAACTTTCGAGGAGTGATAATCCGCATCGGATTTCCACTCTGCTCCTATCTCTTTACCTTGCTTCCCATTTCTGGCCCGGACTCCCGAATTAGGCCTCTTCAGAAATGGGGAGATAGCTGTACTGGGAGTCCTTCCTCACACTGAAGGATCATTGGGGAAGCCAAGCCAACTTTTTTTTATTTTTTTAATAAAAACAGCACCTTGGGTCGTGGCAGGAGTCAGAGAGGTAGTGAGGTTAGGCCAGGGCATAGGTCATTAAGAGGAATTCTGCATACTTATCCAGGATTTAGAACTGTGTCTAGAATTTCCGTGGTAACAATGCAGGTAGGCAAGTTTGAAGTCTCTCCTCTCACTCAAGAGTTGGATGCTTTCTCGGAGGGTTCTGGGTACATGGGAATTGCTAATCGGAAACCCAAACTTTCCAGGCAATCCCAGTATAATTGGTGCATTAGGACTCCGGAGGGGTCCCGAAGCGCACATTGGGAGGTATGCTTGGAGTTCGGCCATCGGAGACTGGAAATTTTGAGCTATTGAAACAAACGAAATTCGGAGGCAAAAGACACAGGGAGAGATTCTACCCTACCCGGCGGGGTGGGCGGTCCCGGCACCGAGGAGTGGCGTGAACCACTCCGTTGTCGGGCCGCCCGGAAGATGCGCAATCCTCCGCACCTTCAGCGACTAGCCCAGCGCCGGCGGGCTTGGCACCGCGCCAACCGGCGGCAAAGGGCCTCCGCCAAATGGCGCGAGTTGGCGCATGCACGGGAGCGCCAGCGCGCAGGGAGGTTCGTCTCCTCACCGGCCATGGCCGAGGTCTCCCCCCGCCAGGACCCCAGAGGCCGCCCGCAGAGCCAGGTCCTGCCTGTTAGTACCAGGTCTAATTTACGCCGGCGGGACCAGCCTAAAACGGGCAGCCGCTCGGCCCATCGCGGGCCAGGGAATCGCCAGGGGGGGCCGATGCTAGCGGCTGCCGACCGGCGCGATTCCCGCCCCCGCCAAAACCCCGGCGACGGAGAATCCGGCAGCCAGCGGGGGCAGGATTCACGCCGCCCCCCAGCGATTCTCCAGCCGAGCGGGGGTCAGAGAAACCCGCCCACAGAAACAGAGTTAACATTTCGACTCCATATCACTCTCCCAAGATCCGCAGAAGATGGTATGGACTCAAAAAAACATTAACGCCATTTGCCTCGCCACAGATGCTGCCAGACCTGCTGGGTTTATCCAGCAGTTTTTGCTTTGATTTCAGATTTCCAGCCTCCACAGTATTTTGCTTTAATTTGTAGATTGAGGGCCTTGATAGGGCAGATGCTGGGAGGATGTTTCCTCACATGCAGATATCTGGAACTAGGTGGCAATTTAAATATAAAAAGAGATCCCCGTTCAAGATGGAAACGAGGAGGAATTTCTTCGCTCGGAAGCCCATTAGACTTTGAGATTCTCTTCCCCAGACAGCAGTGGAGGCTGTGGGTTATTGAATATATTCAAGGTTGAATTAAATACATTTTTGACTGGCAAGGGTGTCAAGCGTTATGGGGACGGGGAAAGAGCAGACAGAAAAGTGGAGTTACGGCCAAAAGTAGATCAGCCACGGTTTTACGGAATGGGGAAGCAGGCCCGATGGGCTGAATGGTCTAACTTCTGCTCCTTATATCTTTTGAATTATTTATTGTACCAGTTAGTCACACAGATCTCTAAAAGACTCGGCTCCTCCACCTCAGAACTTCTTGCTATTTAGAAAATACTCTGAACAATTTTTCCTCCTGCTCAAGTGGGATGACTTCAGGTTTGCCATATCCCAATCCCTCACACTGACTCACCTTCCTCTTTAATTTCAAGCTTGCAGATGATTTTCGGACAATCAAGTGGACTCTGGGCCGGAGACCGTGCCCCCACTTCAGTCTTCGGGAAGGTGGCAGAGAAGCCGGCGTCTTCCTTCTTGGGCGTGCTGTGTTTCGTCGGGCTGTTCTCCTCGGCCACTTCCTCCGGACACAGGTACACCTCGATTGGACCATTGGTGCTCTTCAGGTAAATTTGGAGGTTCTCCTGCTGAGGGAGTACAGGGTGTTGGTCAGTCTGAGCAGTGTGAGGCTCCAATTCCATCCAGTTACACATTAAAAGCAGAGGAGGCATTTCCCCTGCAGTATCTGTTCACACCTGCAGGTGGCACTGTGGTGAGACATCTCAACAACAATTAGTATTCATAAAGCGCCTTTTTGTTCGAACAACAGAAACTATTTGCTGCTATGCCACATTAGGACAGAGTGACTAAAAAGCTTACGTCAGGAGGTAGATTTTAAGGAGCATTTTAAAGGAAGAAAGAGGTAGCAAGGCAGAGACATTGAGGGAAAGGAATGGGATTGAAACAGTGAAAAAAGTGAAACAACGAAACTTGGAATGCACAAGAAGCCTGACTGGAGGACTGCCTAGATGTCGGAGAGCTGTAGGTTACAGAAATGGACGGGTGGAGGGCAGCAACAATGGTTGGAGGGGGATATGGTAGAAAGGCCACGGAGAGATTCAAACAGTGTGGCACATTTCAAATTCAAGGTTACATTAGTTGTACATATGCAGCAGACCCGTCCATTGTATCGTGCTTCCATCCCTGGCCACTAAGTGGCCCTACCGCACTGGATTACAGAAGATTATCCAGCCATGATAAATCGAACAGGAGATCATTCAGCCCCTTGCATCCGTTCCACCATCCAATAGGAACACACCTAAATTGCAGCTCAAATCCATACACCAGTTATGACTCCAGATCATTTTATACCTTTGTGTAGCAAAGAATTATTGATCATAAAATCAAAGCAATTAATTGAGCAAACATCTACTGCTTCTTATGGGAGTGTGATCTACAATTGGTGAAGAAACATCTCCCAACATCTCTCCCGAATGAAAACAGAAAATGCTGGAAATACTCAGTAGGTGTGGCAGCATCTGTGGAGAGAGCTGACGCTTCTGATCAGTGACCTTTCATCAGAATAAGGACACGTTAGGAATGTAATAGGCCCCATGGAGGTTCAACCATCCGAGGGAGAAGATCTCCTTCTTTGCCCATGTACCCAAAGTCTATTCCTGCATAGATTTCTTTGGAGTGGAGAGGTCAGTGCTTCCAGAGGAGATAGGGGTGGAATACTCCACGATAGTAATCTCAGACCATACTCCAAACTACATGGACCCTGCATTGAGGTTGGGCACAGCCCTCCTCATCAACAAAGTGTTCAGCAAAAAAACGTCACAAGCCATCGACGGATCTGTAACCGCAACAAAACAGGGAGGTCTCACCCTCCACGTTCTGGAGGCACTGAAGGCAGTGATAAGAGGGGAAATAATAGCGCATAGAGAGCTTAGAGACAGAAAGGAAAGGGCGGCTAGGCAACAGCTGACCAACTCCATATTGAAAGTGGAACGGCGGTAAACCACGCCTCCTGCTGTTGAACTACTGGCGGAGAGGAAAAAGCTACAAGTGGAATTTGACCTGCTTTCCACTGGGAGGAAACCCAGCACCGCCAGGCACGGGGTGGGGGGCTATTATGGGCACAAAGACAAGGCCAGACGTCTATTGGCACACGTGCCTCAGGAGAGATAGCACAGGTAAGAAACAGGAATGGTCGGGTGGTCATAGCTACTAGCGAGATCAACGGAGCCGTCGCAAAACTTTACTGGGGACTGTACATGCCTGAGACCCCCAGAGGGACTTGAAGATAAAACGGTTCCTCGACTGGCTGGATATACCAGTCAGAGACAGGGGCTGGAAGCACCGCTAGGGCTGGAAGAGCTCATGGAATGCATTAATTCCATGCAGTCATGGAAGGCACTGGGACCAGATAGGTTGCCGGTAAACTTCCACACGACGTTCTCGGCAGTACTGGCTCCACACCTGTGGAGATGTTCAATGACTCGTTGTCGAGGGGGGCCCTGCCATGCACACTGGCACAGGCCTCAATCTCACTGATCCCCAAACAACACAAAGACCTGATGGAGTATGGGTCCTGTGGACCCATCTCACTCCTGAACACAGACGCCAAAGTCCTGGCCAAAAGCTCTGGCGAGGCGACTGGAGAGTGATTTGCCAGAAATGATTGCAGAAGATCAGACCGAGTTCGTCAAGGGCAGACAGCCAACGGTGAACATCCAACGCCTCATGAACGGGATCGCGATCTCACCCGGGGAGGGGACACCAAAAGTGATGGTCTCCCTGGACTCTGAGAAAGCCTTCCATCGAGTCGCATGGCGGTACATCATGGTGGTGCATGACCGGTTTGGGCTTGGGAGTGTGTTCACCTCGTGGGTGGTACTACTATCCGCGCTCCCAGACGTGCAGACAACACCAAGAACTTGGAATATTTCAACTGCGTAGAGGCACGGGTGCCTGTTGTCCCTGCTGCTGTTCGTACTGGTAATCGAGCCACTGGCCATTGCTTGTAGAGCAGTGAAGGGGTGGCCAGGCAGAGAGAGAGAGAGAGAGCGAGGGAGAGAGAGAGGGAGGCAGAGAGAGAGAGAGAAAGAGGGGCAGAGAGAGAGAGAGGCAGAGAGAGAGAGAGGCAGAGAGAGAGCGAGAGAGAGGCAGAGAGAGAAAGGCAGAGAGAGAGCGAGAGAAAGGCAGAGAGAGAGAAAGGCAGGGAGAGAGGCAGAGAGAGAAAGGCAGGGAGAGAGAGAGAGAAAGGCAGAGAGAGAGAGAGGGAGGCAGAAAGAGAGAGAGAGAAAGGCAGAGAGAGAGAGAGAAAGGCAGAGAGAGAGAGAGAAAGGCAGAGAGAGAGAGAGAAAGGCAGAGAGAAAGGCAGGCAGGGAGAGGCAGAGAGAGAGAGGGAGGCAGAGAGAGAGAGAAAGGCAGAGAGAGAGAGAGAGAGAAAGGCAGAGAGAGAGAGAGAGAGAGAGAGGGAGGCAGAGAGAGAGGGGAAGGCAGAGAGAGAGAGAGAGAGAGAGAAAGAGGGGCAGAGAGAGAGAGAGAGAGAGAGAGAGAGAGAGTGAGAGAGGCAGAGAGAGAGAGCGAGAAAGATGGGCAGAGAGAGCGAGAGAAAGCCAGAGAGAGAGAGAGAGAGAGAGAGAGAAAGGCAGAGAGAGAGAGAGAGAGAGAGAAAGGCAGAGAGAGAGAGAGAAAGGCTGAGAGAGAGAGAGAGAGAAAGGCAGAGAGAGAGAGAGAGAGAGAAAGAGGGAGGCAGAGAGAGAGAGAGGGAGAAAGGCAGAGAGAGAGAGAGAGAGAGAAAGAGGGAGGCAGAGAGAGAGAGAGGGAGGCAGAGAGAGAGAGAGGGAGGCAGAGAGAGAGGGGCAGAGTGAGAGAAAGAAAGAGGGACAGAGAGAGAGAGAGAGAGCGCGAGAGAGAGACAGAGAGTGCGCGAGAGAGAAAGGCAGAGAGTGCGAGAGAAAGGCAGAGAGAGCGAGAGAAAGGCAGAGAGAGCGAGAGAAAGGCAGAGAGAGCGAGAGAAAGGCAGAGAGAGCGAGAGAAAGGCAGAGAGAGCGAGAGAAAGGCAGAGAGAGCGAGAGAAAGGCAGAGAGAGCGAGAGAAAGGCAGAGAGAGCGAGAGAAAGGCAGAGAGAGCGAGAGAAAGGCAGAGAGAGCGAGAGAAAGGCAGAGAGAGCGAGAGAAAGGCAGAGAGAGCGAGAGAAAGGCAGAGAGAGCGAGAGAAAGGCAGAGAGAGCGAGAGAAAGGCAGAGAGAGCGAGAGAAAGGCAGAGAGAGCGAGAGAAAGGCAGAGAGAGCGAGAGAAAGGCAGAGAGAGCGAGAGAAAGGCAGAGAGAGCGAGAGAAAGGCAGAGAGAGCGAGAGAAAGGCAGAGAGAGCGAGAGAAAGGCAGAGAGAGCGAGAGAAAGGCAGAGTGAGCGAGAGAAAGGCAGAGAGAGCGAGAGAAAGGCAGAGAGAGCGAGAGAAAGGCAGAGAGAGCGAGAGAAAGGCAGAGAGAGCGAGAGAAAGGCAGAGAGAGCGAGAGAAAGGCAGAGAGAGCGAGAGAGAAAGGCAGAGAGAGAGAGAGAGAAAGGCAGAGAGAGAGAGAGAGAGAGAGAGGGGGAGGCAGAGAGAGAGGCAGAGAGGGAGGCAGAGAGAGAGAGAGAGAGGTGGAGGCACAGAGAGAGAGGCAGAGAGAGAGAGAGAGAGAGAGAGAGGGAGGCACACAGAGAGAGAGAGGCAGAGAGGGAGGCAGAGAGAGAGAGAGAGAGAGAGCAGAGAGAGAGAGAGGCAGAGAGAGAGAGAGAGAGAGAGAGAGAAAGGCAGAGACGAGAGAGAAAGGCAGAGAGAGAGAGAGAGAGAGAGAAAGGCAGAGAGAGAGAGAAAGAGAGAAAGAGAGAGAGAGAGAGAAGAGAGAAAGAGAGAAAGAGAGAAAGAGAGAGAGGCAGAGAGAGAGAGAGAGAGAGAGAGGCAGAGAGAGAGAGAGAGAGAGAGGCAGAGAGAGAGAGAGAGGCAGAGAGAGAGAGAGAGAGGCAGAGAGAGAGAGAGGCAGAGAGAGAGAGAGAGAGAGAGAGAGAGAGAGAGAGAGAAAGATGGGCAGAGAGAGAGAGGGGGGGCAGGGCGAGAGAGGGGGGCAGGGCGAGGAGGAGGGGCAGGGCGAGGGAGGACGAGGGAGGGGGGCAGGGCGAGAGAGGGGGGCAGGGCGAGAGAGGGGGGCAGGGCGAGAGAGGGGGGGCAGGGCGAGAGAGAGGGGGGCAGGGCGAGAGGGGGGGGCAGGGCGAGAGGGGGGGCAGGGCGAGAGGGGGGGGGCAGGGCGAGAGGGGGGGGCAGGGCGAGGGAGGAGAGGGGGGGGCAGGGCGAGAGGGGGGGGCAGGGCGAGAGGGGGGGGCAGGGCGAGAGGGGGGGGCAGGGCGAGAGGGGGGGGCAGGGCGAGAGGGTGGGGCAGGGCGAGAGGGTGGGGCAGGGCGAGAGAGGGGGGCAGGGCGAGAGGGGGGGCAGGGCGAGAGGGGGGGGCAGGGCGAGAGGGGGGGGCAGGGCGAGAGGGGGGGGCAGGGCGAGAGGGGGGGCAGGGCGAGAGGGGGGGGCAGGGCGAGAGGGGGGGCAGGGCGAGAGGGGGGGGCAGGGCGAGAGGGGGGGGCAGGGCGAGAGGGGGGGGCAGGGCGAGAGGGGGGGGGCAGGGCGAGAGGGGGGGCAGGGCGAGAGGGGGGGGCAGGGCGAGAGGGGGGGCAGGGCGAGAGGGGGGGGCAGGGCGAGAGGGGGGGGCAGGGCGAGAGGGGGGGGCAGGGCGAGAGGGGGGGCAGGGCGAGAGGGGGGGGCAGGGCGAGAGGGGGGGGCAGGGCGAGAGGGGGGGGGCAGGGCGAGAGGGGGGGGCAGGGCGAGAGGGGGGGCAGGGCGAGAGGGGGGGGCAGGGCGAGAGGGGGGGGCAGGGCGAGAGGGGGGGGCAGGGCGAGAGGGGGGGGCAGGGCGAGAGGGGGGGCAGGGCGAGAGGGGGGGGCAGGGCGAGAGGGGGGGGCAGGGCGAGAGGGGGGGGCAGGGCGAGAGGGGGGGGCAGGGCGAGAGGGGGGGGCAGGGCGAGAGGGGGGGGGCAGGGCGAGAGGGGGGGCAGGGCGAGAGGGGGGGCAGGGCGAGAGGGGGGGCAGGGCGAGAGGGGGGGCAGGGCGAGAGGGGGGGGCAGGGCGAGAGGGGGGGGCAGGGCGAGAGGGGGGGGGCGGAGGGGGGGGCAGGGCGAGAGGGGGGGGCAGGGCGAGAGGGGGGGGCAGGGCGAGAGGGGGGGGCAGGGCGAGAGGGGGGGGCAGGGCGAGAGGGGGGGCAGGGCGAGAGGGGGGGCAGGGCGAGAGGGGGGGGCAGGGCGAGAGGGGGGGGCAGGGCGAGAGGGGGGGGCAGGGCGAGAGGGGGGGGCAGGGCGAGAGGGGGGGGCAGGGCGAGAGGGGGGGCAGGGCGAGAGGGGGGGCAGGGCGAGAGGGGGGGGCAGGGCGAGAGGGGGGGCAGGGCGAGAGGGGGGCAGGGCGAGAGGGGGGGCAGGGCGAGAGGGGGGGGCAGGGCGAGAGGGGGGGGCAGGGCGAGAGGGGGGGGCAGGGCGAGAGGGGGGGGCAGGGCGAGAGAGAGGGGGGCAGGGCGAGAGAGGGGGGCAGGGCGAGAGAGGGCGGCAGGGCGAGAGAGGGGGCA